>NC_137202.1:6645870-6653370 GCF_960531495.2 Zeus faber | reverse complement strand
CAACAACACCCTTTGACACAAGCCCGATGACACATAACAATTAAAAAATAAATGTTATCCTGGTCAGCGAAGGGGAATGTGCTAACAGACAGGGGTGTGTCAAAGTTCACACCAAACCATCAAACAGCAAGTTTAATGAATTTAGAAGCAAAGGAGGCTAATGAATTGGTGCGGCGGAACATCGTATCCACACTCCTCTAGCTTCTCTACCAGTTCTCACCTCCTCTTCGCCTTGATCTGTTTCACCCTCCCCTCTTAAACGGTCTTACTTTTCGATCCCGCCAACAAGGCCCCCCCGCTCTGTGTCCCCCTGCCCACTCCCGCCGCTCTCCCTCCTCTCCGAGGCCTGCAAGAGAAGCCGGCAAGGTAATCAATCAACCCGTGAAAGTCTGATAAGTGATGCGGGCGCGGCTATTGATTGCGTCCCCCGCTCGGCCCTCTCTGGATCTCTGAGCGGGGATGAGTTCTGCCGCGCGTTCCGGGCCGCCCCGGGCTCCCTCACTGGCCTGGACGCTGAGCCAGCCACAGAGATGCTGAGCCAGCTCTTGGACGGGGGGCGTTCCCTCTCTGCGGGGACATCCCATATGACAGCCTTCTATATTTCTTTAAACTATGTGGTTGTAAAGGAAAAAAAACGCGGTGGTCAGGGGTTGATCGAGAAGCACATCCAAACCTTCCGACCCCTCCTGCCTGCCTCTTGGTAGTAGGTGCCTCTAAATAACCTGATCCTAGTCTTCTTCCCTTTCTTAAATAGGAGTAATAATAGGAGCAATAATAAGCGCATCGTGAGCTTTCAAGTCCTTCAGAGCTTATGATGCGCTTATTATTGTACTCCAAATTTCAGCCCCACCGCCCGAGAGAGTAAGAAAAGTTTATTTTATATTCATTAACACTTGTGCAAAACACAAATTCAGCTCCAAGGGGGATTTCTGTGAAACTTGAAGCGGGTAGGGACCTGTGCTACGTTAAAAGGGCTCGTGTAAAGCGGGGACGGCAGTATGAGGTCATCTCGATGTCGGCACATTTCGATCTGAATATAATGAGGGGTCAGGGGATGTTGTTGTGGCGAGGGCACATATTAAATGTGTACTAATTCAATATACGCCACTTCTTGATTTATAGGTTTGGCGTTTTTCACCTCAGGCTTTATTAATTCATTTCTCAGTAGCAAAAGCGAGGTTGCGCCCCGAACAGTTATAAATTACGGGATCCCGTATTTTAATAAGGCCTGGGTTCAAACGGAGTGAACCTATCCTTTTTTAATATTCTCGAAGAACACAATGCACGTGCTCTTATACGATGATTTCCGCCCCCCAAATGGAATATATTGAATATATCAACCGTTCATATCCTTCAGATATTTGAGGCGCTGTGGTAATTAATAACATAATGCATTAAGCGGAGGATATGGAATCATAATAAGCTGGAGGCAGCGGTGGTGGGCATGGGGGTCCCACACCGCAAAGTACAGATGGTCAAAGCAGGTCCCCGGGGACAAAGGGGGTGGGGAGCATTAGGGTGTGGGGGTGAGAGGGAAATCAAATGGGTTCAATTCTATTAAGTTGCCTCATTTGGGACCCGGGAACCAGGCACTAACTTGATGGACGAGAGGTAAGAGGTTTAGGTGGAGACAAAGGGAAGAGAGTGGGGTGCGGCCAGAGGAGAGGCGGAAGCAGGACGCCGTCCACTTGAAAATCACAAATACAGGCACAAAACCACCTCTGAGCATTTGATAGAAAACTACGAAAAGCCGGGCGCGCGCACGCACACACACGGCAGACAGACAGATGCCAAAATGTATGACCTTTGATACTGGCATGATGTCATCAGGGGGTATACCAAACACACACACAACCTCGATTCACATATACACACACAGACACACACACACACACACACACACACACACATACACACACACACACACACACACACACACACCCTCTTCCACAAACTTTCATTCCATCCAATGTTTCTAATCAGAAGGTGACATCTCACCCAGCACACTGCACCGTCCAAAATGAGCCCCTGGTCCCAGATTAGAGCCACATTAATAATCTGTTAGATTACACGGCTACAGCAGCATATGCCCTGACTCATGGCTGCACTCTCACAGGGTACTGCCATATTAACTTCAACTCGGGGTATTATTAATTCATCCCCATCTGCCTTGCTTGACCGCCCAGCTCGGCCGGGGTGGGGGGGGGGGGGGTTGCTAGTTCACTTCTATCAAACTCCTTCCATCATTTCTGCTTATTTTGAGAGGCTTTTGAGCCCGGTGAGGTGGAGCGGAGAGGAGGCCAGGGGAGCGCCGCAAGGTGGCGGAAGGTCCCACTGTCGGCCGAGGAAGAACGACCGACTCCAAACTACAACCCCCCCAAAATCAAACCCCAAACAGGAATCAATGACCAAGGTTGTCTTACATGCATCTTTTATCAATCGCCTATAAAAAAATATATATATAAATCAGAAACTGGTAAATCTGGTGTCACTTTTCAGATGTGAACAATTGGACATGTGCACAAACATCTATGGGTACAAATTCACACATAGTACACATAGGTGCACCAATTGAAATGCCACACTTCCAAGACGCTAGAGCCAATGAAATGAAATCCCTCCCAAATAGTAATAAATGCAAAAAACAGCGAGTAAACAGCTAATACAACTTATGTGCGAGCGTATTTCTCTCTGCCATGACGGCAATTAGTCGACCTGTCAGACACCACTAGATGCCCGGTGCTGTGACGGATGCCGGTGCCGCTCCTCTCGGAAGCGTGTTGTCACTGTAGTGTGTCCTGTGTGACGCCTGGCATCCTCTCCAGCCCGCTTTCACTGTGTCAGCACATATACATAAAACATGATTTGCTGCTTCAATTTCTGACTTTTATTCAAAGGGGATTCAACATCAGAGCCGTGAAAAGCAGAGCAAAGCAAGTGGCGAAATGAGATCTCTCTCTCTCTCTCTCTCTCTCTCTCTCTCTCCCTCTCTCTCTCTCTCTCTCTCTCTCGCTCTCTCTCTCTCTATATATATGGAGAGAGCTTGAGACGGAGTCAAGAGCGATAAAGTTCTCTCCTCGCGACAGAGACAGAGAGGGAGCATGATAGAGAGAATACAGAGAGGGAGATAGATAGAGAGAGAGGGGTGGGGGGGTAGAACTCTGGAGAGGGCACATGAGTCGGCTGACTTTTAGAGAACATAGTTTAATCAGTGGCCTCTTGACTTAGAACTGTGAACAAACAAGCCATGACTAATGGGGGCCATTTATCTTAAAAACGTGAAAGAAACGACACAGCAGGAAACGTGACGTTCCCGGGCGGCCCCGACGGGTCCGCGTGTTGAATATATTCCGGGCTTCCGGGCACTGATAGGGCCTCACCTCAATTTGACCGAAGGGCGTCTGGACGTGTTTGCCTCAGTGTAGATCCACCGGCGGCCACCAGAGGGAAACCTCTCTGAAGTACCACCGCTCACTACAGCCAAACCTCACATTGAAACCTTCACTCGTCTCTTTGAATCTAATCCAAATCTAATCTTTATGGCGGGGCCATTGACAATATATATATATATATATATATATATATATATATATATATATAAAAATATCAATTTGATATCGATATTGAGTATTGATTATAAACAGTTATTATTAATGGAGATTATTATGGCCAAGCAGGTAAAGGCATTGATCGGAAAAAATCAAACTCAAAGTTCATAAAACGCCTTTAACTATTTCTCATTATCACAACAACGAAAATCCCGGACGATATTTCGTCTCACAGCGCGGTATCAATACCATATCGATATCGATGGCACAGCCCTACAACTCTTTGCCGATGGCGGTCTGGGGAGAGGAGAATGACCTCATCAGGCCTGGTCGAACAGCGACTCGAGCCCTCCTCCCTCTGAATCTCATTCCTCTCGCCAACCCCCGCCCCCACACAATATGTATTGTCTTCCCGCGACGAGTCTTAAGTCATCTCTGCCCGTAATCAGATGAAATGAGACCAGACTAGATTAGCGGATAACAGCGGTGGATCTCTGTCACTGATCTGAGGAGCGGCGTCGGGTCTGGAGCTCCACGGCGTTTGGCCTCGGCGCAGCTTCCAAAATCTCTCCTTCAGGCCCACATAAGCTGCAGGGAAAGATCCCAGGATCCACTTTGCGGTTGGTTGTAATGCTCCTTAAGGCAACATTTAACTATATCAGTGTATTATATTCGAGAAACAAAATAAACAGATAATATCTGGTCTCAGATCAGGGTATACTGTATATATATACAGTATACAGTATATATATGTATATATATATATATACACAGTAGTAACATATACAGTAGGATGAAAAGATCACAATAAAGTGTTTATTTTCTATTTTCGTGTGTGTGTGTGTGTGTGTGTGGATATATATATCACAAACCATATATCACAAACCACTATAACAAATGTCACATCATACCATAAGAACATGAATTTCCTTCAGAAGAAAAACTGATTAATAACTAAGAACAAAAAAGAAACACATTCCTTTGTCTCCCCAGGGTCAGAAATCATAGAAAGGAAAATACAACAACACAACGCCACATTTTCTGACTTTTTGCAGCTTTTTTTTTTTTTTTTCCTCCCTAGCACCCATCGTTCCCACACCTATGGGAGGACAGGCGTAGCTCTGTCTGTCTGTCTGTTTGTCTGTCTGTCTGTCTGTCTGTCTCTCTCTCTCCGGCCCTGGTGTACTCTCAGCCTGCCTCACAGTGGAGTTTGAGTTTTTTGGGGAGGTGCTGTGCTCTGTCCAGGATGATTCCCTCATTATTAACCTGTGATTTTCCTGTGGTAGCTGTGATCTCTCTCTCTCTCCCTCTCTCTCTCCCTCTCTCTCTCTCTCTCTCTCTCTCTCTCTCTCTCTCTCTCTCTCTCTCTCCCTACCTCCCCCTCTCTCTCTCTCCCCCTCTCTCTCTCTCCCTCAGGGAATCCAGTCTGGGAGGCTGAATTATCTCTTTTCATTCACGAGATTAGCTCTCCTCTCTCTCTCTCTCTCTCTCTCTCCCTCTCCCTCCATCTCTGCATCTGTCGGCGGGGAGGCTTGTCATCGCTGCAGGAATGCGAGGAAGCCTGTCTGAAGCCTCTCTGCCTGCCGGACATGCCTCTTCTCCCTCCCCTCTGCGCTTGATTTCTCTCACTCTATTCACAAGTAAACAACATCCTGATAGTGTTCTACTCTACGTCCCGTTCCCCGTCTCTCTTCCTTTCCGATTCTCGCATTTTCAATCATATATTAAAAACGCCCTTCTACCCTCATCCTTTCCTGCTCTCTGCAATCGGCGGAGAGGAAGCGCGGGACGTGCTGGGTTAATCAGTCGGCCCCGCCCTGTTCTCAGACACATCTGAGGCGCCGTCGGCATCCGACGGGGCTTTGATCCGATCTGAGAGCTCGACAAAATGAGCCGAAAAAACCCAAACCCGAGCCACCGTCATCACGGCGAGAAAAACACCCTCTCTGTTGTCTCGGTAACACGTTACCAAAGTCACTTTGAGATGGGTCGTTTCAACTCGAGCGCCACCTGGGGAGTTCTCTGTCGGGTTCTGTCATACACATCTCCATAAATATTTCACATTTTGATGCATCAATGAGTTGGGAGGAGGCAAATGGACAGGTTTTGTTTTTTTTGTTTTTTTATTTAATCGGCTGTCGTGAGTGCCTTCCATCTTAAAATCTGCCAACATCCCGGAAAAACTGACAAGGGCGCCCTGTGTCTATAATAATTACGAACCTCGACAACTGTGGGACACCTCTGCATCAGTTGTCACATTAAAATCACTCACGGGATGGATGTCCTCTGTCCGCTATGTCCTAAAAGCTCCGCCGTGAAGGAACGTCGAACAGGGGAGAAAAAAAAATTCCAACATTCAACAAAAGTTAAAAGCCAAAGGCAAAAAAGAGCGGATGCAAAGAGAAAACAGCTGTTTCTTGCGTGTTTGTACAGAGCAGTGTTTGTGCAGTCGTTTAAACTCAGTCAAAACCCAACTACCCTACTGGGACGAGACCCAGTAGAGTCCAAGGCGGAGCTCTTAGAGTCGGAGTCGTACGAGACACAAGGGGGACGAATTCAACTGAAGACCAATGGCGTTGAAACTCGAGCGATGACCAACCGCGTTTCGAAAAAACAAAAAACTTCCTCTCATAAATGGCAAGCTGCCAACTTCCTCTGCCCTCCTTTAGGCATTTAGCATCATCCACTTACGACTTAAGTGTCGTGAATAAAAATTAATGACACTTTTATTGTTATCTCCCATCCCCGTTGGTCGGTGTGCACATGCAGGACTGTCTTTCAGTGTGTGTGTGTGTGTGTGTGTGTGTGTGTGTGTGTGTGCGGGTGTGCCTGTGTGTGCACGTGTGTGCGTGTGTGTTACTCTGGCAAGGTGAGCCAGGGGAAAACACACAACCAGGGTCCTTTTAAACCCTCAGTTCCATGAATCATCTCAGCACACCCCGGCTCCCAATTTATCACTTCAAATTACTGTTTTAAATATAAGTGACCATCCAGAGCTGGTGGGCAGATAATTATTTTCAATTAGTACTCGCAATCACACAAAAAAAACCCCCACTACTGGTGAATTTATAAAATTTGTGGTTTGTCTCATCAATGTTGAGTGTGCCAACATATACACAAGAGGACATTGTCTCAGCAGCCCAGGCTGATGAACGCAACTTGCTGAACAAAACTCAAATATTAAAACATAATTAAAGAGGAGGAAGATTAGCATATTTCCTCTTTGGTTTGCAGGACGAGCCAATTTTCCTGGCCGTGCCTTAATCAGATTGGGCACGGTTATCGTGTAGTGTGTGTTGGTGTGTGTGTGCATTTTACTGTACTTGTGAGGACCGGTCTCCAAACGGAACATTCTTTGGTTTATGGTGTATTTACTCGGACCTCACTTGATACCAGCACAAGAATGTGTGTCACCATCCTGACTCCAGAGGGCACAATATAAACCCCCTCCCATGTGTACACATGCACCTGAGGTTGGAGGGAGGTGTGACGGAGGGAACTTGGAAGAGAGCGAGAGGTATTAAACAGGCTAATTATGCAAATGGTGTCCTTGAGAAAACCGGAAAAGGGATGTCGGAAATTCTGCACGGCAGCTTATTTTTGTGATTAAGAACGAAACAGCAAACAGGGTAAACAACTCACGTCATGTCACAGCACAATCATGAAATATCAGTTGACCATTAAAGGTCGTACAAATAACTGTGATTCACAAATGAATCGTCCTTTATCATCATTTTGTGATGATAGATTCTAAAACCGGCATAAAACTCAAATTTAACGACAGTTAAATTGTCTAAACTTGACTGATGGAAATGCGTTCTGTGTGTTGGGACATTTCTCACACTCGTTTAAAATTCCTCCTAAATGGAAACAGATGGAACAAACTAAAAATAATTGCAATCGGGGGATTGTGTAACAAACATGGTCCTCGTTGGTGTGAATGTGTGCTCTT
>NC_137202.1:6638370-6643370 GCF_960531495.2 Zeus faber | reverse complement strand
CTTGACCCAGGCCCCTCTGCCCAAGATCCCCCAGTCACCAAAACACGCTAATCTATGGCAGTGTTTATCTTTTTTTTTTAGACAGGACACTGCAGCTTGAATACATAAATCAATTGTTTCATGCATGTGTCATTGAATGGAGTATTTACACATTTTACATACTGTGTCTTATTCTCTTATCAGTAAAACAAATTGTGCATTTTCAATACTAACATACTAACAATACCAATACTAACATTGGCAACCCGTTTCAAATACGCAGCCAAGTGAAATTTGGAAAAATGGAAGAAACCTTGAGAACGGGTCACGGGGAAAAAAAAAACAACCTTTAAAAAAAAACTAAAAAACAAAAAACAGATCCTAGAATTTCTGGAATTCCTAACCTCCGTGGTAGGAATGGTTGAACAGAGAAAAGCCAGCAAGGCCTAAATTCCATGCAGTCCCTGCAGTTAAAGATTCGATCTCCTGGTACCGAAGAAAAAAAGCCAACACCCCCTCCTCAGCCCTCCTGTTAGGACAGGACGCTCCAATAAACTTTGACCTACTTCTGTCGGTTCTCTGTCTGGGGTAGGGGCCACAGTGCGGCCCCCCCCCGAGCCCAAATGCCAATCAAGCCTGGTCTTAATATGGATCAATGGCTTGTTTAGCCATTACATCGCTGGGCCTTGAAGCAGCGGGGGTGGCCCAAGAAGCAGAAGAAGAAGAAGAAGGAGACGACCAATTATGCAAAAGCAGGAGGGACGCCGGAGACATTGTGTGACCGAGTCGTTTCGAGTTCTCACTAAAAGAATTCACGGATGCATTTTTTTTGTTTGTTTTGGGAGCATGCGTGCACACGCACACGCACACGCACACGCACACACGCACGCACACACACACACACACACACAGACACACACACACACACCTCAATCCTTTTTTTAAGTGCACCAGTCCCTATTCTCTCTTCCAAGAAATCTCCCAGAGCAGATGGGCAAAATGCTCCATAACCAATCCCATCCAGAATAATACGGCTCAGACAAAAGCACCGAGACACAAAAGGAGAAAACACCTCAGCTGTGTCTGATCACGACAGGCACTGTGCTGCCCCATCGACTGCCCCCCCTACCAAAAAAAACGAAACAAAAACATCTTTCCACATCCTAGCCTAACAGACCATGCTTTTAGATTTACTGCTTTTGGGAAGCAGAGCATTACCAGTGACAGGTTCACTTCTTTATGATAAATATATTTGAAATTGTTCAGCCATCCCCTGGAAAGCATCCAAGGAGGAGGAGGAGGAGGAGGAGAGCGGAGCGCGAGCGATTCTCACGTGAAGGGAACGCCGTGGTTCGGCCGGGACGGGAGGGGACGGGACAGAGGAGAAGAAGGAAGTTAACGCCAGGAAAACCAGGACCGAAACCAATCGTGCGCATTCCAGCGCGGAGATACTCAACCCCCCCAATTTGATAACATTTCCCAATCTAAGAACAATTTTATTGTGAGATATGATTTAGTCCAAACTTCCATACCGTTCCACGTCTATACTATAGTTAGGGAGAAAACAGCGACATGGGGATCAAAACAGTCATTATGTACACGCTCTAGATTAAATAATATCGACGTTTCACCATTAATCGTTTTGCTGGGGACCCCCTAGAACCTCTCGATAGACCCACGGGGTTCCCCAGACCCCACGTCGAAAACCACTGTGCTAGCCTATGCATCTTTGTATGCGAGTGCGTGTTTGTTTATATATCTGTCTGACAGAGAGATGGTGGTAGGATGGGAGGAGGGCGGGGGCGGTGGTGCAACAACATCTGTCAGCAATTAAAAAGCGAAGACACGGGCGCCCTGTTTCTTCATCCAGAGTTCTCATGCTGGATATCCTCACATGTCCTCGCGGCCAGAGCCAGAGACGTGGTGGGGGCTGCTGGGGAGGGTCACGGTCCAAGCGGCTCAGAGACACACACACACACACACACACACACACACACACACACACACACACACACACACACACACACACACACACACACACACACACACACACACAACTCTCTCATCCTCCAACACCCCTCACCCGCCCCCATCCTCCTCCACCCCCTCCTGCTATTCTTTTCATCCCCTCCGCCTCCATGAGACGGGCCGCCCGAGTACCAAGCTGTGACAGTCAGCTGATGCAGGGCGAGGGGGAAGGGTACGCTCCCTGCCGGGGTGAGGGTCATCTGGCAGGCGCATCCTGGTGGAGCGCGCACACGCAAACACTTAGGCACGCACGCACGCACGCACACACACACACACACACACATACATACACACACACACACACACCAATAGGTGGTGGAGGAAAATCTGATCCATAAATCAGAAACATGTGCAAACAACTGGGTGTCAACAGACTCTCGCTCATGATATTAGTTGCAGCTGCCCCCCGTGGCGTCCACGCTGAGATGTCTGTGGCTGTTTGCAGCAACTGGGATGAACACAAAACACATCTGAGGGGTTCCTTTGGAGAGGAAAAAAAAAAAAAAAAGAAGCCGACAACAGCCAAAATGCCGAAATGCCCCGAGGCCAAAGTCAAACCTCTTACACTTAATCAATAACGCTTGTTTTACTTTGCTCGGTGATAAATTATAATTAAATCACTGATTTCCTTTACAGGGAACATACCGTACATCAACCAATGGCTTTATCAATGGCCTTATATTCATTAACAGATTAGTTTCCGTTTGTATATTTTATCCTGTAATATCTTCGTGAGTGTATTTTATGTACAGAAATAGTCAAAGGCTCAGTGCTTTTAAATCTCCCTAATCTTTACCTAATACAGGTCTTCCTGTGCAAAAAAACACCCTGATCTCAATGGGACTTTACACTTATAAATAATATTATTAATTATTATTATTATTATTAAAAAATGGTGTCAATTTATTAAAATAGAAGGATTTCAATTGTTTCAAAACTATTCTATTCCATTCTATTTCTGCTGAAACAGCAAATCATTGGGGGGGGGATTTTCTGTCAGAAACAAGTCTTGGACATCTTTCACTGTCCCAGCTGCGTGTTTTCTCGAGGGAGATTCCTCTGGGGTTGAAAGTCCTGATGCCCCAAAGACATCCATCGGCTGGACAGGCAATGAGCCTAGTTATTGGCCTTATGTTTATGTCATCCATCAATCTGAAGTGTGTGTGTGTGTGTGTGTGTGTGTGTGTGTGTGTCTGTGTGGTCTGCTGTTTCAGCACTGACTCCACCCGGTCCCCCATACGTCAGCCTCCTGACATCACTGAAGGGACACTTTGTGACATATGAGGCCACTTTTCCTCCAAAGAGAAAGAGAGAGAGAGAGAGAGAGAGAGAGAGAGAGAGAGAGAGAGAACCGTTTCCCACCTTGCCTCCGAAAAGACGGACGAGACGGATGGGCGGCTGATTGGACAGATGGGCGGATGGTTCGATTTTTAAAAAACAGCTTGTTTTCCCCAGGAAAGGATAAAATACTGTACTTTTGGTTGGCATTTACTTTAATTATCTCTGCAGGATATTTCTTTTGGGGGTGTTTTTATTTAATTACAAACTGAGCAACTTTTTAATAGTTGTGTGTCACTTTGAGCTGCAACAGGGGCCGGTGATAAAAGTCTGAACAAACAGAGATTGACATTTTAATGGACGTCTGGAGAAGTTGGCACACATTAGCACATTGGCTTCTAACGCTATCTGTGCCAGACCTGTGCCCACTAATGTCCATTACACGGAGACTTACTCCACCAAATATCGATTCCGTCTCCTCTGACTGACCGAAAAGGCTTTTAGGAGCACATCTCGCCACGCGATCTCCGCTATCGCATTCCATCGGTGATCTAATTGACCAGCAGTCCACTTTCGACGAAACACGTCTTCAATTCTCCTCCTTTTGGTGGCTCCGCACGTGGGGGCTAATGGAGACACATCTGGTCAGTCCATTAGTCGTGTTTGAAGTGTGTTGGCGGAGCGGTAATGAAAGGGTGCGGTCGGAGGACAAGTTCAAAAGTACAGGGCGCTCTTGGTACCTGATGGCGGCATAAAACCGCGTCTTCACTGTGAGTCCATACGGGGAAGAGATCTGGTCTTTGGTCATCAGCTCTACCATCAATAAGGATCCACCAGAGTCATTTTTTCGCGACAGATAAAGTGTCCCGATTAAACCTTCAGAATCAGCTGATGCTTTGTACTGATTCAATCCCTTCCATTCACTGAACAGTACTGACTGATATTTGGAATCTTTAGCACACATTCAGTGATATGCAATCCATTTTTTCTCTCCATTGGAGATATCTAACATGCTTCTGGAGCAGTGGTTTCTTAACTCCAGTCCTGTAGACCCCCGGCATTGCTGGTTTTTGATTTTCCGTCTATACTATATGGCTAAAACAAAAAACCTGCAGCTTCTGGGGTCCCAAAAATCAAACAGCAGGTCTTATGGGGTGTTCCCAGTATGCACTGGTTAGTACCCACCAAAAGTGGTCCAATGAAGGACAACCGGTGAACTGGCGAACTGGTGACAGGGTCATGGGAGCCCAGGGGCTCACTGATGCGCATGGGGAGCCAAGTCGAGCTCGTCTGGTCTGATCCCACAGAAGAGCCACTGTAGCACCAACTTCTGAAAAAGTTAATGCTGCTACGATAGAAAGGTGTCAGAACACACAGTGCATCACAGCTTGCTGTGTATGGGGCTGCATTGCCGCAGACCGGTCAGAGTGCCCATGCTGACCCCGGTCCACCACCGAAAGCACCTACAACAAGAGCATGGGAGCGCCAGAACTGGACCATGGAGCAATGGAAGAAGGTGTCCTGGTCTAATGAATAACATTTACTTCTACATCATGTGGATGACTGGGTGTGTGCGCCTTGTTTACCTGGGGAAGAGATGGTATCAGGATGCATTATGGGAAGAAGGCAAGCCAGCGGGAGGAGTGTGATGCTCTGGGCAATGTTCTGCTGGAAAACCTTGGGTCCTGGCATTCATGTGGATGTTACTTTGACAC
>NC_137202.1:6618370-6633370 GCF_960531495.2 Zeus faber | reverse complement strand
CTTCATTTACAAATGCCATTTAATTGAGATTATAAGAAAAAACAAGAGTATGTATCCAGTTATTATTCAATAGTATTACAATATATACATATATATATATATATATATATATATATATATATATATATATATATATATTGTTATTTCTAGTCCGTATATATATTTTAAAAAACAATCCTGAGAATATATACATTATCCTGCACAAATGACGCTTGGCTGCACAGCATGCAATACAAAACGGACTCACCCTGAACACGGTGATCTTCAGAAGAAGAAAACACCAATAGTTTCCAAACTACGGCATAAAAGACGGAATCTCTGAGTCAGTCTCAGCCGCAACTTTTCTGTCCCGATCCAAGAGACGTGCGCTGATCTCCGCTCATTCAGGCTTCGTGTTCCCAAAGAAAAACCTCGTAAAATAAAACCAGCACAAAGTGACTTATGTCCATCCCGGGTCCATCCGTGTTGCGTGCACGGCAGCTCCCGGCGCCGTGTGTGTGTGCGTGTGTGTGTGTGCGTGTGTGCGTGTGTGTGTGTGTGGACTGTAGTGTGATCGGAGCGCCACCGCTGATCAGAAACACAAGGTTCAGGACCGAGGAATGGGAGGGGAGCGCTGCTCCGAGGAAGGGGTACTCTGACAGCCGACCGACCGAGTATTTCTCGCTACATGATGATGATTTGTTGCAGAAATATTGACTTTTTAGTGCTAATAATAATAATAATAATAATAATAATAATAATAATAATAATAATAATAATAATAATAATAATAATGATGATCATAATAATGATCATTATAATCATAATATTAATATTAATAACAGTAATACAATACTTTATCATATGGTTATATGATTAATAGTATGTCAAATTGAATGTACATAATTGTATATAATGAATATTATTTATGGTGTATATATATATATATATACAATTATTATTATCATTATTATTATAACAACAACAATAATAATAATAATAATTATTATTATTTGGCAGTAGAGGAGACGGCAACTTAAACAAACAACATAAACCTGTAAAACTTTAGGAAAAAAAGGATTTTGAGCCGTTCAAAAGAATCAGATCGTTCGAACGGCCCAACACGACAGTTAGAAGCAGCATACAAGGATACGCGCATAGGCCGGTGCGCACGACGGTCCTTCGGCGGCAGGGAGCGGGGACCGGCAGGGAGCGTGGGGTTTACTCTGCGGTACTCCCCACGGTGCGATCCCCACACTCATCGCATTTCACGCCCCCCCATGCTGAAAAAAAGTCATTAACTTCTGATTTTGGATTCTAAATGGGATATGAAATGATACACAGACATTCCTGTCTATTTATACGCCAGCGTCCGGAACTTCATCGCGCGTCGCATCGCGCGGGCAAAGTTCGGGGAAAGTTAAAATTAGCGTCGCCCCGGGATATAAACAACAAATAAACATAGAAAAATCGAATAAACGTATAAAAATCAAACCAAACACCATGTACATGGAAAACATGTATGTTGAGGGAACAATGAGGGGGAAAAGGAGAGGGATGTAACCAGGAGGCTGCTTGGACGGGTGACCAAAGCAGGTGCTGGTGGTGTGTGTTTGTGTGTACGTGTGTGTGATGTGTTCACCAGCGAGTGCACGGGACTTGCCCCAATTAGTTCTGCCGCGTGAGGTCGGAATTATGTTATAGCACCTCCAAGCAACGGAAAAGGCCCCACCACACATAAGGAAAGCGCGAGACCCTACACCCCTGAGGCGCACACATATAACCCACCCCCACGTGCAGGCACAAGACGCAGCTGCAGAACCCGGCATTTGGACGCTTTTCACCTAGTTAGGATATAATGCTGCACAGCTAGGTACACAGAAATAACAACCAGTAGGGCCTACATGTTTGTACACTTTTCATATGTCTGTAGTATGTTTACAGGAAGTTTATAGTATTTTTTTCTACATAATTAAAAATACACATTGCATAACGAAAAGTTTTGTACACTGAGAGTGGATACTATATTAAATTAAATATTACAGATAAACACACACACAAAAAAAGCACCAAGTAAGTAACAAGCCCAGAAATAAAAAACAGAAGTTACCACCCTTTCACTCTTCCACCTTTGAACCTTGCATATAGGCCTCAACCTCTGCATCCGGGCGACTCACACAAGGGAAACACAATCTGGGTTTTACTCCCCGCATCACAATGGACCAACCACCTGTCCACCTGCATGAGCCGATCCATGAAAGAGGAGGCGAATGGATGTTTGAATGACCTCATTTGTTAGAGCAGGGAACGGATCCATTACCACAAGAAGTTAAGGGTCAAAATCTCTGTCCGTCAAAGAAAGTCCATGTAGTATAATGTTGTTTAAAGCAAATCATTATAGAATGATCATTTTAGAGACCATTTGAATCAAGTCCATCCACTGTGGGATATTTTGGCATTTTGCCGTAAAAAAAATTACAATTTTAAGTCTGAATGCCTCTTTTTTGGATTTTCTTTTTCTTTTTAATGGTTACAATTGCCCATGATTGATATCTAATTGGTAATCATTAATACCATCACACTTCTGATATTAATCATCGCATGCATGGGATCAAGCGCCGTTGAAAGTTTTTATACCAATAAAGACAGAACTGCATTATAATATCACAAAGCAATTATCATGATCATTATCTTTTCCATCAAGAGAGAGGGTCACTTTCTTCCATTAAACTCAGCGGGAACACTGCCTCTGTCAACTGCTCTTTTTAGGGTCTGGGGCTGAATGCAGACCTCCTGGAGGGATGGATTGTCAGCCACGTCCCCGCGCAACTCTGACCTTCATCTCCACATCTCCACATCTACCCATCCATCACCCCGTCTGTCTCCTCCTCCTATCTCTCATCCTCTGCTCTCTCCCCCTCCTTATCCGGCGTCCCTCTGCGTGATTGCATTGTTCACCCCCTCGCTCCGCGGGCAAAGCACCATCTTCTCCAGCTGCGTTCCTCATTTAACATTGCGGTCCTCCCTCCGTCTCTCCAGCTCTCGTTCCCTTTTAAACCTTCTCTACGGTTCATTTCGATTGCAGGCTCCAGCCGTCTGTAATGCTAATATGAAATTCTAGATGAAATGTGTAAATGGACTTCGCCTTCCCCTGCCTCCCCCCAATGGGCTCCCGATGAATTCTACTTCATTAATTCGGCATAAAAGGAGGGGTTTGGATGTGGGGGGGTTTGCTGGGCTGCAGAAGATGAAAAGTTGAAAATGGGGGCTTTGGGGGATGTGGGCAGAGAATTACTCCTTCCTCCTCATTTTCAAAGTACTTGTAGTTCATATTCTCTGGTTATTCAAACACCCCACTCTTGGAGGAACAGAGCAGAGTTCTCGCAGCCTTCTTTAGTTGCATTTTCAGTGATTTAGTGCATTTTTCTGTCTGTGTGAGCTCACTTCTGGTTCACTTGTTTAGTCTTGCAAACAAGCCTTTGTTCTGGAAACCGTGTCTGAAAAGGAGTCGTTGCTTTTGGCATCCAGTAAGGTCTTTGCACGGCTGGGTTCATTTCAGTCACTGGAAGAACTGTCTCTGCTGCTTAGCCAATGTTTTGGCAATAGACACAGCATGGAAAGATCAGCTCATTTTCTTCCATTATTGTCCAAGTGCTCCCACAGGCTTGTGTGTGGACAACCTCTGCCTGGTGCCCCTTGCCTTTCATTACACATTTACCTTGTTGTATTTTTCCCTTGTTCCGAGCATGCACATATTATCTTTACACAATGGATGCTGCTTTGGCAGCTCATGCCATGAGAACGTGGATGGGGTTCCGACAGGGGGGGAGCTGAAGGACGATTGAACAGAGCCAACGCTTGATTTCTCAACAGTGCTTTGCTGTCATAAAAATGAAATCCACCAGCGTTATAAATAATAATTCATACATCCTAAATGTAAGCTGCCTTGATACACCGCACCCATTGTTTCCAATTCCCTTTGATATCTGTTGTCCGCGGGTATCTCTCAAAGCGACAAACCTCGGCTCATATGACTCACACATGCTCTGTCCCCTCAGGGTCCTTGTCCGATGACGGGTGTCTAGACGCAGACACCTGACCAAACCCTGACCCTCAGCCTCAATAGGAATCTTAAAAATCAAAGGTAGTATCTCGGTAGTGAGGCATGCATTGAGGCTTTGTTCTTAGAGCACTCCAGGGAGCAACCTGCAAACACGCCGGGGCTGCATTTTAAAATGTTCCGTCTATTTATGTTTAATAATGAGTAAGATCAGTATGATTTCATGACATGTCGCACCCATGTGTTTAACAATTTATAAACCCTTCATGCCTCATTTACCAGCTGGATGAACAGTGGTGCTCAATACACAATGAAGCGCAAAATTCATCCACAGTGAATCAACCGCTCAGAACAACAACTCCGGATTTTTTTGAATAGCGGCATTCTTCTTGCTCAGGCTGTTGACGTCCATCAGACCCTCTGACATCATTGTCATGCACCCAATTACAGCTTCTGGGTCCCGGGGGCCTTTACATCGCCAGTGTCGTTGGCCGTTGTGGAGCTTTATTTACATATTCCCTAATAGTTCAATCGAAAGAGGGGCAGCAAAGCGTGAAATACATTCTCTCAGACCCCAATTCTGAGATGCGATCACAGGCTCATACAATATTGAGCTCTTTGTCCGCAAAACAGAGTCGTCGTCACTGGGAAGCAGAGAACTGGGGCAGGAAAACATCTCCAGCGTTCCAGCTTTCTATTCCAGAACGCTGCTGTCTACTCTGAGGGAGGGAGGCGGGGAGAGAGAGAGAGAAAGCCCCCCCAGCACCTTGTAGTTTTTAACTAATGTGATTCTGCTATACAAATACTAATTAGTATAGAAAGATAATACTGAACTAATGTCATTCTCAAATCTGAGTCACAAGCCTTGCCTCACACTGTCTGAGACTATGTGTGTGTATGTGTGTGTAAAGCGACTTTGGGTCCATTGAAAGGCGCTAAATAAATTACAGCCATTATTATTTGAATTATAATTATAATTATAATGATAATAATAATAACTTATTATTATTATTATTATTATTATTATTATTAATAATAATAATAATAATAATAATAATAATAATAACAACAACAACAACAACAACAACAATGACAATGACAACAACAACAATATTAATAAAAACAATTATAATATTATAAATATGATTATTATTATTATTATTAGCATTATTATTATGACAGCTCAGTTTTTTGATTTATCAGGATTTGAATTTTCTGAATCAGTTCGCTGTTGTTGTGCTCAGAGCCCTGCTCGCAAGCAATCAGACGCCCATAAAGTCGAACTCCTAATTAGGGATTCCTTTGCAACAGAAAGAACAAAAGAGTTTGTCTTCCACCGTTGATCTCTGTTTTGTTTGATCTTGTTGTCATTTTCTATAAACTCCATTTCAGTGTTTTGCGTGCCGGCTGTGGCCTGACCACAGAACCGAATAATGTCTCAGAGCCGCGGAAATACTATGGCTGTCAGTAGCAGATAAAAAATGTCTGGGACACACACACACACACACACATTGTGTGTGTCTGTGTATGTGTGTGTTTATACATATATATATATATTTCGTTTATACACCGATCAGCCACAACATTAAAACCACCACTAATATCCACTAATATTGTGTAGCTCCCCCTCGTGCCGCCAAAAGAGCTCTGACCCGTGGAGGCATGGACTCCACAAGACCTCTGAAGGTGTCCTGTGGTATCTGGTACCAAGACGTTAGCCCCAGATCCTTTAAGTCCTGGAGGTTGCGAGGTGGGGCCTCAATGGATCGGGCTTGTTCTTTCAGCACATCCCACAGATCCTTACGCTTGCCGATATGTCCTGTTTCCAACACACCAGCTTCAAGAACTGACTGTTCACTTGCCGCCTAATACTGTATATCCCACCCCTTGACAGGTGCCATTGGAACGAGAAGAGCGATGTTAATCACTTCACCCGTCAGTGGTTTTAATTTAAAAAAAATTCCCAAATCAACCTTTTTGCTGCGTCCTTAAAGTTGTGAATGCAGCAGACCTGGCTGCAGTGTGGAGGCAGAGGAGGGGAGCTCAGCGTGCTCCACCCGCAGCTTAGCCTCCACCTCCGCTCAGGATTCAGCTTCCAGAGGCTCATTTTCCTGACTGAGCTGAAAATGGGACGCCAGGAGCAATCCGCTCTAGGTTATTTTAAACAGACACTTCAAAGGAGAATACATTTAATCCTGCATTATCCATCTGGGAGAAAATGTGGTTAATGTGGAGACGCCACGGACATTTTGAACGCGGCCATTTTGGCCATGAGGACACATGGCGACTATGACTGTCGACTATGTTCTTCTTTCGTTGTCCTTTTAAGGTTAAACCTGAAAACTTACGGAGGAAAGGTTTTTCACTGTTGAAGCAGCTGAGATTCTGGAGAGCTTATTGCTGTATTATTCAAGAGCCACTTGGTTTTTTTTTTATCCCCGAAAATGAAACCTTTCCCTGTGACAGGATTTCATAGGCTCAGTAGGCTTAGGTTAAACGCAGTACAACTCATTCAGCGTTCACAGTATGCATGACTTAAGTATCTCTTTAACTCTCTCTCCATATTATCCATTTCTTATTTATGGCTTTATTTATTTATTTATTTATTTATTTATTTTGTATTTCATCACCCCAATGTCCATAGCCGTCTTGCTTGAGAACCAAAACTGAAGACATACGTCTAGAATTTGTTTGGTGTAGTGGGACTTTTGGATTATTGGATAGGTATCAAGCTAAGAACAGTTTCACCCCCTACGACATCCCTGCTAAGATGCTTCTGCAATATTTATTAGTCCTCCTCTTGAGTGTGTCTGGAAAATCATCGGCTCATCCCCTGTCCATTATTCATACGATGTACATTCAGAGTGTATAGAAACAGGCCGCTGCTCCGCTGGAAGTGTGTGTCCACCGATACGATACAATACGGCGCCGAGGAACGCTGAAAACAAAATGGCTTGGCCTTTTCCCTGTGGAGTGTTCATAAATGTCACCGTGTCACAATGACTTCAGCGGCGTCGGGAAATGAATGCACTTGAACTCACACACATACACACACACACACACACACACACACACACACACACACGTATGTACAGTATGCACACATTCATTACATATGTTTAGGCAGATTAACACAGACGTGTATTAAAAAAAGTACAAGAGAAAACCCAGCAAAACAGCTGCCTGCTCAAGTCATTTTAAAGTTGTGTATGTGTGTGTGTGTGAGTGTGTGTGTGTGTACGTGTGTGTGGGAATGTGTGTTTGTTTTATATAGAATTTTGAGTGTGTTCGCATGTGAAATGAAAATGTACTGTACTCTTGTATCTTATATTAATCTCATTGACCTAGATTTGCGTGCGTGCGTGCGTGTGTGTAGATATAAACTTTGTATACATACAATGTGTGTATGCAATTCCATGATAAACAAGAAGAGAACTGTACTGCACGTTGTACAAGGAGCATCATGCAAATGGTTATTTTAGTCAGCCACACAGTAAGTATACAATACCTGCTGTCCCATCATGTTTTTTATATATATTTTTTACCTGTGCTGTCAGCATGCGGGGCATACAACACAGAGTATTTGTGCCATTGCATCTAGGACAGAGTAAGTCTGCAAGTGGAGTTTAAGTTCTCAACCTGCAATGCAACTCTTTCTTCATTCTTTAATCATCAAGAACTGCTGCGACAACTCTGTCCTGTGGACGACCCGTGGGATGACAAGAGCACAGCTTTTTGTTACACAAAACCACCACCAATCCCCCCTCTTTGGAGAACTATCTGACCATGTTTTGGTCTATAAACAACTACTCCACCACAAGTGAGACAAATGAACATAGAACCAAACAACAACATTGTGGTGGATGGGGCGACTTAAGTAGCCACACCTGATGCTTGTTGGTTGGGCTAACAAGCATCAGGTTTAAAAACCCCGTCCACACACTCAGTCAGGGTGGGAGCCCTGTGTCATGACATGTTCCATCTGCGCCTGGCTATTTCCACCTGGCCTCATCGCGACAATAAACAGGTGTTCTCAACCCCGCGTCGTCTGTGTCTCTGTGCCGGAGGTCCCTGAAAATGTCACATGGGTGGCGCATGGTGGCGAATCTGGCACAGAGACACACTTCCTGTCATAGTTATGGCAGTAAATGAGGAAGTAAAAGAGAGGGGTGTAACCAGGAGGATGCTGGGGGTCTGTCCAAAGCGGGTGTTGGAGGTGGGTGTGTGCCTGAACAGAGGAGAAGCATGCCAGGGCAGGAGCGTGACGGGCAAGATTTCAGCCGCCCTACCAGTCCCACAAAGCCAAGGCCTATTGTGTGGTGTATGTACTGAGTTTGAGTTCTGGCACTGTGAGGGATAGGTGAAACACAAACTGATCGCAGGGGCCACACGGACCCCAGACCGTGCCCCTACCCCCTGTAACTGGAGGGACCCAACCCACAGCGAACAGTCACAGAGCGACCCGCCATGCGCCCCTACCATGCCCGGCCGCTCTGTGTCCCCATCAGGCCCCTGACCAGACCCGGCCGCCGCCCATCCAGAACAGGGGGCGGTAGATGGCACCTACACCCACATCCCGGCCCCCCAGCGATGAGTGCCCCACGCACCGAGAGCGCCAGAGAACAGATACCCGGGCAGTATTATGCTGTCCCATCAAAAGAACCTATGATCAGGGTTGGTCCTTGGTCTGTTCGGAAATTATTTTTGCGCCATTATTGCAGTCAGACGAGAATATGAGTATACGCAGGTACACATAACATAAACACCCATCAATCGACGAATGCTGAGATAGTGAAAAAAGTGGTGCATTCTTTATTGTTTTGCATTCTTTAGCCAACAAAGATCTTCTTTTTATAGCCATCAGCCACGGCAGGAAAACGAAGACTTTGCGCTCCGATGGACTTGCACAGCAATTCAGCTTAAAGTTAAGTGACCTTTTACGAGTTTGAATCACATTCACATCAACATTCCTTCTAGAGAAAGAAATTCACTTGTGTCAAGTAACATTTTGGAAAGACTTGGTTTGGCTGTTTTGAATGCATGGAAGGCATTTGTGCATCTTTGTGCTGTGCTGACAGCGTGGACAGTGTGTTATTTGTGTTATCAAGACGCACCGCCCGGTGCGCGCGTGCGTCTGTGTGTGTGTGTGTGTGTGTGTGTGTGTGTGTGTGTGTGTGTGTGTGTGTGTGTGTGTGTGTGTGTGTGTGTGTGTGTGTGTGTGAGTCAGTGTCACTGGTGTGGATTGATTGTAGCTTGTGCAGTGACATGTTGATGGTCTGTGAGCTATGAAAGCTTTCCGAGCGGGTTGCTAATATCACAGCAGGGCAAGGACGTAGCGACAGGGCAGTCCACCTCCTAAATCACATCCACATTTCTGCAGAGCAAATGCATCGTGATTAAAACACGTGCAGCCTGTACTGGCTCACTGTGTCTCTCCCCCACACACACTCAGAGAACATATGCAGTGTCGGGCCTACCTATCACAGTATATCCATATACAGTTAATACGTACAGGTAAATGAGGTAAGGTACTGTATATATTTATGACCGCAATGTGATGTAAAACAGCCACTAGGCGATGGCTGCTGCAAAGCTCTACATGACAAACATTTGGGCTCATTGCTAATGTGCCTGACATGACTTATGCACACAGGCTACAGTTAGAGTTACATATTTAAGTGATACTGGGCGTCTTCAATGAGAGGAAATCCAAGCACCAATAGTTGTCATATATATATATATATATATATATATATATATATATTTTTTTAAGGGTAGAAGGGGGCCTCATGAGGTGCGCAGATGTAGGGTAGCGATTCAGTGATTATGGGTCACGACTGGGATAAGTGACATTTGAGACCTCGTTTGGACGGCGGCGGGAGGTGACCTGCAAGGGGCGCAAGAGCAAATCAACAAGCCAGAGTTTGGCCTATGACCAATGGTAGTAGACAAAGAGGAGCGGTGTGATGTACTGCCTGAAGTACTCCACCGCTTGGAATCTTAAACTCGATACAAGTAGAAATAGGGAGTCAGGGCAGAGCCTGGAAGAGCCCAGCGACGTGACACGGGAGAATTTCAACATACAAGCTGCAGTATTCTGGATACGCTCTAGAATTTGGATGGACCAGGAGTCATGCCGCTTCTGTTGTTAGGAATGTGCATATTCAGTGGATGTTGTGTCGGGAAAACCTAGAGGAGCAGGCCGTTATGGCAAGAACAGAGAAGGAGAGGGTTTCTCTGTGGATTATGGTGGAGCCCAGGCATCCAGGCAAAAAAATGGGTCTTTCAAGAAGAAGAGGATGAACAAGAAGAAAGAAGCCATAGTTGGAGATTAAAGAGCTGTGGGATCTGGCAACGGGGAGAAATGAAAGGGCACAAAAACCAAGGCCAGGGGGACATCGGTGTTAAGAGTTCATGACTAGACTGAGATCCTCTCAATGTGACCGGCTAGGAGCAAAAAGCCAAGTATCATGCAAACCAGGAGAGTGCAGAAGTGTGTTGAGGGCAGCGGTCGAGTCAAGGAGAATAAGGACAGACGAGAGGGAAAAAGCTCTGGCAGGAGGGGCAGGGCCCCTGTCCTAGGAAGGAGAGCAGTCTGAGAGAGAAGCCTTGAAGCCAGATTGAAGATGCTCCAGATAGAGAGAGAGAGAGTTCAATGCAAGCTGCTCGTTCAAGGGTTTTGGATGGAAAGGAGGCACGAGATACAGGTCTGTAATTATGGACGGCAGTGGGGTCAAAAGAAGAAGCTAGAGTCTGGCCGTTTTTGAAGGCAGAAGATATAAAACCTGAGAAGAGGGAGGAGTTGATTAAGATTCTGAGGAAAGGGAACATGTCACCACAGATGGTTTGAAGGAGAGGGGAGGGGATCGAATGGAGATGGCAGGTGGTGGCTCGGCGGGTGTTTGGACCTCTTCAGGGGAGAGAGGAGGGAAAGACGCCAGTCCAGAGACTCCATTGATTTGAGAACAGTTTTTTATATATATCACCTATTTTCGGTCATGTTTTATACATACGCAAAATACCTACATAAACGTATGTCTTATCCCCAATTGTCTGCATATTTTATGTTATTTATGGCCAACATTTTCTCACATGTATATCAAATAATATTTATTTTTTTCGTCCACCCCTTGAAATATTTTAGATATACAGTGAGATGCTGCACAAATGTGTGAAAACACAGTGTGGTTAGTGGGTGCGACACAGGTATGATTCTGGAGTCAAGCAGACTGTGTTCAGATCAGCAGCAAGTGAAATATTATAGTTGATGCAAGCAGTCGGGCTGAGGCTCTGACGTCTTAATTCTGACAATTATGATAATCTTTACAAAGGGAGTGTAAAATGACATTATGAGTACTAGGTCAAATACATGCACACTTCAGCTTTGCAGCTCACAGAAGGCGTGGCTGGTTGCAGATGGATTTGGAGAAAATAAAAAATGAAATATCATGCGAGAGAGCAGGAGTGTGTGAAAGAGAGAGAGCGAGAGAGAGGAAAGAAAAGAAGGATGAGAGAGGGGCGCTGGGACAAAGGGAAGAGGATGAAAGAGGATGGTCAGAGGGGAGAGGGATAATGAGAGATGGAAGGAGGGAAGGGAGGAAGGAAGGATAGAAGTCAGGAGAGAGGGACGCTAATGTGAGGAGACGGGGCCGGTCAATGGAAGCATCTGTTTTTAGAGCCTGTCCACCCTCCTCCTACTCCCCGGACCCTCCACTGCTCCAGACTCCTGCATCTCTTCACCCTGTCGGATCTCTCTCTCTCTTTCTCTCTCTGTCGCTCTCCATTTCTCTGTCGTTCTGCCCTTGCTCCATCTCCTTCTTTGTGTGTGTGTTTGTGTCCACAGTGTACTCTAAACGGCCTGAGCTTTAGCATCAGAGAGACAACAAACTGCACCTGGTTGAGTTAGGCGGCTCAGTGTTGACAGCGTGCCACAGTTATTTTAGGTTCTCCAAGGGTCATCGTCGGGCCCCCTCTGTTTAATAGTTGAAGGCTATAAAAATAACAAAGTGTTATTGAAGTGTACGCCTGAGAAACAATTCAAGAGACCCGTGTCTGTGTGTGTCTGTGTGTGTGTGGGTGCGTGCGTGCGTGCTTGCGTGTGTGCGTGTGTGTGTGTGTGTGTGTGTGCAGAGAGAAGAGAGCGAGGGAGGGGTGGAGGGGGCTACGCATCCCCTTATTACAAATGTGATTTGCATTTTTAGTGTATGTGGCCGGGTGCTGGAAGCAGAAACAGGAAATGGAAAGAAATGAGGAAGAGGTTTTAGTTCCCCGAGTATTTCTTCAGTCAAATGCACAAACATACTTGCAGACCATGGCTGCCAGCACATGCCGCGATGTTCCAAGAGAGGAAATCTGGATCCGATTTGAGGTCAATCTGCCTAAATCATGGAGCATTTAACTGATTGTTTATGGATAATGTTTAACCAATCAGCCAGTATGGGAATTCACGCTGTTGTAGTCTTGTATTTGTAACGTTCCTATGTGGCTTCTCAAACCAAATTTTTTTCACTCAATTCCCCATATTTCCACTAATTTTGGCTTTGGGAGGAGTGTTTTTCGACAAACCAAAAACATATTTGTGATGCTTCCACTGCAACAACCATTTTTCATCTCTGCAACCAGAGCTCAGTGGCCCCAAGTGGGCCCTGAGGACGACTACATAATTTCATCGCTTTTTATTGCCAAACGAGCACTGATACAGACACCCAGACTGAGACACAGACACACACACACACACACACACACACACACACACACACACACACACACACACAAAACACACACAAGCCAACATGCACTAGTGTCTGCACACAATCCGATCCAGGGGCGTTGCTAAGATGCAAACACATCAGGGGCAAAACGATGCATCCAAGAATGTGTTTGGGTTTGTTCTACAACAAAGTAAATAAAATCCAACCCTGCCACCGCAGTGGGGTGCCAAGTGTGGATTCCAAGACCATTCATAATCGAAATGGAATAAAGTGAAGTATACGCCTGAGAAAAGGACAATTCAGAAAGTAAAATGTATTTTATTTTCTCGTAGAACAAAACCAAACAGATTTTGGGAAAGCTCTCATCTTGTGGGGTTAACATATGCAATTTTGAGACTTCAGTGGACCCTAAACTGAGATATTGACCTTTGAACCCGACCAGAGGTCACCTTTGAAGCTCTATCTAATTGAAAGAGCTACCAAAATAAGGTCAACTGTTTGGGACAGCTCTGGACATGTACTTTTAGAGGGGTCATAGTGTCAATAGGTGGCGCCATTTAAAATGTCCTCACACGTAATTCACAGCTTTGCAAATTACATATGAAAATTCTGACAACGCAGGTATATTCCCCGACCAAATTAACCTCAAGTAACACATGCCTGTCATTTATCCCCCATACCTTCTTTCCTTTTGAGGTTTATAATAATACAACTACTTTACCCATGAGGCCATTGCATCAAGATGCATAGATTGGTGGAGCTCGCTGTTACCATGGAAATGTTTACCGCATTGGCTGATGGGTACATGCAAATTTTCAGCCAGGCGTGCAAACGTAGATATTTACATTACATTTAAATTATATATATATATATATATATATATATATATATATGAAAGCAATTCATACTGAGGGTATGACCCTATATCCCTGTTCTCGCCCAACCAAAATTTAATAGACCATTCAGAGATAAAGCAAAACCTGTATCCCGCTTTTACTTTGTGTCAGAACCAAATTTAAACCAATGCATTTTTTATTTTAATACATCCATGCCCAGCCATCCATTTTTCGTGACTATGATCATAAAAAAGCATGAGACTGAGTCGACCTGAGAACGTATATAGATTTTGTTAATTTATATTTGAACCTATATTTGGCCGTTAGGAACAAAGGTGCCTCAAATCGTCCGAATTTCAGAGGATATTTGGATGAAAGAGGCACATCCATCTGCTACTACACCACTGCATACAATCAGCAGGTAAAGCAGCAGAGATACTATATATCTGCAGCAATTACATCCTGGAAGACTGAAGGCTGAATATTTATTATTCTTTTCCCCCCTTCTTGCAGCCATCTCTGCTTCCTTTTCATCTGTGCTTTCATAGCTTATTGATCTGCGATATGAGCCGTGCTCGTGAGAGCTCCTTATTGTGCCGTATTATTTTAGGTTATGCCTTTTTTCTTTTTTTACTTCCTTGTAAAATAAAATGGATCACCCGGAAAAGTATGATGCCTGCTCACATTAGCAAGCTTGCCAGCTACATCATCGCTTATCCAACCAGGTATCGATTTGGGAGCAGGAGCCCGTTTGAGGATGACACTGCTGCTGCATTGCAGATCCCATAGGGCCACGCATCACCGACGCCACAGAGAAAGTAACAAGTGATTTTGCAAACACATGGAGACACTCACACACAGCTATATTCAGAGTCATTAACGGTCCCCCACTGATCTGACACCTTGTTAGAGAACTGTTAATCAATCATGAGTGAGTCCACACCTCACAGCAGCAGCAGCAGAAGCATGTTTCCACTGAATACTTAGTGGCATTTTGCTACATGTACTTTTGTGTGTGTGTGCGTGTGTGTGTGTGTGTGTGTGTGTGTGTGTGTGTGTGTGTGTGTGTGTGTGTGTGTGTGTGTGTGTGTGTGTGTGTGTGTGTGTGTGTGTGTGTCTCTAACTGGGTCAAAGCCCTGTGGAGCCTTTGAGAGATTGTCCATAGGGATATTAACAGTGATGAGCTCTAATCCAGGATTGTAGCTCCATCCTCTAACTCAATTAAACATCTCTGTCTTACAGGATATGCACACACACACACACACACACACACACACACACGCACACACACACACGCACACACACACACACACACACACACACACACACACACACACACACACACACACACACACACACACACACACACACACACAGGTGAATGCATGTTTGTATTGTGACCAACTGAATACCC
>NC_137202.1:6488370-6613370 GCF_960531495.2 Zeus faber | reverse complement strand
GATCAGAGCATCTCCAAAACGACAGGTTTTGTGGGGTGCAGTGGTATGCAGTTGTTAGTACCTACCAAAAGTGGTCCAAGGAAGGACAACCTGTGAATCTGCAACAGGGTCATGGGCACCAAAGGCTCATTGATGCACATGGGGAGCGATGTCTAGCTTGTCTGGTTCGATCCCACAGAAGAGCTACTGTAGTACAAATTGACGAAAAAGTTAATGCTGCTATGATAGAAAGGTGTCAGAACACACGGTGCATCACAGCTTGCTGTGTATGGGGCTGTGTAGATGAGACCGGTCAGACTGCCCATGCTGACTCCTGTTAACCACCGAATCACGTTTTCTTCTACATCATGTGGATGGCTGGGGTTAGGGCCTGATTCAATCGAGCATCTGTGGGATGTGCTGGAACAACAAACCGGATCCATGGTGGCCCCACTTGCAACTTACAGGAGTTAAAGGATCTACTGCTAATGTCTTGGTGCCAGATACACAGGACACCTTCAGAGCTCTTGTGGAGTCCATGCCTCGATGGGTTTGAACTGTTTTGGCGGCATGAGGGGAAAGCTTCACAATATTAGTGGTGGTTTTAATGTGTGTGTGTGTGTGTGTGTGTGTGTGTGTGTGTGTGTGTGTGTGTGTATATATATATTAAAATAAATAAATCAATAAATAAATAATATATATATATATGGGGAGGGGGAGCTACATAATATTAGTGGTTATTTGTGGTGGTTTTAATGTTGTGGCTGACTGGTGTATAGACTTGTATATATGTATATATATATATATATATATATATATATATATATATATATATATATAGAGAGAGAGAGAGAGAGAGAGAGAGAGAGAGTATATACTGTAAATGCAAATTCCCTTTAGATAGTGTTCAAATGGCTTGCCTGTGTATAAAAATAATTCCAGATGCTCTATAAAACAGGTTTCCACTGTCCTCAAGTGGTATTATGATAGAAGTGCATTTCACTATAGTAAGGGATTAAAAACAAATGAACTATATCGAACAGTAGATGGCGCTATATGTGTGGGAAATAAGTGTGGGAGATGGAGATGGAGGGTTTAGTGTTACATGTTGTTTTTGTTGGCTGACCCACACACACACACACACACACACACACACACACACACATACATAAACTGTCTTTATCATTGTTATCATTAATATTTATTACTCACCTACCTCATTAGATATGCTGATTGCAATGTTACACCCATTGTAAATAATGTACATTATAGATGTAAACTTTTTTTTTCTCGTTCTTTTACCATTTAGTGTACATTCTGTACGAAAACTAACAAGTGACTGACAACTGGAGTCAAATTCGTTGTATGTTTGGAAGCATTACTCGGCCTATACAACCTGATTCTGACCCCGACAGGTATCAATCCTTCAGGTGACGGTGCACATGTTGAGGAACACACATGTTGCTGACCCCCTCAGTCCTGTCAGTCATGAAAGGTTGCAGCCTCTGGACTCGGGCGTTCAGGCGTTGTTTACACACTGTCAATTTCCAGGAACAAAGGTCATCTGTCAGCTGCTCTGTCTGCTGTCAGCTGACACTGACTGAAGCTGTTAAATCTCCATAGTGAGGCGACACCTGTGTTTGCCTTGAAATTACCTTGTTAAGTCTAATGAGGGAAAAACACACGCAGACGTCCCTCAGGAAGTTTCAACATTATCCACGACTAAGTTTCAAGTGAAACTGTGAGACGCTATCAAAATACCTATCTGTATGTGCGTGTGTGTGTGACTGTGTGTGTGTGTTGTGACGTGTCTGGCTTGTCACCAGGGGACAGTTCCTTTGGGTGTGCCCCTGCAGGCTCTGGGTGATGGAATGCTTATTTCCATTCTGTTTTGTTTTTTTACTTTATTTATTTTCCCTCACCCTATTGCACTGTGACAGGGCCCAAGGACATTGGATTGCAGGGCGCAAGGAGATTAATTTCCTAATCTAATTTTGTGGGCTGATGGACAGCGTGTATAAAACCCATCCTGTAGTGTGACAGTAATGTATTCCCCATCCCTACAGAGGACAAGCTCCAGATCCGGGTACTGTCAGCATGAGGTTTGCATGTTCTATCTGTGTGGGATTTCTCTGTCAGACGTACAGGTTGGACTAATTGGAGACCCTCCATACGTGTGTGTGTTTGTGCGTGTGTGCGCATGTGTGCGCATGTGTGTGTGTGCCGTGTGTGCCGTGTGTGTGTGTGTGTGGGTGTGTGTGTGTGTGTGCACGTGTGTGTGTGTGTGTGTGTGTGTGTGTGTGTGTGTGTGTGTGTGTGTGCTAGTGTTACCTAGCATTGCACAGAAGTCTCACTCTGGTACCTCTGGATTTTTATATGTACAGAATCCTGCAGAAAATAATTGTATTATTCATTTTTATTGTAATTTTTTTAAAGATATACATGAATTTAAATTGTATTGAATTGCACTATAATTAATTTGATTATTGAAAAATACATACTATATTATAGTGTGTATGTGTGTGTGTGTGTGTGTATATATATATATATATATATATATATATATATATATATCATACCCTAACCCTAATCATAATATCATAATTATGTATACTATGGCTGAGCAAAATTGAACAAAAATCATATAAAATATGTATCTATTTTTTATGTCAATATTGATAATTTGAAGATGTGTTGCGGTGCTTTCATAAGATATTTAAAACAAGAAATATTTGAGAAACAATCATTAGTGATGTGGATGTTATAAGTTTGCAAGTTAGGATTAGTTATAAGCGATATTATAAAATAATAATAATTATAAAATAATTATAAATTATTTTATATATTTTTATATAATTATTTTTAATTATATTTTATAATTATAAAATATTTTTTTTTACATTTCGATTTTTATCTCTTTCTTGACTTGCACTGTTTTTTTGCTGCTGTGATACCTGAATTTCCCTCTGGGGATTAATGAAGTCTTATCTTATCCTATCTGACAATGAAGCAGGAAGAGGAGGCATTGAGTGGAACAGTTTATGAGAGCAACTGTAAAGCAGCCTTAAAGGCAGCATTTACCAGCCAGCCCTACTTCATACTGTGGATCAGGTCCTTCATCTGTGAACCGTATCATAGCCCTCCATTATTGAATTGTGATTTTCCATGTCAGGGTTCCTGCTTTATCTAGAGTGCAGCCGTCGCCGCCGCCGCCACGTGCCTGCCGTGTTGTCAGCCGTGTGTCAGTCGGGCGGAGATGGACAAATTAGTGATTGATGGAACAACGCGGCGCTGTGTGGCTCCTCAAACGCGCGTGGCCTTGCTGGCGTCAAACCGGTTTTTGGAGAGGAGAGAAAGAAGCCGCCTGTTTGCGTGCAACAGTGTTTGTTTGTTTTGGTGGTTGAAGTGGAGGAGGAGGAGGAGGAGGAGGAGGAGGAGGAGGCAGTGCGCAATGTGACACATTTCCTTTCGTCTGGGGCCACAGTCCAATAACAACAACTCCAATGACTCCCTTTTGTTTGACGACAAAGTGGGAAAAAAAATCCCTGCCATGGCAGTGGGTGCCGAGTGTGGATTCCAAGACCATTCACTTTCTAATTGGAATAAAAGTCTCATCTTGGAGGTTGATGTGTAAGTTTGAGAGATTTCAGTGCATCCTAAACTGAGACATTGACCTTTGAACCCAGACCAGAGGTAAACTTTGAAGCCCTATGCAATTAAAAGAGCTTCCAAAATAAGGTTAACTGTTTTGGACAGCTCTGGACCTTTTAGAGGGGTTATAGTGTCAATGGGGGGCGCCATTTAAAATGGCCTACCATATAATTCACGGCTTTGCAAATTACATTTCTGAATTTCAGTAAATTCTGACAATAAAGGTATATTCGGCAACCAAATTAACCTCAACACATGCATGTCGTTTTTCACCCATACTTTCTATTCCTTTTTAGGTTTGGAATAATATAACTACTTTACCCATGAGGCCATTGCATCAAGATGCACAACAAAATGGTTCAGAATTGTAGTTTTTGTAGTTCTTAGGGTAAGAGTTTGAAATGTTCCCTGCTTGCAGCAACATGAGTCACAGAAGTCGTGAGTGAGCACAGTATTATTCAGGAATATAACCATACTCATAACAGGACGAGGACTGTCGTTATCAGCTTTCATCAATATAAAATTATTATATTGTAAAAAAGTAGAATGCCATCACAGCTTTAAGGCTGAATGTATGGGGATCTTGTTTTCATGTGACGGTGCATCAGTTATGTGTATTAGGGCGGATGTTTGTGCTTGCTGTTTATCGAGTGCTCTCCAAGGAGCGAGGGCGCGGCTGCATTTCCAGACTGGGAGTCTGGCTAAGAATTTAAGGAACAAATTAGTTATCAAGAGGGGGAGAAGAGATAGAGATGGATAACAGAAAGAGATAGAGATGCATCGGTATCGAGAGCGAGTTAGACGGACAGAAAGGCAGGCAGACAGACAGACAGACAGATAGATAGAGATAGATCAATAGATAGACAGACAGACAGACAGATATATAGATGGATAGACAGACAGACAGATAGATAGATAGATGGAAGGACAGACAGACAGACAGATACATAGACAGACAGACAGACAGAGAGATAGATAGATAAGTATGAATGTGCAATACACCTAAGAATTAGCTGAAAGAGATAAATAAACAATAAAGAATGAACTAAAGGTTAAGCAGAAGACTACAAGAATATACAATATATATATATACAGAATATACAATAAACCAAATAATTCATGATAAACAGTAAAGAAAAAGAAAAACCCAAAAAACAAAGACAAACAAACAAAACAACCCTTAACAATAAGAGTAATAAGAGTGTGGAAATGCCCCTGTCACTCAGGAGGCTGAACAGGACGTACCTGTCGACCCTGATTTGGAATGAAAGAGCGGTGACATCAGGGCGGGGACGGTGCGTTTCTCAGACGGTGCCTTGTCTGCAGCGGGGAGCTCCAGTCAGTCCACGTCTCCCAGACGGGGTGCCGGAGCCTATCATCCACTTGGCTGGCCTCTTCGCCGCTTGTCGTGCTGCTTGTAACCTATAAAATCAAACCAGCTCCTGTCTGAGCTCTGGATGTTGCCCTCTCACCCGGTGAGCCTGAAAAAAGGTCAGGTGGTTCATGGAAAACATGCAGCTGATAACAAACCAAAGCTCCCTACCGGCATTTTTGGGGACCAACCACAGAGCTGTGGCTGGTTTTTGACCCAAAATGACATCAACTGAGATAGTGTTCACCTCTTCCTGCTCCTTCTCAGAATTCTTTTTTCTTTTTTGTGAAATATTTGCAGAACTTATTTATTTCATTTTTTTTCTTCCCCTTTCATGGTTATTTCCTGTTTTCTGAAACATCGCCAATAAAAGGATCAATCAGTCTCTCAGATAAATTATGACTTTTCAAGACAAGATCAGTCCTATGAACATGAGAAAATATACTGATTTCACGGTCAGCACATCAAGGATAGTTTCACTATTTTTCAACACAGGCCTTATGTTGTTGGTTCCCATCATTTAAAACACTTCACAGTGCCATTGGGGAAAACGTTTACACCGTAAAAAAAACCCCCAAAAAACCTGAGTCTTATTTTTGAAAACAGGGAGGCTCACATTATACTCACATGTCTATTTTATTTTTTTCTAGTTTTACTGTTGTAAGACTGAGCATATTGTGAGTTTCCTGTTTTCATTTTCATTTCATTAAACATGGTTTCTTTCCTCAGGGCTTTAAATATTTTTCCTCATTGAATTGCATGGAAGCACAGTGAGAAGCTGCAGCAGAGTGGTACGTTTTTCAAAAGTAAAGCGTTCAGTGAGGTTGTTGCCGTGGACAGTTATACATGATGGGAACTGACAACGTTTCAATATGGCCTGGGTTGAAAAATGATATGGATTGGAATACCAGCGCCGTGGATGCGTCCTGGATGTCACCTTGTATCGGATGAACGATAAATCCTGTTTGTTTTTTCCGATATCACAACACGGGGCCCTGTGAAACACTTTCACAAGAGCAGCATACGTCTCCCTCTTCCCTATTCTGTTCTTTTGTTCTCCTCCCTATTTTGCATGCGGACCAATTAATCGGTCCTTCCGCAGTAGGATCCAAAGCACAAACGCCAGTGTTTGCAGGCCACCCGGTGATGTGCAAAACAATTCGACTCACTCTCACCTTGAAAGGAGAGATAATTAAAAGAAATGAAATGAGAAGCATCGATTTTAAAACCCTCCCGGTGGAAAAACAAACAACCATACGCTAATACCCGCCAATGATGAACAGGGGTTCATCCAAAAGTTTAACAGTAAAGTTTTATTCAAAATTCAAGTCAATTCAAAGTTGAAATGTCCTTAACCAACTGCTTTCGCTCTTGGTCGGTTTAAATAAAACACACACATCTGCGTTGTACAAAAGCCCGACGCGTCATGCATATAGAGATGGAAATTAATACGATGACAGTGTGGCCGGAACTAATTGAGCCGAGGCGGAAAGACCCGGCCCGGCTCAATTAAGGGCTGCTGCGCGGCGTGCCGCAGGTGAGCCGCTTTGTGTTAGTTCCACGATCAGTGCGTGAACAGGAGCTTCTTCTGTGCTGGTGCGATCCCTGCATGCTTTGTTTTGGCTACCATGCTTCTACAGTGTGTAGGAATCCTAACCCTCATTCACAAAAGGTGCTCGGAATTCCATTTAAAACGACATTTACCTCCAAAAACACAAATATACAAAATTACAAAAACCACCAAATATTATTATTATTATTATTTTTTCTCGCTTTTCTTCATAGAACGGGGTCTTTTTCACGCGTTGCAAATGTCACATTGTTCAGTAAGTGTTAAAATATGCCTTAATTTATTATATCTTTTGTTTAGGCAGAAAACAAGGTCATTCAGTTTGGTCCTGGTATGTGTCTCTGAACAAACAAACAATATCAAATAAAATACACGTTGCTCCTGTATCGTCAGTAAACATCAAACAGTGATTTATTCCAGTTGTGGGGGGACAGTGTTCCAGGAGAGACTCTTCCACACGGTTCCTCCATGAGATCCTCCGTCCAACAGCCATGTTTCACTCAATTTCATTCCTCATTAGGGAAAACGGCTTTACAGTCCATCTCGCATTCCTGTGTACGCTGGTAAATCACGTTGGACAGGCAGAAGATAAAAGCCCGTTCCAAAAGAGGGAAAGTGCCTTCAAAAGGAAAGAAAAGGGTGTATACATGAGTCTGCGGCCACACTACTGCAACACGCAAGCACCCTTACAAAGAAATACTTTAGAAATCCTATAGGATTCCATACAGTAGAAAGATTCTATAGAACATTAAAGGAAGAAATAGCTTGAAAAAAAGTAAATACTTATTATTGTGTCTCAAGTGTCTATTATTAAAACTATATATTATTCTATAGGGTTTGCATGATGTTTTGGAACATTTCCTATTGGAAACCAATTGGATTTTCATTAGGATTTCCTTTATCATCCATAGTATCCCTAAAGGAATACCTATAGGAAATGTCCCAAAATATCAGAAATCCTCAATAGGATTTTTCAATAAAATCTATTGGAAAAAATGCTACATGCAAATCCTGGGACCCACTGGAATTGTCCCAAAATATCATTGAAATCCCACAGAAATCCTATAGGATTTTCTATAGGATCCCATAGGAATTCCTACAGGAAATCCTATGGGATCCTAGAGGAATAATATAATATCAAATATCAAAGGAAATCCTACAGAAAATCTCATCAGATTTATATAAGAACTCATGTAGGATCCTCTAGGGATCCCCAGGTTGTTTTGTGAGTGCAGCCTCAACACTAACGTTGGACCCGACGCCCCGGAGCTCCCGTGGGCTGGGCTTTCCTCTAGACCACGCGAGAGCCTTTGAGAGATTGGCAACTTCTCTTTTACGTGCCCTTGCGGAGGTCCTTAATACATAATAAATGCCTCCGCCTGATGGCATGCTTTGAGACAGGGTGAAAGGGCTTTAATGGAGAATTTTAATGTTGTTTGCCGTGTTGCGCGGCACCTCCCTCTGCTTTTCATGCGTTTGATTAGTGCCACGGCCTTGCAACGACGTTCTCCTGACATCTCGCCTTTGTGATTCGTTACCCCGGCACCGAATATCCTCCCTGCCCTTTTTAGACTCCATCAAATATGTGTGTGTGTGTGTGTGTGTGTGTGTGTGTGTGTGTGTGTGTGTGTGTGTGTGTGTGTGTGTGTGTGTGTGTGTGTGGGTGTGCACATGTGTGTGCGAGACAGGAGCTATCTGCATAGATCGCCCGTGTTTGGTGTGGATCTGTACTCCGTGGATAAAAATCCATACTAACTTACCATCCAGAGACTCGGAGTCGAGCAATATAATTGGAGCATTGCCAGCGGCACATCTCTTTTAAGAGATAACAGGGAATCTATCCGTCTATTTCTCCCTCGCTCGCTCCCTCTCTTTCCATAGGGATGGATAAGGTCAGACTCATCTTATAAATAAGGTGTAATGTAACCCTCTGGCATGAGAACGTGGAGGAGAATAACAGGTCCACGGAAGAACCGTGAGCTGGCGAACAAGAGAAATAACAATAACAATGATAAGGTGGGGATGAGAGGAAGGATGTGAGTGGCGGTGCGAAAACGCAGGTGAACAAACAAAGCATGAAAAACTATAACGGAGAGAAAAAGGATGAAGCGACCGGCGAAAGAGAGAAGACAAGACGATAACGGTGAGATAGGAAAAGGTGTCTCTGTGGCGGTGGCTCTGATTTAAAACAAAATCTGAATGTAAAACAGTTGTTGTTTTATTGTTTTTAATATTATACCAAACACTATACTCTTAAGGGACCTTCATGCAGGACGCGGTGCGCAGTGCGTTGCACTCTAAACTCTACCGGTGTGTGATGTTGCGCCGAGCACGTGCCGTGATGTGATCGCCGCGGGGCCAATGGAAGCAGGAGGTGAAGCAAACAGGAAGGATCTGTGCAACATGGAGGAGAGACTGATTTTTAGCGGTGCCCGAATTTCCCGAGCTCTACAACCCGTCCTTACGGGTGTATCGGCACCCTAGAAGGAAATCCCCGCGTAGAAACAGGTTTCCTACTCAGCGGGCAGACCAGCTGTGTGTTTGAATGCGGTGGAGATTGACCATGATCTCCAATGAATATTACCTACAAGATGTGATACCTACATGATATGTCTGAAGACATATATGATATTGTAATATAATATATAAATATAATTACACCATAATTACAATTTTCATTCCAATCGATCATTTATTTTCGCAGAGACCCCAAAGTGTGCATGCGTGCACACACCGCGTCCTGTGTGCAAGCCCCTTCACTACTTGGTCCATTTCTTTAAGTGCTCGCTTGGCATTACGCCCTATAACCCTGGCAATCAGTAGTGTAAATAAAAAAAAACTCTGCTTACCTTGGACGCTTGAGAGTTTTGTTATTCTGCGTAATGGGCTGATGGAGGTGGATTCCAGTATTGGGGGGATGAATCACGGTCAACACAGGGGGTTTCGGTTCCTCCAATGTAGCTCCACAAGGCGCATGGCTGCGCTATAGCTCTCCATATTAGGAAACATGCACTCCAGACATTGCTCTCCCTCCTTTTTGACACGGTGCAATGTTATTAGATTCCCTCCTGTGCCTTGTTTCGTGGACGGGTCACCTCCTGTGGCTTGTTTTGCCGTTACTCATCTCTTTCTGAAAAGCACTTCAAAACCTGTTTTGCTGTGCCACCATGTCTTTAATAATTTTGTGTTTCTTCAACGCCGTCTTCAATTTAGAATGTTATGTTGGTTGGTTATTGTGGTTAGAGAGTTGACATTAATATAAAAAGGAAAAAGGAAAAAAAAGGAAAAATCTGCCTCAATTCCTCCCTCTACAATGTCTGTTTCCCTTTTATATCAATAACGTTTAAATAAAATATGTTGATGAGAACATGCATGAGAACATCTGTGCTTTGGCAAATAGAAAAAAAAAAGTTTGGCTGACTGTCCTTTGTTGCCTGTGTCCACGTGGGACACAGGCACCGTGTGGACCGGGCCTCCAGGATGCCGGGATCTGAGGCCTGACTTTTGGATCCTCCGTATGGGGGCTGTTAGCGAGACACTGAGCGTAGCGTTAGTCCCGGCAGGCGACCACGTCAAGCTCAGCTCACAAGCCCAGCTACATCAGCCGATAGCAGCTGATCTCGAGCCAGCCCACATCAGCTGATGGATCAGGTGATTCCCATCTATGCATCCAATTGGAAAATCTCGTACAGGGCACCTTATTTAAACTGCTTTAGCCTGCCTACCTTTTGCTGCACACTCTGCAAGCTGCTTGCAACCTGCCTTCATCCCAGCTCCTCCTCTTCATGCCAAGTCTGACTAATGAATGCAATTTCTGTTGTCATTGATGCCTGCTCTGTTCTGTACCCTAGGAGGGTCTTTGCTGCTGCTCTTCCTGCCTTAGGCTTTCCACATTATGCTCGTTGAAGAGCAGGGAGGTCCCAGAACAGATTGTAAACGCCGGCAAATATATCTTACTGCAAATTGAAATAAACGTTTTCTTTGACTAAGCGGTCCTGACTGAATTAGCGGTATTCGGCTGCTCTGCCCAGCACCGCTGACCTGAGGTCGATAATACTTCATTTCTGCAACCTGCTCCTCTCTCCTCTTCTCTGTGACCTCTTTCGGGAAGCGGGTCGGGACGTGCTCCTCGCAATATAAGCGACGGAAATTAAAAACATCCGTCTTTTAAGTCCAAAACAGTGATGGGGCGTAACTTCTCATCGCTGAAGTCCAAGTTTTCAGCAATGACGATATCACATTACAGGCACTTAATTCCTTCCAACCAAAGGTGGGAACGAGACACTTCGTCCATGTCTGAGGTCTTCATGGGTCCAAAAAATTCGGACCCGTCTCAAGATCCAATTAGAACGTGACGTTTTTTCGAATTATCTTTTTTTTTTTTTTTTCAAATCCGCATCCCTTCCAACAGGTCGTCTTGGATCCACTCAGGTACTACACATAATAAAAAACACAGACCCGAGGAATTATAGCCGACCATCACCCAACAGGCCACAGATAGACCCATGAAGACCTCAGGTCCACGTTCCTACACGGAGCTCTCGTCCGGCCGCGGCAGCAGCAGCTGGGTGTGTTTCCTCTTCTCCAGGATGTGGTTCAGCTCCTCGGTGAAGGAGTGGGAGTGCGGGGTGGTGCTGTCCGTGTCGCTCTGCCGCAGCAGCACGTAGCTGTTCCCCTGCATCCTCCTGAGGACGCTGGGGAGCGTGGCCGACAGGCCGCTGGGGAAGTCGCACTCGGGAGAGGGAAACTGCGAGATGGGAGGGAGGGGGAGGGGAGGCGCCGGGGGCGGACGTCCCCCCTCCTTAAATGACGAGCGTCCCTCCCCGGGGACAATCTGGATGAAGCCCCCGTCGTGACTCTCGCAGTGGTGGTGTTTGGCGGCGGCGCTGTAAACGCCGTTGCCGTTGCCGTTGCAGTTTCCGTTGCAGTGGCTGGAGATGGTCTTGAGCTCCATGTTGGGGGAGCTACGATGCTTCTTCCTGTTCCTGGTTTGCCGCTTTCTGTCCGGGTAGGCCGCCATGGCGGCGCGCAGCGAGTATTTCCCCCTGCTGCCCAGCCGCAGGCAGAAACCCACGTAGACGAGGACCACGGTGAGGACCACGCACAGGCCCCCCAGGATGGTGATGAGCGACAGGTACATGGCCTCCATGTTCCTCTGGGAGAGCAGCTCGGGACGGGGGAGCAGTGGGGCCGGCGGGGGTGGCAGGGGCCTCTCGGAAGAGGTGGGGTCGGTGGGCGGGGTGCGTTCGGTGGTTTGGAGACTGTCGGGGTCCGTGGGCGGCTCGACGGGCTGGGGGGCGCGGGGCTGGCGGCGGACGGACACGGAGTAGGTGACCAGGGACACGCGGATGTTGTTCTCGAGGGCGTGGCAGGTGTAGCGGCCGCTCTGCTCGGGCCGCGCCTCAATGATGAGCAGCCCGTCGGTCCCGGTTCGGAAGCCGGAGCTGAGGCCATAGCCCTGTAGCTCCCGGCCGTCCAGCGTCCACAGCGGGGTCGCCAGGTTGGAGCTGAGCTCGCACTGGAGCAGCACGTCGTCCCCAGCCATCACAGAGCGGCTCCGCTGCACAGCGCGCTCTGAAACCATGGCAACGTGGACACACGAGACGAGCGCATGAGGATATAAAGTACGCTTTGGAACTTGGAAATCTGGGCTCCTATTCATCATTCTCAATATTAATGAAGGATGTATGAAATTACAGTCTAAACGTCAGATGTTATTGTACCCCACTTTATAGCGATTATAATGCATCACCCAAGGAGAGAAATATGGAGACAAATGACGTGTAATTTAATCGTACCCAAAATTTGAAAAAGTGTGAAAATCTCTGCCTGCCTTGAATTTCAAACAGAAAACCCTCCAGAGACGGAGACGATGTCATAAAGAGGCCAGGGAAGAAAGGCTTTTGCCTGAGCATGCATAATCAACTCTCAAAGATTCCACCGTGCATCTGATGACAAGTGTGTATCTTTCGAGCAGTTTGTAACCGTCTCTATTTTTAATACATCTTTCATCCTTCATTTTGTAAAAAAAAGAAAACAACAGCCACAACAACAAAGCAGGGGGGCTTATTTTAGCTTTAACTGGGATCAGATGGGTTTTCATCGTACCATCTCCGGCGGTGGCCTCGCACCCTGCGCTGCCGTTCCGGATGTCTTGGATCAGACCCAACCTGCAGACGGAAAACAGTAAAATGAGATCAGCGCATCTCCGAAGGAACTACAACAACCTGTTACAGACCTGTAAAAATAAGGCTACAAATATATGCCAAAACCGCATTACCCATTCTATTCCCCATTACCGCATTACCCATTATATGTTGTGTGTTACAAATATAACTTGCACATTTGGAGTATGGGGAAACGCAATTTTGATCCTCTGTGTAATTACGTGTTGCATGGTACGATTGACAATAAAGTACACTTTGAACTTTGAACCTTGAACTGAACTTTGAACTATTCTATTACATTGTATTGTGTAGTATAACCTCATTCATCAATACATACACCACTATTGTCCTGTCACGGACAATCAAGCAGTCATAGCTATTTGACAAGAAACAATAGACATTATTTTTAATTTATATCATGCAACCGTTGTTTAGAAACTGATCGACTCAGTTGCCGGGTAAGGAAAAGAAAACAGGTTTGGTTAAGGTTAGGAATGAAGTTCAGATAAACGTGGAGCCAAATAACTTGTCCATATACGATTTAATCTCTCATTTATTCTAAATCTCCTCACATTCAGAAAGTAAGTGTCTACAGGAAAAGCATTTTCACTGCAGACGAATCAGGATATTAAAATTGCTGTTTGTCGCTATAGAAGTGCCACTACATGATGCAACAGTGAGAGTTGATGCTGTGCCAGGGCGATTGGAAGAATACCTTAGGGTCGTCGACCCAAGAATACACACACAAGCCCACAGAAAAACACACGCCCACATAAAAACACGGGCACACACACATACACACACACACACACACACACACACACACACACACACACACACACACACACACACACACACACACACACACACACACAGACAAACTGAAAGTGCTTTACATAGTAGAAGTAGAATAGAATAGAAGGCAATAATAATAATAACAATAATAATAATAATAAAAATAATAATAATAATGATAATGATAATAACCTAATATATATATATATATCATTTTTATATAATATATAATATACATATAAATATATATTTTAATACATATATAATATATAATACATAATATAATATATATTATATATAAGATTTGTATGAGACAAATAAACCTCTTCATACACAACATGCAATTCAATGTGCTTTATATAAATAGAAGGCAATAATAATAATAATAATAATAATAATAATAATAATAAATTACAAAAATAAAATAAAATAATAATAATAATGAAGAAAATAATAATAATAATGAAGAAAATAATAATAATAATGAAGAAAAAATTCAAGCTAAATAAACTTAATAGAAATAAGTTATTATGAGTAGCATTTAAGGACCATGATCATTCCTCAGCGAATGATTGTCAATAATTGTTTTTCTCTTTAATTAATGGTCGCAAATATTTAGTCTTCAAATAAAGCACTTTGTGACTTGGCTTTTCAAAGGTGCTCTATAAATTCATAGCTAGCTATTTATTTGTATCACTATTATGATCATCATTACTGTTATTAGTATTACCTACACACATAGAGACAACCTGCACACAAATAGCCACAGACGTGGGCGTACGCACGGACCTGTCTTCCTGTGACATGATGAGCACACACTGGGATCTGTTCCAGCCACAGTAGGGATCCCTGGCGAAGACGCAGTCGTAGCAGGACACATATCGGTGGCAGGCGGCGAGGGGCAGCTGGACCAGGCCCGACAGAGAGCCCACGTACACGCTCATCTGGGTAGGTAAACATCGGAAAAGAGGTTACTCCCAATGGCTTTCTTCTTGTGTACGTTTAGCTGCATATGTGTGTGTGTATGTGTGTGTGTATGTGAATGTGTGTGTGTGTGTGTGTGTGTGTGTGTGTGTGTGTGTGTGTGTGTGTGTGTGTGTGTGTGTGTGCACGCGCTTGTGTGTGGGCGTGTTTTGCCCGACAAATCTGCTACCTGTGCGGCGGAAATAATGAGGCTGCTGATGGGCTGCGGCTCTTCAAACAGTTGCAGCTCCTCGGTGATGTGGAGCTGACCCTCGACTTCCACAGCCTTGTGGAGCCAGCCCTCATCTGCGTCACAGGATTTATACAAATTACCTCGAGTTTAAACCATATTTATTCATATTCATCTGGAGAGAGAGAGAGAAAGAGAGAGAGAGAGAAAGAGAGAGAGAGACCAGTAGTGGAGCAATTTTGGCATTTAATGGAAGACAAGAAAGTTCACTCCAGACCCACGAGGTTAGTAATTACAGTTGAAAATACTGGACAAATAGCGATGTTTATCCGTGTATGTAAACAAAATCAGTAATGATTCACAATGAAGATGAAACTTTTTCACATCGAGGACCCTCAATTTGATACGCATTAGGCCAGGACCCCATTTGATCTTGATATATATCTCAAATACCATACCTGTCTATATTATAGTTCGGGAGATGACAGTGTATGTTCAAAACAGCTTACTGTATGTACAACTTATTGTACATTCTCTCATAGTGGTAACATCTTGTAAATGAATAATTGTGAAGTTTAACCATTAATCATTATTTAATTAAAGACCCTCTTGAAGTACACCCTGATGGTCCCCGGACCCCTCGTTGAGAACCACATGACTAAATTACACCTAATTACAGTATACAGTAGTACAGACAAGCACACAGGCACACACACACACACACACACACACACACACATCATGTCATTGCACTTTGACCTGAAGCTAATTCTATGTTGGAAATCCAATATGTGGCAGTAAAGCGTTTTCCGACTGTGAAACTGTTGTGGTCCAAAACAAAGAATGTGCATAACAAAGATGTGTGTGTTCCCACAACTGCAAGTGAAGCCCAGAAACAACACTATCTGCTTAAAAAAAGAACCCTAAATATATAAATAAATAATTTCTCAATGTTTAAGTCATCAATCAACAGCAGAACAAAAGATGGCTTGACTGGAGATAAAGACAAAACATGGTGAAAAGAGTTGTAGCCTGCAACTGTTCAATAGTGTCCCTTATCAGGGGACACACACACACACACACACACACACACACACACACACACACACACACACACACACACACACACACACACACACACACACACACACACACACACACACACACACACACACACACACACACACACACACACACACACACCTGTCCCTATGAACAGCACATGGTACAGGTGACCATCCAGGCCCTGGACCACGTGCACGGCCATGTGGGTGTAGTCTGTGGTCCTCCTGAACAGGAGGGGGCGTCTGTCCAGGGGTTGGACCTGCTTGGACATCAGGGGGTGTCGTCGGACAAAGTGCAGCACGTCGTCGGGCAGCGAGGTGGACGAGTTGATGCCCCGGGATCGCAGCTCGTCCGTTATACACTGGGAACAGAGGGATGCACAGAGGATGAGAGGAGGGGCGGAGGAAGAAATTATCAGAAAAGAAAGGGAAACAGGGGGTCTGCAGGTATCACACAGTTCAATTTAATACCTTTATAAGGCCTTTTAAGACTCGTGTTTGGAAAATCATATCATTGTCTCAACTTTTGCAGATAAGTGAATAAATAATAAATCTAACCATTACTTTTTACCTTAAAGGAATTATTTGGTTTTCTCTTTTCTTTTTAACAAGTAAATAAAGTCTTTTTCACATTAAAATTAAAATAATAAATAATAAAGTTCATTAAAATTACATTTAAATACATAATACTAAATAAACAAACAAATATTAAATTAATAAATAAAAATTAAAAACAAATAAAAAAGTATTAAATAAAGTAAATCATTAAAAGTCATAAAGTGACTAAAATAAATATATGGATTGATGAAATCAAATACATCAAAATGTGTTGTGTTGAAATTCTGACCTCAAGACTATGTAACCACTCCTAAGGCCTGAATAAAATAAAAAAAATAAAACAATATATGAATACAAGACATTTTTCAACTACTGTAAGACCTGCAGACACCCTGAGAATAGCAGTCGGAGCCTGGGAGGAAACTAAGGAATATTGAAGAAAATGCAGCAATTGTGGAAAGATGACTTTGGAGGAAAATGTGATTTTGACTCCGCAGAGAGTCTGCGAGCTCAGCCGCCAGTCCGTATGTGCGTGTGTGTGTGTGTGTGTGTGTGTGTATGTGTGTGTGTGAGTGTGTGTGCGTGCGTGCGTGCGTGTGTGTGTGTGTACACCGATGCACGGGGGACTTAGCTGTCTCTTCACCTGACCAGGGGAACAAGTTTCCCCTTCTGCCTCTTTTGTCCCTTTCAAACGACTTTCCCCAACTCCTCTAAGAGGCTTTCACACTCACCCGGCTAAAACCTTTTGACCATCGCTCTCCCTCCCCATTTCACAGCTAACTACAAAGTTTGAATTAAAGTTTTCCCGTTAAGCCCTATGAAGTGTTGAAACCGACACTGCGGGAGAAGGAACAATGTGAGCGGCACTGGACGACCACGTTAAGCCATTGTTGCCGAGCCGCGGCACTAATCGCCAAGGAAATGGAATTCAGCAACATAAGCCGGTTGTGTTTGCAGGCCCGTTCCATGAAGCCTCAACTCCATGCTCCTTATCTCTCTCTCTCCCTCCCAGAGAGGCTCTCTATCCGATCCAATCAATCTTATCTCCGCCTGGTGGGAGATTTGGCCTCTTTGAATACTGAGATCTAGAAGGAGAGGTTTCAACTTTAAAGGCATGTGTTTCTGTATATGTGTGTGTGTGTGTGTGTGTGTGTGTCTGTCTGTCTCTTTCTCTCACCGTTCCGGGTCGCGGGTCGGGGATCTTCCCGGTGTACTCGTTCCACTTGGAGCTGGAATCCGGGTTTTCCATGTAGGGGCCTTGGAAGGCGTCCTGCACGTCGGACAGGGAGAACCGACACACCGCCGACGCCTTGACGTTCTTCCTGGAACCCGCAGCACAACCACACACAAACACACACACACATGCGCACGCCCGCACGTACACACACACACACACACACACACACACACACACACACACACCCAAAGTGAGGAAGGCCAGAGCGCCTGCCATTCGCAATAACAGCGGTAAATCCAACGGGTTGCCATAGGGACGGCTGCAGAAGTACACTAGATCATCGGTTCAGCTTGTTTTGAAAACAGGAAAAAGACACAAAGGAGGGAAGGAAGAAAAGTGCAAAAGGAGGAGTGTGGAGGAGTGGCGGAGTGCCGACAGAGACAAACGCACAAGGCTAATCGCGAGACATCCATCCCCGAGGAGTGTAGGAGGCAGAGAGTGGTACACAGAATGATGAATGTGGAGGCAGGGCGGAGAGGACAGGAGAGGAAGAGAGAGGGAGAGAGAGAGAGAGAGAGAGAGAGAGATAGAGAAAGGGAGGGGGAGAGAGAGAGGGAGGCACTTTGACCACCATCTGTGATCATATCGACACCATATGCCACATGTGGAAGCTGAACGCTCGCCTGGCCAACCCGTTAGATAAACTCTGGTGGTTTTTTTTACCGAAAAACCATCACCGTCAGGATCTTTTGCATTGATCCAGAAGGGAGAGAATAACGTTCTTCTCTCAATGCTCAATAATCAATTTAAAAGATTCTGATACCAACCACTTGGATTGATTCCCAACGATCAAAATGAAAAAAAAATTTAGGTTTAAAAAAATACACAAAACTTATTTCTCTGACCCTAGTGTCACAGAAATAAGTTTTCCTTTATATTTTTAATGAAGATGACGCTTTATTCATCCTCTGGGGATATAGTAGCATAAGGCCAGCTATATCATCAGATAAATTATACAGGAGTATTTTACTTTAGAATTCCATTTTCAATGTTTTGATTCTTTTGAGAAGAACTGCAAGATCAAAGACACACATTTAAACCACCACTAATATTGTGAAGCTTTCCCCTCGTTCCACCAAAACAGCTCTAACCCGTGGAGGCATGGACTCCACAAGACCTCTGAAGGTGTCCTGTGGAATCTTGCACCAAGACGTTAGCAGCAGATCCTTTAAGTCCTGGAAGTTGTGAGGTGGGGCCCCCATGGATCAAGCTTCTTGTTCCAGAACATCCCACAGATGCTCGATCGGACCCTAACCCAGCCATCCACATGATGTAGAAGAAAATGTGATTCATCAGACCAGGCCACCTTCTTCCATTGCTCCATTGTCCAGCTCTGATGCCCACGTGCCCATTGTAGGTTCAGCGGTGGACAGGGGTCAGCATGGGCTCTTTGAGCGGGCTGCGAATACGCAGCCCCATACACAGCAAGCTGTGATGCACTGTGTGTTGTGACACCTTTCTATCATTAGCAGCATTAACTTTTTCAGCCATTTGTACTACAGCAGCTCGACTTGGGGATCGAACCAGACGAGCTAGACTTCACTACCCACGTGCATCAATGAGTCCATGGGCTCCCATGACCCTGTTGCCCATTCACCAGTTGTCCTTTCTTCCTTCCTTCCTTGTCCTTCCTTGGAGCTCTTTTGGTAGGTACTAACCACTGCATACCAGGAACACCCCACAAGACCTGTCGTTTTGGAGATGCTCTGACCCAGTCGTCTAGCCATCACTATTTGGTCCTTGTCAAAGTGGTTTAGATCCTTACGCTTGCCCATTTTTCCTGCTTCCAACACATCAACTTCAAGAACTGACTGTTCACTTGCTGCCTAATATATTCCACCGCTTGACAGGTGCCATTGAAACAAGATCAGTGATGTAATTGGCTTCACCTGTCAGTGGATTTAATGTTGTTGCTGATCGGTGTGTGTATACACAGCAGCTCTATATCTAGAGCTCAAAATGAGCAGTTATCCTGTTGATAGCAGACTAGCAAGATCACACCACATACTTCTAGTGCATAAAATAATGTTTTTAATTTATCCAAACACCAAAAGCAGAATCCATCCAAGGTTTTTACGCTTCGTCGCACTTTGTACCTCTCCATCTGAATTGCAATTCACAATTTATATGCAGCTCTGCGCAAGTAGACATTCAAATTTGAAACCCTTTCCCAAGCTCGCTCCTCTCCCTCTCCACATCAAAAAGTTGCCGCGCCTCTCGCTCTGCCTTTCATCCGGTCCCTTCCTGTCCTCCATCACTCACAGCCCCAATCGATCGCCGCCTTTCATCTCCATCATTTACATCCGTGTCCTTAAAGACCCCTTTCCAACAGAAACCCGAGTGCCCCGGTCCAAGCACCCCGCCCACCACCGCCCGCTCACCACTCGAGGCCGAAGATGCCGTAGAACAGCGTGTCCCCGGGCGCGCGGCCCCGCAGCACGAACACGCTGCGCAGAGCGTTGAAGTGGAAGTCGAACTCGGGCAGAGAGCACACGAGGCGCGCCTTCAGGAAGGACGTCCACTTCTTCTGGAGCGTCAGGAGGCCACCCCTGTCCCCCTGATGAGAAAGAGAGACAGATAGATAGATCGATAGATAGAGAGAGAGATAGATACACAGACAGACAGACAGACAGATAGATAGATAGATAGATAGATAGATAGATAGATAGATAGATAGATAGATAGATAGATAGATAGATAGATAGATAGATAGATAGATAGATAGATCGACAATTATAATAAAGTGATGAGAACATTTTGATCATTTGAAATGTAAATATACAATAAACCGAAGAATTTGCTAAAAAGTTGACAATTTATATTATGAAAATGTACTTGAAGATATAAAAAAAATGTAAATAACAAAAAAACCTTTTAGGTTTTTTTGTTATTTACATTTTACAAACAATGAAAAATATAAATGTGGCAATGTACAATAAGTCTAATGATAAACAATAAACAAAAAAAACAAACAGAAAAAAATAAATAAATAAATAAATAAATGAATCAATAATAACAAGCAAATTTAGAAATATTCACTAAACTTAGAAATAAAAATTAACTAGAAGATGGAATTGGATCAATTTGGCAGTGTGCAATAAAAACGAAAAACGAAAAACTAAAAACTAAAATAAACCTATGAATAATGAACAATACTGAAAAAATGAGTCAAAGAGCAGGGTGTGGATGGCGATGTTGTGTTAATCAAGCTGTGGAGTGCGGAGCAAAGCGAAAGGAGCGAGGAGCCTGAAGGCCACACAGAGGGATGGATTAACCTCCAAAACCATGAAACAGGCGCCAAAGCAAAGCATTAATGATAACTTCAGGAAGAGGAAGGTCCCAAGACACCGGCGTCCAACACGCTGCCTGCCGGCTGACTTTATGGAAGTTTGATGTGAGTTATGAGGGGTTTTTTTTTTTGTTTTTTTTAAGAATCAAATTATTTCCAAAGCTGAGTATTTTATATCTAGATGAATTGAGATGGGCCCTTTTCTAGGGCCAGGTCAGTTAAACGCAGCTGAGTTCGCCCCCAGCTTGTTCAGCTGGAGATTGATCGGCTCGATCAGTCCATTGATCGCAAATTCATAATATCTGTTGGGTAGGGTTAGGGTGTGTGGGGCATGGATGTCCTGACCCGATACCACAGCTTAACAAAAACTGAATTCAGACCACACAAAATGGTCTAAAATGTTGTCAAGCCAGTTTTAGGTTTGCTCAAATTAACATTGAGAAATGAAGGTTTAGATGTTAAGTTGAGAAAAACAAAAAATATTTCTAGGTTTAACAAACAACAGCGTTTTGTTTAATTTAATGATCAGATGACTCAAACACATTTGCTGATTACGCATGCATTTGTGTGTGTGTGTGTGTGTGTGTGTGTGTGTGTGCGTGCGTGTGTGTGCTTGTATATTTGAATTTGTCCCTGTGCATGTCTATGTGTGTGTGTGTGTGTTTGTGTGTGTGTGTGTTTATTTAAGTGTGTCTGTTCCCCCCGGGAAATTAATAAAGTCTCATCTCATCATATCTTATCCTCTCTGTATGTGAGTGTTTGTCGGGAGTCTTTCCACGCATAGCGCTTTCAACCTTAAAGTGTGCTTTCACACACGCACGCACGCACACATGCGCACACAGTGTACAAAGCTCAAGTAACCATTCTTGACACACAAAGTGACAGCAGACATATTGCTCATAATGAAATGTGGCCTGAGGTAACGATTCCACTGGAGAGCCGATGACAAAGGGTGTAGCGGAGCTGAAAGGACATAATGAGGTGCTTCTATTTAGGCAAAGTTCTTTGATGTCAGCTTTTCTTTGTGGGTTTTTTTACCACATAAAAAAACCCTTACTTTTCACTACAGTCATTACTATATTCTTAGTGTGTGTGTGTGTGTGTGTGTGTGTGTGTATGTGTGAGATTGTGTGATGAGATTTGTATATTTTGCACTACCTCTTTGTGTAGTTGCACAAACAACTGTTGATATCTATATTGTGCACTTGCACCTGTATTTTGATTATATCGTTACTCTATGTAGAGCACATTGTGTTGCCCTGTGTATGAAATGTGCTATATACTGTAAATAAACCTTGACTTGACTTGACTTGACACCTTTTTTGATTCCAAACTTTAATGCAGGCTTCATGGCGAACATGATTTCTTCTGCAGTCACGAGGGGTTTTCCGCAGAGAGAAGGGAAAACAAGCTTTCGGAGCAGACAGATAGACAGTCTGTGGAGTAGAACCAGGAGTCAGACATTAAAGCCCTGTAGGATGGAGGGGTGCTGCTAACCAGGCGAGGAGCAACTCGTTCCTGGGATAATGGGAAAAGCGAGTCATTTATCCGTCCCACTTGTAGCCACCTACGGCTGCTCGGGCCATTCATTAAACACAGCATCTGCTCTTCGCACCACCTCCGGGGCCCAGTTACTAAAAAAAAAAAATAAATAAAAAAAAAAAGATCTGTCTCCTCCTCCTTGCTGACCTCATCTGTTATGTTTACCTCCGCTGCCATCCCGGTTTTCACCCAACACCCAAACGTGTGATGTATTGCTCCACATCACCAAAAAAATATCTCCTTCTTTTTCCTCCATCTCCCGTTGTCACAAGTGTATCGACCGTATGTTCTGGGTGCCTATTAAAAATTAATCTTGTCTGATAAAACATGCTGATCTGCATAATTATATATTCATTATATAAACCTTAATTTGATTGATGTATTTAATTGAATTAACTCTTTTTTTGTATCTCCATCTAACTTCTTATCTCTTTCTTCACTTGCACTGCCTTTTGCTGCTGTGACACCTGAATTTCTTGTTTTTATTCACTGTAATGTACGATACAAGGGTGTTTGAGTAAGAGGGCAGCTCTGGAAGCAACTTGTCCACAAACGCCATTTCATTTCACTTAACAAGTACATTCAGATCATGCATTTTTTGTGTATATACCACAGGTATGGAAATTCATGGATTTTCTTTTTTATTAAAATTATAATTTTTTTTTACTAAATGTACTTATTTATTTATTTATCTAATTATTTATTTATTTATTCTGTGTGTGTGTGTGTGTTAATTATTTATGTATATATTTATATTCATAGCTTTATTCATATATATATATATATATATATATATATATATATATATATATATATATATATATATATATAAAAAGGACATTATTCTTCATTTCATGTTGATGGAACATGGGGTGGACCCCCCTCTGTCTCCATCTGTGTTTTCCTGTCTGTCCCCTCACCTTGCAGACGCGTGCCACGCGTGCCACCCTGCTGTGGCTGTGGCTGCTCGTTTGCTCGTGGCTTCTCTCGGTGAAGAAGAAGTAAATCTTGTCGTCGTCTCCGGCGTGGCTTCCGTTGCTCTCCCTCACCAGCGTCGAGCCCACGAAATCCGCCTCTGGACGGACGGAAAAATAGGACGCTTTGAGATGCTTTCACTCCATCGGTTTCACTTGAGCCAATTAGCACGACAATGAGGGCATAATTCATATGGAGCCGTAAACAAGTGACACTAGGGTCAGAGATTTCATGTATTCATGTAGTAATAAGATGTGTGTGAATATAAAATACGTGACATAGGAAAGGTTACATAATATAAGATAGCATAAGAAAAAACAACACTCGCTCAAGAAAAAAGTCGGAAAAAGGTGCATGAAATGAATAATAATAGCAGCAATATAAATAAATAATGAAAGTGGCAATATAAATACAAAATAGTAATTTAAATGGTAATAGAAATGGAAATAAAATAAATAAAATAAAATAATAAAAAAAATAGGGATCAAAATAAAAATGGTAATAAAACACTAAATGAATGCCGTTGGCTCTTGCAAGCTCAGTTTTAAAGCTTCCAGTATTCTTGGAAACCAGACTTCCAGATGAATCTGTAACTGCATGTCAGATGCTGAGAAGTGGGGGTAACCTAGCTCCAAATTCTGCAATATTTTGACAAAAGTAAATGGGCATGATTATTTTCAAAGGGGTCCCTTCACCTTTCACATCAAGATGTCTGAATTTCATTCAGACATCTTGATGTGGCTCATTAGAACCGCAGAAGAGTCTCACCTTTTTAGCCATGCCTGACATATGTCAGCTACATAGGGTATTTTTCGCTTCAGGGTCCTAAACACATCGTTTTCTGCACGCAGTGAAAATATGTTTTGTTTGGGGCTTTTTTTTCCTTTTATCTATTTCTGCACACTGTGGTACCTAAACAGTCATTGTAGGAATTGTGTACGGTTACAAAGCTGAGACTCTTGTGAATCCAAAGCCTAACCATTTCAATGTGATTACAGCATTTTTTTAAACTTGACCTTACTGTATAAAATGACCTATAGTGACCTCTAGGATAATCACAGCCTCATGAAACACTAGACCCAGAGTCTAAACACCTAGAACAATCAGAAAATGTATGGGATGTCCAAGTACAGTGAAGACAAGTGGGTTTCTCTGAGCCATTTTCAGAAAATAGTGCTTGTCATCCAATCATCAAAATCACACAAATCTCAAATTTTGATGCACTTAATGCTGCATCACAGTGTTTTCAAGGTCATGAGGTCATCAGGTGGTCCTTTGGGAGTATTTTTTACCCTTTTCCCCCATTCTCGAGTGGTGGCAAAAATGACTAGAAGGTGTACCAAAGCTGTGTAATTAATGGTATCAACCCACAACTCGGTGCAGCAACTAATCACACATAGTTGAGCATGGGAACGGCCGTCATTAGGCATGAGTGTAATGTTCAAAATCCCTTTACACTGAAAATATTCATAATTTTATCATGCACAATACAAAATATGTTTAAACCGTGGTAATTGATGGAAAAGCTTGACATACAGTGTCAAGCGGCATCTCAAAGATTTCTTAGGGAGCTTTTTGACGGTGTCAGGCACTTGTATGTGGCACCAGCTGCTGACCCCCCGACCTCCGACCCCCCCCTAAAAAAGGGGGCTCTGAGCCCCACCTGTCAGTCGTTTCTGCAATTCCGGTAATCTGCAACAATTGGCCCTATTGCCCCAGAAGGCCTCGGGGGGGAGCTACTGTAATACTTCCAACCTGTGTCTCCTCAGCCGGGCATCTGCCCAACTGCCCCTCGTCTCTAGACGTGACACAGGAACGCTGGCCTCCGAAGCGCAAGGTCACTGTGTCAGTCATAATAAATGAGCTGATTATTTCGAATAACTCTGACTTTCTGATGGTAACTGAGACATAGTTGGCTCCTACAGATTCTGCTGTCTTAGTGGAGGTCACGCCCCCGGATTTTTAATCATTTCCACCCCCCCCCCCCACCCCCCGACGCTGCAGGAGAGGCGGTGGTTTGGCTGTTTTTTTTGTTTAAGACTTGTTTTAAGCGCCCTCTTATTTATTTTGGTAATTCCATTTCATCTGAGGTTTTAAGCTTTACTTATAACAGGTCCTGCTCCTCTACTGTGTGTTTATTGACCACGTAGGAACAACAATTTTATCGCAGAATTAAATGAACTCTTTTCCGTTGTTTTATATAAGTATGACAAAGTGCTTATTCTGGGCCTTTAATATCCATGTATGTTGCCCTTCCAACCCCGTGCCTGGTGAGCTCCTGGACCTTGTTGAATCATTCAACCTGCTACAATCAGTTAAAGAACCCACACATTCCAGTGCCCATATCCTTGATCTGGTACTTTCATCTGGTTTCTGCACGGAGAATGTGGATTCGCTAGATGTCTTTGTATCGGACCGCAAAGCTGTAATTTTTAAACCTCTTTTATCCTCCTCTTCTTTGTTTTTTCCATTGTAGGATCTAACATTTTTACTGCTGACTCTGCAGTCAACTTCCGTGACACCTTCTCCAGCTGTTTTATTCCCACTACATTCCCACAAAATTCCGGATGAATTATTAACTTATTTGAACAGTAACCGTCTTTCCATTCTGGACCTCATTGCGCTATTGAGAACCAGAAAGCCCAAATCAAACACCCTCGCCTGGCTTAATGATTACATCCGATCCCTGAAACGCCTCTGCGGGAAATATGAACGCAATTTGAAAATAACTAAATCAGCAATCATTCACAACACCCGCAGTTAATTTATGGCAAACTATCAGACAGCAGTAAGAGACGCGAGATCAGCATACCTTTCAGACACAACGTCTAAAAACAATCATAGGCCCAAAATGTTATTCATTGTTATCAGGCAGAACAGATCTGGAACCAGAAATGATTGGACAGAAGAAATTTGCTTTTCATTTTATCGGGATGATAGAGAGCATTCACCAATAACCTTGCTTCCCTCAGCCAGTTTCAAACTACTAACATCACACCACTCGGTTATTTAATTTTTCCAAACGGTGTCAAACATACAATCAACCGCTGAATAAAGCAAATCTGGATTCCTCGATCACTCAATAATTACCAAGCAATTTCGAAATGATCTTTTTCATTTAAGTTACTGGAGAAAGTCATTTAAACCCAATTAATCGCTTTTATGAACAATAACAATATTTTTTAACAGCTTTCAGTCAGTTTTGAGAGCTCGCCACAGCACAGAGAGAGCCCTTGTAATGGTCTCTAGTGATCTACTGTTAACAGCAGATAGATGTGAGTACTTGGTCCTCGTGCTTTAAGATTTTAGCGCCGCGGTCGACACAATTGATCACGCTGTCCTCCTGCACCATCTGGAAACATGGGTTTGTCTTAAGGTAACTGCCCTACAACGCCTACATTCATACCTTTCCAACAGAACCTTGATGATTTCAACTGTGGTGTTCCTCAAGGGCCCATTCTTGGCCCTCCATTGTTTTCGATATACATGCTTCCCCTCAGCCAGACCATCCAGAACCATGGTGTTTCCCATCAGTTATGTGGATGACACACAGCTATATGTTCCTCTCCTTCTAAAATGTCGGATGTCCCAGAACCTTTTAAAACGGAATGATGATAAATCTGAGGTCATAGACATTGGTCAAACACGTTCCACCAGGAAGCTTGCTAGACTGACCAATAATAACAAGCAGGCTGACGGAAATCTTGGTGTAATTTTCGATGCAGATCTCTGTTTTGAGGGTCACGTCAAGAATGTTGTCCAGTCTTGCTTGTTTCGGTTAAGAAAATGTCCAAAATCAGATCATTCTAGTCTCCCAATGATTTTGCACAAAGTTATTCATGCCTTTATTTTCTCCCGCCTGGACTACTAAAATGCACTTTTTCCCGGCGTCAGTCAGAGCTCCCTTCACCGACTACAACAAGTGCAGAATGCTGCTGCCTGAATTTTATTAGGCACCAAGAAATACAAACACATTACCCCTGTCCTAGCCAACTTACACTGGCTGCCACTTTTTATTTCATACTGATTTAACATTTTTATTGATCACTTTTAAAGCCGTAAATGGCCTCACTCCAAATTATATAAAGGATTTATTGACTCCCTATGTGCCTGAGACCGGTGGATGCAGCTCTGCAGGTTATTCCTCTATCCCGGCTTGTGACCAGAGGTGACAGGCTAGATCATTAGCATCTTTTAAATCCCCTCTTAAAACTTTCTTTAATAGGAAAGTGTTGAAAAATTCTTTAGCGTTGACAGATTTAAGTTACTGGGTTTGCTGATCATTTTTCTGTGCTGTTATCATCTGTTGTATTTTCCTGTGAGGCATTTTGTAACCTTGTTAATTATAGTGCTATACAAATAAATTTTATTATATAACAGGTTAACCACATTACTATGGTAATGATTTTATCTTTTTGCTTTATATATTGAGTGTGGTGTCACTGCATGAATATGAAACAGGCAGTATCTGCAGCTAACCTAACCCAAATAATAATAATTACATTTCTATTTTAGAACAAGAACCCATGTTGCAAACTGGAATGCAAGACTAAAGCACACAACGCTGGCTTTTGGAAATAGTATAAACTCAAGGCCCTTTCCAAGGAACGTTGGGAAGGGTGGATGCGGGCCCGGAGCCCACGTTGCTGCAGATTTACGATCCCGTCCCATAATTCCAACAGGAGGAGTGGATTTCAGAAACACTCACCGTTCAGCCAGCGTGTGGGGGCGTCTTCGGTCCTCAGCACGGGAGGCGGAGCGTTGAGGCGGATGTCTGGGAAGCTGCGGAACTCGTACTGGGACGCTGTGTACATCTGCTGGTCTGGAGGGAAACAGCTGTCAGTGCAGCAGGGCCGACATACTGCCGGGTGCTTCGGTATAAGTTTTGGGGGGGAGCTGTCATTACCTACGATGAGGCCGGTGTAGCCCGTCGTCGGGCTGTAAGGACACTTGTCTTTGCCCTCTTCGGTCTGGGGCGACATCACAAACCTTTCCTCGTCCTAGAGGGGGAGACATTAAGGGAAAACGTACAGCTAGCTGGTTATTATCACAAATAAGGGGGTTAATTTGTGATAAAACAGGGTGATCAGTCTTGCATATAGACGTAATGCTCTCTTGAAATTGTTTTCTAACTAGAATGCCAAGATTTTATAAGTAAGTCCAGTTATATAACTTCAGCGGAGAAAAGTATTCCACATAGTAAATGATTCTCCATCCATCCATCCATCCATCCATCCATCCACCCACCCATCATCCCTTCATCCATCCATCCATCCATACATCATCCCTTCATCCATCCTTCCATCATCCATCCATCCATCCACCCATCATCCATCCATCATCCCTCCATCCATCCATCGCTCCATTCATCATCCATCCATTCATCCATCCATCCTCCATCATCCATCTGCCCATCCTCTATCCATCCATTCTTCCTTCCATCCATCCACCCATCCATCCATCCATTCTTCCTTCCATCCATCCAATATCCAATATCCACCCATCCATCCATCCATCCATTCGTCCATCCATCCATTCTCAGGCCGTTTTTCTGGGTCGCAGAGGCAGCAGGCCTCTATTCTAAAATACCTTCCCCCTAAAATGTAATCTAACATATTTACTGTCGTTAATGGTCATAATGATTAAAATAATTTAGAAATACATTTTTGTGAATTTAGGCTCATCCCGGCCTTGGAACCTATAGTCTTTTCAATGCTCTTGACTGTCTCATGGTTTTTAGCTTACAGGGGAGGCAGCAAATACTAAAAGTGGAACAAAAAAAAAAAAAAAAAAAATCAAACAACTATTTCCATCCCAAGTTTGAGCGGTACAAAGCTCAGCAATGTATTCAGGGAACACACTGTAAACCGACACAATAATCCATGTAAGAAAAAAGTATTGTTGCAGAGCCTTACTATGTATGCACACAGCGGTTTGAAGGCATAAGTCCCACACATATAGAGATGAGTGGAGTTGAACCTCTGGAGGAAGCGGATGTGATTAAAACACTCCGTCTAGAAGGCAGAGAGAGAGACAGAGAGAGAGAGAGAGAGAGAGAGAGAGAGAGAGAGAGAGAGAGAGAGAGAGAGAGAGAGACAATAAATTAATTTCAGGGGGTGAATACTGATGCACAGGGGGACAAAAAAATACACAAAAAAGAAAAGAAAAAGGACTACGGGAGAGGCTATTAATTCTATACCTTATTGTCTTTTCCTTTGCTGAGGCACTGCTGTTTCTGCTCCAGGGAGGCTTCCCACTCGATCTAATACACAACACACACACACAGCTGGAGATCAGACACCAAAACAGTTGTTTCCTACCAATTACTTTCTAAGGAAAATATTTATAGACAATTAAGAAAATGTCTTATGTTACAGGGGGCAGTAGCTCAGTCACTCAGGAGGCAGAGTGGTTGTCTAGTAATCTCCTGTAGTGTCCTTGAGCAAGACACTTAACCCCATGTTGCTCATACACTGCAATTACACTGCTCATACTGTCGCTTTGGACAAAAACATCTGAAAATTTTGATGAAGTGTTATAAATAATATAATTGTATTAGTAGGTGTATTATTTTTAATAATAATAACATTATGTTTAAGAAGATTTATAATCATGAATCGTGAATTAGAATCTATTTTAAAGGAACCGACAGGAATCAAATTGTGTTTAAGTTTTGTCAAAGTTTCAGAATTTTGTTGTATTTTAATGCAATGGCGCTTGTGCCTGTTTTTAAATAAAAAATACAAAATACGGGCAAAACCTATGCAGAAAATACGTTACCGTCGCTATAGTTGTCACCCAGCCCATGACATCGTTTTAAAATTGGTTTCTCACCACATTGCTTGAACGTGTGAGCCCTCATCCAGTGTGTGTGTGTGTGTGTTGGTGGCGTCGCCACATGGGCGCATGTGTTGTGGTGTGTGTGTCACGGGAAGAATAACGAGAATCTTTTAATCTCCTTCTAATCTTTTTCTTACCCGGCAAAATGGTCGGGGGCGTCATGTAGAGCGCGTGTGCCGACTAGAAAACGGTCTCAAAAATCAATCTCACACCGATACGGCCCCTTAAGGTCAACTGTCATGTGCTGAAGCTCTTATGTAACACACAAAGTTGACAAAGCACACACATTTGTTTACAGTGCTGGCTGGGACGCCAGCAGTTGCACCTGGGAGCTGCATTCACACTGCGTAGGCTTTTGTAACCAGATCCTCGTAGGATCGCATCAGGACAGGCCCGGCGCCAGGACAACCTGACTGAGGGGGCAGTTAAAAACGGCGAGGGGGCAAATCTTTTTATATAGTCAAACGGTAGGTTATCATCCTGCGATGCCTAGTTCTGCATTTTCTCCATCCTGCGGGTGGGAATGAAGTGGCGTATTGACTGGATGCGAACAATTCCCTCCCTTACCTTTTCCATGTGTTCATATGCATCATGGCCATGATATGAAATAGGAATATTCGGGGGAGATTGACAGATCACCACCTGAAAATTGGTCTGTTGGTAGGTTTAATGAAATTCATTGATTTAACCAATCAATCAAAATCATATAATAATAATAACGGTTAAAAGATGTTGAATCGTTGAAAAACTGCACTTCCCTGTCTATCTCATGAGGATCTCTATCTCCCTTTACTAAAAAAGATTGCGTAAATCTAGTAATGTTACTTATTCCTACAGTATAGAAGGGTTATCTGTAACTGTGATATACAGTTGGTTTGACTACTACTGACAAAATGCACTTAATGTAACTCACAGAAAAGCGGTCTGATAAAAGACGTAATGACATGCACAATGTGCTGTGGTTACTAGTTGTTGACGCTTCTGCAATCGAATAATGATATTGGGCGGGCAACATTTTATAGAAATTGAAATGCGTGAATGGATGTTATTGTTGTGAAATCATGTCGGCAAAAAAAAAGAAAAACAGTAATGAGGAAAAAGGAAACGCTGACGAAATAACAAGTCGCGAGGATAAAGGACCGATCGACGCCGCGCTGTTATAAACACCGGCCCCGCTCAGACTGCGAGATTGAGGCCTGTGTGTCAGAGTTTTGGGTTTTTCGAACGTCGCTGCGGAATGCGAATGACGGCGTGCTGGGGATTGGACATATTTCGACACGTGTAAACAGAGTCTCTCACAGTCGGGGCAGGGGCGGCTGAGATGTCAGAGGCGTCCAGGGAGAAAACGGCCCCTCGGGCCCCGACAAAGACACGGCCGCTGTCCCCTCGCAGCAGCAGAGTGTTGTAGTTCAACGCCGAAGAATAGAACCGCCTGCAGCCTTCTAGACCTGGAGGAGCGGAGGGGAGAGGAGAGGAGAGGAGAGGAGAGGAGAGGAGAGGAGAGGAGAGGAGAGGAGAGGAGAGGAGAGGAGAGGAGAGAAGGGGGAGAAGAATAGAGGAAAGAGGAGAGGAGAGGATAATGAAGAGGGGGAGAGGAGGAGGAGGAGGAGGAGGGGGAGAATAGAAGAGGGGAGTTAAGAAAGATAAAGGAATTGATGGAGAGTGGGAGGGGGTGAGGGGGGAGAGGAGAGGGGAAGAGAAAGGAGAAGAGAAGAGGGGAACAGGAGAGGGTAGAGAAGGAGAGAGAAGAGGACAGGAGACGGGGCGAGAGGAGAGGAGAAAGAAACAAAAGGGAATGGATTGAGAGTGAGGCGAGGAGAGAGGAGAGGGGGAGAAGAGGAGAGAGGAGAAAGAAAAGCAGGAGTGGATAAAAGAGGAGGAGAGAAATGAAGGAAGAGAGAAGAAGAGATGTGTTATTCATCAATCCCTTCACAATACGCCCCCCCCCCCCCCAAAAAAAAAATCCAAAAAGTAAGTAAGTAAAAAAAAACTCACAAATCACTCTTAGGAGCTCATGCCTAATTTTACACTGCGAGGAAATGTTGATGACATAAATGTAATTAATGCCTTTTTTTATCCACCCAAGCACTTTTTCAACTTTAATCCATCCAAAACATGTGCACGGATTGTGTGAAATGTTACCGTATGCAACCCCAAAATACCTCAGTGCAGTTCATAGTCAGTGTCGTCAAATCTTTCATCACATCCTTTCAATGGTGTCAGGAAAAGGAAAAGGTTTATGTCTTAATAAAAAATATATATTATTATTATTATTATTATTATTATTATAGTATTGTTATAATAATAATAATAATAATAATAATAATAATAATAATAATAATAACCACATTGTTTATTTATTATTAATAATAATAATAATAATAATAATAATAATAATAATAATAATAATAATAATAATAATAAAATATATAAATAAATAAATAAAACTGGGCGAGCAACAGGAATTTTAAGGTTGGGAACTGGGTATTTGAAAAAATTACCTGATGGAAACAACCTGTTTTTTATTTTTTTTGTCTGGCTCACGCCTTTAGCCATGCATTTGTTTTCAGAGACACAATAGTCGGGAGTCTGTGCAGATTTCTTGGCTTGAAGGCAATTACATTACAAAGTTTTGCTGGTCCCCATCTACGTTCTTTTCCAGGCTATATTTGGACAGAGCTGTTTGACAGCGCACCATACTAATGAGGCTCTCACACACACACACACACACACACACACACACACACACACACACACACACACACACACACACACACACACACACACACACACACACACACACACACACACACACACACACACACACACACACACACAAACACTCACACAGTGCTAGAACACTTACAAAGCGAGTCAAAACTTTCCTTTCGCAGTGTAATCACTTAAGTCTCTCCTGGTTGTGCAACTTCTAAACACATGAAGTAGCGTCAACTCAAATCAACTTATTCAAACAACTCAGCTTTTTTCAACAACAAAAAAGAAAGGAAAAAAAAGAACTTGCACCCTGTGGTTAAATCACGTGTGTGGTCACAGGTTTGTTTTTACAGTGACGTTCCCACAACCAATATTATTATCTAGTAAAATATTTACTAAATGTGAACTACAATGTGTGCACACACGACAAAGTGTTTGTGAGCATTTGCTGATAGCGTACAGTCTATCTGTATAAATACAAGGCGTTTTGGCACCACCTGAACATTTTCATAGTTCTATGAACTTTGAGGAGGTACCGTCCCCTATTTATGGGCCGCACTGCAGGAACTAGGAGCGATCGTAGTTCTTAGAACGCCGTTTTTGAGGGACTTTCTTTTAGCTCTTACTAAGGAAGGTTCTTCCTGAAGAGGAACCTTCAGTGACGTAAGTGCACGTGATTGGTCCAGACGTAAGTCCATGGTCGCCTCGCCCGGCGCACTGAGGACAGTTCAGCTGGAGGCATCGCTCTAGGTGGGGACCAGCCCAGGTACACTCAGCGGTGATGAAAAAATATTTGATAAAAATAAATACCAATAAAAATAGTAGTGTTATTGTAGATATATTTATCTGACTTATTTTATTTTCTGATGTTTATCGAATGAAAAAAAAAAAAATCCCCGTGCGGTGTCCCGATGCAAGCCTGTGACTTACGAAAGTCGGAGCAAACTTTTAAATTACACCTTGTAGATCGAATATAAGTGAAGATTCAAATCCAGATTTGTTCAGAAACACATTTTGGTGGACTGATAAGGTGAAATCAGTAAATACAACACGGAATTCGTGCTGAGACCCCATTGGCTGACATCACTTCAGAGTTCCAGTGCGAACACAACCAGAGAAAAATCCCATGACAGTATCTAGTTCTCGGGGGACCTCCCCACTTCTTATTTCCCCTCAGGGAGTCCGCAAAACTGTTCGATGCAAAAACGCCTTTTGATCACTTTCTAACACACCATGCAGCTGTGATATGACAAATAACTTTAATGAAGTAATATTACAAAAGGGACTGATGCTATGAGGCCGATAATCACCGCTAGAAATAAAAGCATTATTTGAAAAAACAGATTATTTATTTGTGCAGTTTATTCAGCTCCGCCACTGAAGATAGTTGCTTCAGGATGGAGCAACAAATGAAGAGCCTCCTGTGTGGCGTGAAGTGATGCACACGACTTCCCGCCAGCACTAATGGAACGCCTCTTGTCCAATCTAGTTGGACCGATTCTTGGGGTTTGTGAGTCTCGAGGGCTTGGTGGAACGGGCAAATATGGTGTAACAATGGGTGAAATTATAAAAAAAATATATCTAAATTCACCCGTGACCACAGATTAAAAGTTATAAACATGGGTCGAGGAATCGCATCTCAGCTCTTCACCAAAATAAAAAAAAAAAAAATAAAGTTGGGCTTGTTCTCGGCTAGAACAAGCATTTTCATCATTTTAGCCGGGTTCACTTCTCACACATTCTTTCAAATAGTGCAACTTCTAAAGCCAATTGGAGATCTCACTGTAGATGTTAAGTTAAGAACAAGTTACAATCGGTTCCGTTGCCTTTGCCGTCGGTGGAGAGGGAACCGCATACTGGTTCCCAAAATGTTATTCGGTCTTCATGGCGCGTAGCGACGGTCAAGTAGGTGTGATAGGAGCATTATGAAAAAAGGCGGAGCTTAGAGTCTCTCAATTTATTATACTGTGACATTACAATGCTCAAATTGGGGATAGTTTCATCCATAGGTCCCTGAGAAGCAGCTGGATTCCTCATTGGTTTAAAAAAAAAAAAAAAAAGGACACTCGGGGGGGAAAATCGAAGAGCAGAGTAGGAGTATAAGCTTAAAGAGAATAGTTTATGGCTCCGGATGAAAGCCAGAGGTATGTAAGAAGAAGGAGCAACACAGGATGGAGGAGACAGGAGGGCGGAAGGCAGAGGACTTGGGAGTTTGGGCCTCCGCCCTCGTCGAAATTGGGAGCCTGAAATTTCGTCATTTGATCTGGATTGAGGCGAGGCTTTGGCAAGGATGAATTGGGTGTTAGGGCTGGATACCAGCTACTCTGAAGTCAAGCTGGGTGGAGCAGCAAAGAGAAGGAGGACGAAAAGCAGAAAAGACACACACAACACACACACACACACACACACACACAACCTGAATGTAACAGGAAGTGGGTCGTTTAAATACCATTACAATAATTTAAACATTTGCTCATTTACCTTGGGAGGCTCTTCCTTGATTTAAGAAAATAGCAGCATTACTATTATTATTGTCACTGTAAGCGACAGTGTGTGTGTGTATGTGTGTGTGTGTGTGGTGTGTGTGTGTGTGTGTGTGTGTGTGTGTGTGTGTGTGTGTGCGTGTGTGTGTGTGCATGTGTGTGTGTGAGATAGAAAGCAATTAAGGACATAAACTGAGCCGATCTGGAAGGGAACGCCGCTACCTCCGATGCCTATAAATGAACAGGGGAACTCGCCGCGCCCTGGCTCAGAATCCCAACTTTCGTTTTCATCAGCCAGTGCCTTTCTTTTCTTTTTTCTTTCCTTTCTTTTCTTTTTTTTTTTCAAGTTCTCAAGTCAAAACCCTCCCCCCTCCCCGAAGACTGGAGAGAGCGGTTATCAAATAAGCCGTCATTAAGATTCCTATCCACTCCTGTGAGGTCTCCTCCGCGCCGAGTCCACTCCGCCGATTTCGGCAGCATCATCCTTTCCCCCGCCGTCAGTGAAGCCACACAACACTGATTGCATCTGCACCCAGAGAAGCAAAGTCCACGCTGACTCTCTCAAATACTCGACGGGTCAAAAAAATCTCTTATCATATTTTTTTCGATGACCACCCCCTCCCCAACGACCTCCTTTAAATAGAGTCCATAGATTACCTTACTTTCCATCCCATCTCAACTTATCCATAGAAGTTTTCGGTCGCGAGTCACTCTGTCCCGGTTTTAATATTTCACCGCCGACTTAATTGCTTCCTGGGATATGTTTACTGCCAGGAAATGACATGCGGGGAAGCCGCTCTCAGCGAAACAAGATTTCGCGTTTTTTTCGTACCCGTTCTGTTCCCTCCAGCTTCAAAGCCACATCCTGTTATGAGTCAATCCCGTTCCACTCGACGGGAGACGTGGTACACTTTTTTATTTTACTTTTAATTTTTCTTGGAGTTAGGCGGGCGGAGGACAGCTTGGAAAAATGCATGAAGATATTTTTATACCCATTGTACGGGGCTTAAAACCATCATTTTGGTAAATATTTGATTAATGCATGAGTTCAATGGGATCTCTATAACAAGATTCTCCCGTCACAGGTCAACAGAGGTGGTCATGGAAGGGGAGCAGAGAAGCCGGTCGAAAGCGAAAGAAAGAAACGAAAACGTCTCAATCTCAATCCATTATTTTATTGAATGCAATGAAGATAAAGCCAGAGCCATAAAGCGTTTCCAGAAATCCGTCTTCGGCACGCCGCCCTTTTAAGCTCGCTCCCGCGGCGCACCGACTCTCGGTGGAATAAAAAGGCTCTCCGTCGAGCTTCCTCTGAGCGGTTTGATACATTTTTCATTTTCGTTTTTGTGGTCCGGACATGATGTCATGGCATTTATATCGGTGTGGCCTACAAAATCGGGCTTTTTTTTTTTTTTATACCAAAACAATAAAAAATTAAGGATACGTGGCCTTTAAAAAGATGAATGACAATGCCCTACATTTTCCAAAGTTGCTTTGCCTGCGCAAGCCAACTCTAATCTCTATTTAGATATTCATGCCCTCCGGTGACAAGACGAGTATTAAAAAAATAGATTTTGCGCATCCTCAACTCATGTCTCTGCCCCAGCGTTACAGCGGGAGTCGGTTTGAGAGTGAAAACGAAACATGAGTGTTTCCTGCCGCGAAATCCCATCATGAACCCGCTCTACCTGCTTGGCAGGTGGAGGACCGGTGGAGGACCGGTGGAGGACCGGTGGAGGACCGGCGGCGGCCACAGCGGCGGTGGCAGTGGCGGCGGTGGCAGCATCCGGGCGACGCCGGGCGACATGTCGAGCCCACCCCACCCCACCCGAGCGGCACAGGGCGGAGGAAGGAACTACGCAGCCGAATCAACCGGGGGTTTGACTTAATCCTGGGTGATGATTACGTTTATTACGTTAAGGGGTGGTTTCGGGTTCAGTCTCAATCAGAACTCAACTAATCCTACTTCAATTAATCCAGCATTAAAAAAAAATGCCTTTCTGAGACGTTGCTTAATTAAAGATGAATTACTTCCAGACTAGGAGGTCCTAGACTAAGGTCACGAAGTCAGCTCCTTCAGTCTGAAATCGACCTGGAGCCCACATCCATTAATCCAAAATCTTTAATTAAAACCTTTCTCTTAGATCTAGATCGGATCCAACTCACGTTGCGTGGCTGTGGCCCCGGCCAAATGGGTTAAATGCGAGTTTAAAGTGTGGTGTAGAATGAGAAAGTGAAACGAGAGAGACGAGCTTATTACTGAGCAAACATGCTGAAGGACCTCAGGTGATCAGGATAGAACACGGTGTTCATGAGCAGCCCTCCCGCCCTACAGACACACACGCAAATATAACCACAGAACTTTGAGGCATGCGAGTTGCACTGCCTCAATTGTTACACAAACACACACACACACACACACACACACACGCAGTCAGCGCTTTATAATATTTCCTGGGATTTGATTTGGTCTATGTGTATGTCATTGTTGGCCGCTTCTTACAGCCGTGGCTCCACTCTCTGAATAAAGAGGATTAGGTACATGTTGCGTTCGCCTGGTTTCCCGAAATTACAAACCAGTTGGAACTCTGCAGCTGAACGGCCCCGGTCTGAGGTCGAGGACAAATTCCCATTTCACTGTCTCACACTCTTCAACATTCGTCTCTCCCCCTCCCACGGGTTTGTTTTTTATTTTTCTGTATTTCTTTTTTTTTTTTTTTTAATGTTTTTGTAGAACCATAATTGTTGAAATGTTGAAAACCACTGTGCATGTGTGTGTGTGTGTGTGTGTGTGTATGTGTGTGTGTGCGCGTGTGTTTTCACCCCCAGCCGTGCACGTACTTTTTGAGGCTTTTTTTGAGACTCGCTAAGAAACACAAAGATTACTGGCATTAGCCGAAAATGTGCACCTCTTCGGGCGTCCTCGCCGCTGAGAAGAGGAGAGAGAGAAGGAAAAAAAACAAAGAAATGTAAATAGAAAGTGCGGAGGGCAGGTGGAGTTGGAAGGCGAATAGACTTGGGACGACGGTAGCGGAGGAGAAGGAGGAACAACGGGAGAAATATGAGAAAAGTAAGAGACCTTCAGAGGAGGAGGAGGAGGAGGAGGAGGGAAGGAGGAGGAGGATTTGTAGTTTTTTGTTGAAGTTGTGCGCGGTGGAAGATTTTGGTCGACGTCATGGAAGAAAGAACAGAATATGAGTGTTTGCACGCCTGCATCGCCGCATCAACAAATAGTGGAGGTTGAATCTGCGATCAGATGACAGGGCAAAGGGCGCAAGAAGACACCCACCCACACACACCACACACACACACACACACACACACACACACACACACACACACACACACACACACACACACACAGACTTACTGTATACCGACAAGGGACACACACATATTGCAACTGTCATGTAAACACCTCAGCCCCACTATCTTAATGGAGTTAAACTGGAAATAGCACCACCCGATGAACAGCGCCGGGTTTCTCCTCCGTCATTCCATTTATCGTGGCGTGTAACCACCTCAACCCGGATGTGATCGGGATGCACAAGAAAAAGGTTGTCTGGACGGATGAACAACGGTCGCCGCGACGACCGCCAGTCACGCACGCCTTGAGCGGGGAAGCGAGAGCGAAAGTGTCAAGAAGTGGGGGATCGTAGAGGAGGCAAGCTTTTCCAATCGGCCAAAACACCGCTCGCCGTGCCAACTCCGGTTTTTTTAGTAGTCGTGTTGCTCCAAACTCGTGTAAACACCTTTTTATCTTAACCGGAATATTGAGCTTCCTCTGGGTGTTAGTGCATGTAAACGCACAGCATGATACCAATTTGCACCCGACTGCAGTCGCACTTTGACATAACTTTCTTTATCCTTTGACCAAACGGCGAGTTCTGATCTCAAGTCTTTTTTCTCTCTTGGGAACATTTGATCTGAGTTTCCACGTATTCATCTCTGTTACAGTCGGTGTTTTACATACAGTCTTTCTCTTAACGTGGACACGCACAGTTTTACCCTCGCGCAGTTGGTCCCTCAATTTTTTGAGTCATATAGCAAATAAACGCGCGAGCGCTGAGCAAAGTCTGGCTCGTGTGTATTTTCCATCACCTTCTCGCGGGTCTCCAGACGCGACTACGCTTCGAGGCCGAGCCATCCGAATACTTCAGTGTGCTCCAGTGTGTAGTGACATTGATTCACCGCCAGATTAACAAGAAAAAAACAACTAATTATGGGTGAAAGCTGAACAAAATTCAGATTCCGTTGAAAAGGCGGGAGAAAATATTCAAAATTCAAGACCCTTTCTGTTGATGCCAAACCGCTCAATCAATGAATTTGTTTTGGCGTTTTTAGCATAAAAACACAAGACAAGCATAAAATGAGAAACAGAGAAGACAGAGAGAGGGAAAATGTGTATAACCAAAAATACCACAGGAAAGAAAAAACACATGACACAAACGCAACATGAGTGCGGTGAAAGAAATATATATTTTAAATTGCTGCCATTGACTATTTTTCTTTTATATGGTCTATTACATTACAAATGAAGTCATACATTTGCATAAATTAAGGCATGAAATGAAAAGCAACAACATCACTTCCAAGGTCTTCAGAGATACACGCAAACGGAGAGGGAAAAAAACCCCACTGTTTACCATAACCTTACTACAACGGTTGTCATGGTTACAGAGCTTCTCCTCCACCTCACACCGTGTGGTGGAGGTCTCTGGGTGCGCGGCAGTGATCCGTGCGCGAGCGCTCGGCGCGATCCAGCGCCTGTTCCTTGGAGAACCCATCCAGAACATTCCTCTGTCTGGGTGCCAGGCTTCAGTCGGAGCCCGGTTGAAAAAATAATTCACCATTCAATCAAACAGCTTGTGGGTGTTAACGTGCGTGTGATGTCTGCATCACAATTATACAGTAGGGCCCCGAAGAGAGAGAAAAGAGATTGTTGATCAATTCTGTGACTCAAATTAAAGTGTTAAAGGAACATTTCACCAACTTTCATGTCTATAGCGTCCACAATGCTCACTACTGCTGTCTGTATCGACATGGCCAGCGTTGGCAGACGAGCCTGAACTTACCAAGTATTAGGGCTCTGTGATATGACGATATATAAAAATGACCACCGTATATACTGTACACCGATCAGCCACAACATTAAAACCAGGTTAAGGTGAAGTGAATAACATTGCTCTTCTCGTTCCAACGGCACCTGTCAAGAGGTGGGATATATTAGGCAGCAAGTGAACAGTCAGTTCTTGAAGTTGATGTGTTGGAAGCAGGAAAAATGGGCAAGCGTAAGGATCTGAGCCACTTTGACAAGGACCAAATAGTGATGACTAGACGACTGGGTCAGAGCATCTCCACAACCGCAGGTCTTGTGGGGTGTTCCTGGTATGCAGTGGTTAGTACCTACCAAAAGTAGTCCAAGGAAGGACAACCGGTGAACCGGCAACAGGGTCATGGGCACCCATGGGCTCATTAATCACATGGGCAGTGAAGTCTAGCCCATCTGGTCCGATCCCACAGAAGAGCTGCTGTAGCACAAATTGCTGAAAAAGTTCATGCTGCTATGATAGAAAGGTGTCAGAACACACAGTGCATCGCAGCTTGCTCGTTGACTTGGGATCCAAATACCCCAGATGTCAATCTGATGGAGCATCTGTGGGATGTGCTGGAACAACAAACCCGATCCATGGAGGCCCCACCTCGCAGTTTACAGGACTTAAAGGATCTGCTGCCAATGTCTTGGTGCCAGATACCACAGGACACCTTCAGAGGTCTTGTGGAGTCCATGCCTCCACGGGTCAGAGCTGTTTTGGCAGCACGAGGGGGAGCTACACAATATTAGTGGTTATTAGTGGTGATCTTAATGTTATGGCTGACCGGTGTACTGTATATTTTGTTACACATCGTTTCGCATCACATTTCACATCGCTATGTCACGAATCAGTGGCAGAACTGCTTTACGGCAATATTTTACGTCACAGGGCTTTTTGCAGGGGCTCTGGATTGTAGTGGGGGGACATGCGTACGAGATGAGATTGTGTCCCCATCACGCATGGTGCTTGTTTCGTACCATAAGGAAACAGAGTAAAAAATAAAATAACCTACATCTAAAATAAAAACACTGTTGTGACGCTCTGATCACGGGCGCCCCATCGCTGGCACATCAGAGAGAGAGAGAGAGAGCGATCGGGGCGCAGAGCCGGCAATGCAGGGCTATTTTTTGTTTTGCCTCTACTATGAAATTGCCTCTACTATATAACTGAATAGGTTTTACCATGTGTTTATTTTATATAAACTATTTATTAATTGAATAAACAAAAAAACGTGCTGTATCGTGATATATCATCAAGATATATGATTACCTGAAGATTTTGGCCATATCGCCCAGCCCTATCAATTATCAACCTAGATTTTGTCTATTAGGAAACATGAACCTCAAATCGGCCCCATCATTCGATCTCTCGCGACCCCCCTGCGGGGTTCTGGCACCAGGGGTTGGGAATCACTGAAGCAGACCACCGGTGGTGACCAGTCGCCACCATTATAATTTGTAAAACCTTCCTTTAAAGTTGAAAGCAAAGAAGTGACGGCATCCCCCTACTTCGGTCCAGGTACCGATGGAATTCCGGCGTGCCCGTTTCCTACTCACCGCTGGTTGTCACGGTGACGCGTGGCGTGGTGTCTAGGTCCAGGGGGGTTTTGAAGGGGTGGCCGGCCACCACGCACAGCAGCAGGGACTGCAGCGCGGACAGCAGTGCCGCTCGCATCGCCGCGGCGCGCCTCATTGGACTCACCGGCCGCACGTCCAGCATCCAGAGGGTTTCACACAAACATGTTCACCCTCTTGCAGCCGCCCGTCCACACTTTCAGAAGCGCACACGCTCACGCACACAAAAAGACGTACACACACACACACACACACGCGCTGAAGAGCAGGCCGGCCCGCCTGGTGCGTCTCTGGCTCTGGGACGGTGCCGAAGGTGGGGAGGCGGAAAAAGGTTCCTGCAGAAGGGAATCACACAAAAGGAACAGTGTGAGCCTTGTGCACGCCGGGAAACATCACCCACTGTGCAGATGTGGGCGGATAATGAGTTGTTGTTTTTGTTGTTCATCGTCGTTAAGCGGTATCGAGTTGCGGTGAAGATCAAGATCGCAACCTCCCCACGAATAAGTGGCAAATGGATAGATCGTTTTGTCGTCTAAATAAATCATGAAACCTGAAATGAACCTCAGTATTTGGTCTGATAGCATGCCTTTCGTTTAGATAGATCGATAGATGAAACCCAAAGTGTGTTTTTTACTTAATAACATCTCGGCAGCTTTTAGATCACACCGGTCCAGCAACAGAGGAAACAAACAAACAAACAAACAAACAAACAAACAAACAGCAAACCGCTTCGTCCACCTACGATTGAGCCGCGGCCGCATTGTAGAGACAGAATGCTGGAAATAACTTCACCCACAGAGCATCGGCAGCAAAAGCTTAGAGATCAAATAGAGCGACAGGGAGAGAGACAGGGCGATAGAAGGTAAGACACGTTGTGGTGTCTTTCGTCCGGCACAGGCATGCCAAAGGAAAGATAATGCGATATTTATAAGACGTATGCTATGAATGCCAATGCTCTTCCAGCAAAAGAACATTCCTTTGGAGCATTGAAGAGAGGCGGTGAAAGAGAGAGAGAGGATGGATGGATGGATGGATGGATGGATGGATGGATGGATGGATGGATGGGGGGGTTGTCCACTTTGATTTCGAGGACTGGGGACATCTGCTTCAATCTTTCCCCGTCCCGCTCTTTGACCCTTCCACTCCGGCACTCCAATGATCTCCTTTTTTTCCCACACAAACAGGCAAACTCTTATCTGCTTTTTGACACACACACACACACACACACACACACACACACACACACACACATATGCACACACGCACACACACACACACACACACACACACACACACACACACACACACACACACACGTACGCACGCACACACACACACACACACACACACACACACACACACACACACACATATGCACACACGCACACACACACACACACACGCACACACACGTACGCACGCACACACACACACTCACACACGCACACTTTGTATGTCTATGTCCCTCTATGTGCTTTCCATTAGACGATCAGTTTCTCTCAACCGTTTCACATCAAGGATCTTCGATTTGCTACGCATTAGGGCACGGACCCCATCTGATAAGATTTAGTCTCTGGGACCTGAATGTGAGACGATTTATTATTGTTAGATATGATTGAATGTCTATCCTGTAGTTAGGGGAGTTAACAGTGACACTAGGATCCAAACTGTCATCATTGTACATTCTCCAGTGGTGCTTACATCTTGTGAATCAAATAACGGTCGAGTTTAACTAATAATCATTTTGCTGGGGACCCCCTGGAACCTCCTGAAGGACCCCTGAGGGGTCCCCGGACCCCGAGTTGAGGACCACTGCAATAGATAAACTTACAAGTGAATCCAATGAACTAGCTCTTAACTCGAACACAGAAATATACACTCATACATAGGATTATCAAATACACTATTTCAAGTGTGAGTAACAGCTGTCCCAAAGTGCGGGTGCCATGGCAACGGCAGCCATTACCCCCGCCCCCCGGCAAAAAAAAGGACGCCCCCATGCCAGGCATACAGGTGTAGATACGAGACGGACGGCACCGTGGGAACAGCTCCTGAGGGAGACGACGGCGGATCTGCCGCACAGAACAGCAACAGAACACAACATCAACCGCTACCATGGAGACGGGGGCTCGCTCGCGATCCACCTTCTCTCATCCTCTCGCCGCGCGACGCCGCGCTTCCGAAATGCTCTACGCTGGACTGGGCGGGCAGGGGTGACAAAAAAAAGCGGTGAAAGAATTTGCCTCGTAAGGAGGGGAAAAAAAAGTCATGAGATTGATCTCCATGATGTTGGACCAGATATTTAACGGCCCCAAAGTGCCCCAGCGGCCCCGAGGGCCACTGAGACTCAAGTACTGGCACGGTTTGGTGACGTGATCATTACAAATTGGTGGATTGAATCGTCTTTTTTGGAATCAGGACTTTGAGACCTGTATATCAACTTAGATATCACAAATTTGCACTCGAGATGCACGGCAGGCGTCGTCCGGGTTCAGCGGGGAAACGACGATGCCGAGCTCGCTGCCCCTTCAAGGGCGCCCCCGGGAGCGCCGCGGAGGTTTGCCGGGGCGCCTTCCGGGTCTCGTCACGGCGCTCGGCGAGTCATTTATCCCCGCTCCCGCACGCCGGCGCGGGAACGGGGATCGTCAGACAGGAAGCGCTTATCGCCGAGCGCGGTTAATTCAACGTCGTCCTCTCGTCCCTGGACTCGTTCCCGACGGGCCTGGCTTTGAAATTCTCAAATCTGCCGCCGTGCACGTGTGTCACCGGTCAAAAGAAGGGGAAACGTCGGATGTTCCCAGAAAGACATGCGGTGTGTCCAAAGTCAAACTGGGAGGACGCCGCAGAAATGACAGTTTGATGCACCCGTGGACCTTTCTGACCTCTCTCGGCTATTTTCCCAATGCCAGCTCTGAGAAACCCCTGACTTTTATTCTTAGAAATTGATATTAATCGGGACACTTCACCTTATCTACGGTCTTAAATGTACGGGACACAGTGGAGAACCTCCCTGCTGGCTCCGACAGCCCAAATAACGGCTTCCCAGCACCACAAGCACCTCCACCCGTCGCTCATTAGAACCCAGACATCACAGGCCTGTCTTGTCCCATTTAGAGTGAGCTCAGCAGCGCTTCTTGTGCACACACGCGTGAATGTGTGCGCGCACTTTTATTGGTCTTAATATGCATTTGAATGTACTGTACGTGCATGTGTGTGCTGTGTGTGAGAGGGAGAAAAAGAGAGATAGATGGCAAAAAGGTCGGACAGTCCAAGCCATTGAACTGCGCTTCAATAGGAAGACTGACGCCTTTGTGAAGCCCTTGTTCCACACAGACAAAAGTAAGTTGACTCGGTGCTGAACTCTAACTGTTCCGCTCAGATATTCACTTTGTTTTTATATCACCTCCCAAAACCCATTTAGAGCACACAGCAAAATGGCTGTCAACCCAACACTGTTTTTTGTTTTTTTTCTCCCCTCAATTGACCACACACAACGCGGCCATTCTGATTCTTATCAACGAAACATGGCGAGGACAAGCGATGAATGGTCAGCTGCTCAAGACGGTACCAAATACTATCTCCTTTTCAATGGAGCATTTGATTTGCTATCCAAAGGACTAATCTGATCGAAAGTGATTCGATCAGACAAAGCCAATCCACGGCCTTTCTGTGAGTAAGAAACGTCAACAGCGGCTCTGCCATCGACGGCGGACAACAGTTGATTTTCTTAATCACTGATGCCAAACTGGCATCTCGCTCGACAGAGTTTAATATGAATCGTACATCTTAACCGTGCAGCCGTCCGCGCCAACCTCCTGTATAATCCCAGCACCCTGTTATATGAAACACCAGGGCACCTTTAGGGATTTGGTGACTCAGAGATGCCTATTCTTCATTATAATGCATTTCTGAGATACTAATTCCGAGACACATCGCTGCATATCTGAGCTTCGCAAAGGGCTGTGTCAACATTTCAAGTATTGTTAAGATAATAACACACAATGTCACATACCTCACAGACCATATTGTAGACCAGAGGTTCCTAAACCCTTTTTTTTTTTATGGCCATATACCAACCCCAATTCTGAGGGGGGGAAAAAAAGGGTAATTCTGACTTCACTCTTCGAATTAGATTCTGAATGAGAATATGTAGGGGGGGGGGAAATAAATTCAACATTATTAATATTATTATAACATAAGATTTTTGCTGCGGACCCCCTGCATCTCCTGCCAGGAGCCCTATAAGGGGCCGCGGACCACAGTTTGGGAACCCGCGTTTTAGACTAAATACCAATGCCACTGAAGCATTATGTTCATTTAATGAAGCCATTCAGTCGGTTTACAATCGGGCAGACATTCAAGTAAATCATTTATGCATTTACGAGCGCAGTTACAGCCTCGTGTATATGTCACATGGTATTTACTTATTATAAACCTTTAGGAAAAAAACTGGTGGGAAAAAAATATACGCAGACAATACATCACCGTAATGTTCTTTTGTGCGTCTTACCTAGATCGGGCAAGGTGTGGGACGGCACTGCTGTCGGGTGGGGAAGTCCACCGGTCACGCCACGATCCCAGTGGACTTTGCGCTCTTTACGCGCACGTTCCCAAGCGGACGTGGAGCGTGTGCTCAGCCGGTCCACACCGCGGACCCGGACAGCCGCCGGTCCCTCGGGATCATCCCCGTCACAGGTGGTTCTCCCCTCACGGACGACGCTCACTTTTCGCCGGCAAACCTCGCGGAGCCCCGCGGGCGAGGCCTTTTAACCCGCTGTACCGAGCGGCACCCGGTGTCTCCCCGAGGACTCCTGCGCGTTCTGTGTCGGAGACGCTCAAGCCTGTTGTTGTGGGTGATATTCGCAAAGTGCACCGTGAACCACCCCATTGCATTATTAGGAGAAGTCTCGCTGACACCTACTGTTTATTATGGGAACTACGCAGCAAACTGCCCTGTGGCGACAGAGAAAAATATTCAGTATATTTATATGATTTTTTTTTTTTTCTATTTTAAACATATATTGTACAGTTTATACTGTTAATGTTTTAAAAATTCCATATGGAAAAAAATATTTATTATATCTTGTTTATATGCAATTTCTTTATGGGTATATTTCCTCAACTGCACTTGTCAGTGATTTTTATTGTGAGATTTTTGTCTGTTTGTCTTTCGCACAAAATATATTTACACTGAGATTCAGGATCTAATTCTATGATGATAATAATAAGAAGAAAAACAATATACAAAATAATTGGACTTCAAACCACTGCAATTCTTAGGGGGTGCGGACCCCATTTTAGGAATACCTGATTTTGTAAAGAAGTCCTATCTTAACTGTTCATCTTTTTAGAGTATACTTCAGACATTAGAAACCAAGAATGCCGTTAGAAGCTCATTTGATCACAATTTACACACATAAAACAATATGGTGCATGTGTTTTTGTGTGCAGGCCAATTTACATTTTCCATCTTGCAGTGGTACTTTCAAAAATGTTTCTGCCTTGAAGACTTTTTATTTGAAGTAGTTTGCACAGTTTAGAAATGTTTATTCAACATATTAACTCACACTTTGTTTGGGTGTGTCTTGTGGCAATGAACCAAGTCCATCAAACAGAACCAACTACCTTTAGAATGCTGAGTCGGGGATTTCATTAACAATCCCTTTTCAGAATCAGAATCAGAAATACTTTAATAATCCCAGGGGGAAATTACTTAAAATTACTTTTTTTTTTAACTTCTCCCGCCACTGCAACCAGCGGCATCATGGATCATCATGGTTTGTTTGGGTAACAACTGTACAACTGACTTGTTTATTTTTTGTATGAATACTGCCGGCCTAGACAGCAACTACTCTCTTGATAAAGTAGAAAAATTTGAAATGCACTTCTAAAAGCTGCAGTCATCCTCATGCTATGCATTATTTATACTCTAACAGACTTTGTTTTAATCCAAGCTGACGTTAAGAGAACTTCTGGTCGTTCTGTTTCCCTTGAGACCTTCTCCATTGTTAAAATGAGTTTTATTTGAGAAAGGCGATATCCTCTCATCTATTTACTTACGACATTCTGAATTAACCATGACCTGCTTATAAAGTAGCCCCAAAGAAACCCATTTAACCCTCTCCAACAAATTCCAATGCAATTTAGATTCCAAGGCACTTTCCTAAAAATATATTGTTATCGGTATCAGGGTTCAACTGGTATTTAAAGACTTTAATAACTGGGAGAACACTTTCAAAATGGGAAACCACGCAAATAGACTGTACTCTTAGTACAAAGTTATTTTATTGTAAATATCTGAAAATCCTACATGTGTGGTTATAATGCTGTTTTAACACAAAAAGAATAAGAAAAAAAATAGTAAAAGGTAACAAAAATAAATACATCTGCGTTGACAGTGATATGCTTTAAGTAGAGATTGAAAAACATGAATGACTCGATGACAGGTTGCACCAAACAGTCTTACGAACCACGTTGCTCTGTGTGATCTTACACCTAAAAGACACAGGATGGCAATGGCCTCCTCAGCTCATCTTCTCTTTCTGGAACCGCTGCAATAAAGTCATTAAATCACACATTTCCTTTTTTCCGACAGGTTTCTATTCAACTTTTGATTTTCAAAAACCTGTATCTTGACTGTGTAATTTGTTTTCCATTTTAATACAACAATAAAACATTTGGACGTTGCCGCTATGGCATCTCGACCACATTGCCAGTCTGTTAAAAAAAAAAAAAAAAAAAAAAAAAATTTTTCAATTTGCTGAAAGAGCTCAAGCTTTGCTCATCGGCTGCAGTTATGCTGAGGCATCGTGACTGAAAAGAGATGGTCATGGTCACGGTCACAGGAACTAAGCATTTAAAAAGCACACAGTAATAGTAAATGTCGGCCACCACATCAAACAGGTCAAGCCTCAGCCGTGTCAGACTGGGAAATAATGCGCAATGGGGAAGATGTGACAGGCTTTAAAGTAGTAGTGTAAATCACTTTCCAGCATTAAAATACTGCTCGTTCCATTTACATCCCAACATGTGAATTTCGGCCACTTAAATATATGGCGTTTCGGTCGCTATAAATGGATTATGACAAAATAAAAATAAAAAATTAAAAAAAAAAAAGAGTAAAATAATGCCATTAGTGTCTTAACAGAGTGGTGCGGAAAAATAAGCAATCAAGCAAATGGAAATCCTCTCCCGCAGAGATAAAAAAAGTGCAGGTTGAGCCGGACAGTTTGAGAATACAGGCCCATCCGTGGTAAAGGGTTTAACATTTGTAGTTCATAGTTCATTGGAGATCCTTCATGTAGTTTGGTCTGTCCTCCATCCTTCATTTGATTGTTGGCTTTTTCTTTGCTAGTTTGTTAAAGCCAGCGCCTCTGCATGTGTCTGTGTGCGTGCGTGCGTGCGTGCGTGCGTGCGTGCGTGCGTGTGTGTGTGTGTGTGAGAGAGTGTGTGTGAGAGAGTGTGTAGGTGAACAGTATGTTGGTTTAAAGAGTTTCCACGAACACAGCAGATCGTTTTCCCTGGATGAGTTGGTGACTACGCCAGGGTTCTCTGTCTGGGCTTTATCCTGGGGTACAGCTGTGAGGAAAACAGAAAGACGCATTAGTAAGAAACAACACTAAAAGATTGAAAAAAATAATAATACTTTGAAATAAATGACATTTTAAGTTGTAATCTCTTTAAATAAAAAATTAAAAAAAATTAAGCTAAGACTATTTTGTTAAAAATGATCATATTTGATTGTTTATTTAGGTGGCACTTTTCAAGAAATAAGTATATTTGTGCTTTGCATGTGCTCCTCTATATGCCATCTCCATTACTGGGGGCAGGGTCCGCCTTTCCTGGCAAGAATGCAAAGATCGGGCACGCATAAGTGAAAGTTAGCCCTGGTGAATTTGAGAACTCAACATTTTCAACAAACCTGGGCTATAAGAATTTGACCATCATAGAGTGAAGACGAAAGGTAAACCGGGATGTTGAGGAAAAAATTAAAAATAAATTGCAGTTTGGAATGGAATTCTGGAACTTCTCGTGTAATCCACCCAACACAGATGATCCCAAGGAACACAATTCATGACTGACAACACATGTTCCCGAGTAAAGGACAGGCCAGAAAAGGCTGTTTGGCAGCAGCTCACCCCCAGGAGGTTTCGGGGGATGTAACCCTCGGTGTCGGCCGTGCGTGCCCACCACCACTCGACCTCGTCCTCGTCCTCCCTGCGGACCACCGTCATACAGTCTCCCTCACGGAACGTCAGCTCGTCCGGGTTCTCGCTGCCGTAGTCCCACAGGCCGTAGACCACGCCCCGGTTCATGATGCCCATCTTCTCCTGCACGCCTGCACACGGGCACAACACACAAGCACGCTGTATTCAGTACAAACACTGGAGGACGGGACTGGGTAGTGACTCAGGTACAACGTCCAACATGATTTTGGGGAAAATTGCATTACTTGACTGTAATGCAGCCATGACAACGTCTAACTATATCCCATTACCAAACTCCCCTATCAGTTATCATATTTTGGGGTGGCATCAGGAAAATTAAGACAATGAAATATTGATACACAATGTTTGCATTAAATGTTTGCATTGTATTAAGTCTGCATTAATGATAAGAACATATCACGTGATGAGGTCTGAAATATTTGAAGAGTTGAATTCGAAAAAATTGTTTTAGTGAGATATTGACACTAAAATTGATATTGGCAAATGCGGTCTCCATTACAGAAGTGCAGGATTTATTATTTACAAGTATTTACAAAAAACATCTACTTTTTCTAGTCCCATAGCAATGGAAAGCAACGCGGAGACTTGTGTGGCGCGGCACCGGACATTGAGGACACACAGGTTATTTTGGGAAGGGGACGAAACAGGACAGTCCCTTAACTCGGTTGTGTTCAAAATTGTTGTTTCATGTTGGAAACAAACAAAAATAAACAGACCTAAAATAAAAACACAAGAAAACCGGCACGGGGAGTCAGGAACCCGGGCAGTGCGCAGAAACACTGGCTCAGAAACAACAGTTCTCTGAGTCGGTTTACGTTTTTCATTTTCCACAAGAGTAGGAAACTAAGGAAAAGAAATACATCTAAACGTTTCTCTATGACTTTATATTCTACAGTATATTGCTATATTTAGAATCACAATACATTAGATTTGCATATAGTGTATAGCGGGGAAGTGGGGCCCGCTTAAGTCTTCACATTCCCTTTCTGTGGCCGTAGTTTATTCAGACAACACACTTCCAGAGAGGGAAAACATCAATTATTCAATACAAGAACACTTTTACACAATGAACACTACAAATAATCGATAACTCCAAAAGAGCTCTGAGCGGAGTGGAGAAAGCGAGAGAGAAAGCCTCTCCACTCTCTCCCTCTGCCCCCTCTCTCCCTCCCTCCCTCCCTCCTTGATCGATTCAGAGCCGTGGGGTCGGTTTCAAAACACAGTAAACCGCACTTACACCGTTTCAATGCCTGCATTCTTTTTCTGACGGATATATAAAAAATAAAGTATAAAACAAATAGTCTGTCATTGATGTCAATCTGCAATCGAGATAAACAGAACCCGAAATCCCCACCCGGGCATTAAAAAGGTTTTCTCTTTCTTTCTACAGCCTTTTAGGCTTTCAAATGTTGTGTAGAGGTTTGTCCTCTATTCATGAGGCGTCTGTCAAAAGACGTGGGAGCAAAAACATTGCAAAACCTTTCCTTTTATCATTTGTTACCAAGAGTGGGCGCGTCCGTTCTTTAAATGATAATGACGTTTCTCAATGTCGTACCAAAAACTCACTCTGAGTTCAGGAACACATCGGAGAAGGTGCAGTTTGTTTATGAATGAATGAGAATGCAAATAAATCTCGATCGGTAGTAATTGAACAGTGCAAGCATGTAATAAGCCAAAGCATTAATGCACAGTCTTAAATTACTTTTTTTTTTTTTCCTCCCCCCAGGAGAGGTTGAAATTTAAGCACAATATCTCACACTGTACTCTGTTACTTAAGTGCTGCTGACTTATTGATATTTATAAAAGAGAATATTTAGTGATAAAAAAAACAAACTATGAATTTCAAATTAATTTCAATAAACAGTTAAATTTGACCCCCCTTGAATATTTAACCATGATGCAAGTTAGATTTAATAAATCAGCTAAATTAAAAATTGCCTGATTCTCATAGGTATAACTTTTTATATACACACACACACACACACACACACACACACACACACACACACACACTTTTTTTTTTAATTCGACTATTATTTTATTAAAAATAATAATAATATTTCCTCCTTATATTTGCCTTGTTATTTTATCTTTTTATGTCCGCTACGGAGTTGTTGCCTGTCATGCCCCAAGAATTTCATTGTACCGAATGACCTTGTGTTGTACTGTACACTTGACAAATAAAACACTTTGAACTTTGAACTCATTAAATAAATGAGTCGATACCACCGATGAAGAAGGAAAAAAAAGACAAAAAGAAAAAAGAAAAATCATAAAAACAAAACAAAAACAAAGGATCCACATTTCACTTCCAACACATGCACATGTCCAAAGCGTTTCAATAGCCTCAGACTGACCGTAGAGGAACTGGGAGCACTGGGTGTAGCCCTCCTCCATCTCCTCACACTTGTCAGCCGCTGTCTGCATGTCGCTGTAGGTCATGGCGAACACCGCTGCCCCAGATTCCACCAGGAACTTGCAAACCTGCACGTTGTTGCAGGAGGCGGCGCAGTGGAGCGGCGTCCTGGTGGAGAGGGGGAGAGAAGGGCGGAGGAGGGTGAGGGAAGACTGAATTGAAAGATGCATTGTTGCTGCGGCTGGACAGAGAGAATCCATTCTTTGTGCAGCTGGGACCATTTGCTGCCCCGTCACTGTACTGTAGGTTCATCATCGCCATGGCGACAAAAGGCCGATTGAGAGGCGGGAACCTACCAGCCGTCGCTGTCGGCAGCGTTGACATTGACTCCGAACTGAACCAGGAACTTGACGATCTCCGTGTGACCGGCGCAGACGGCGTTGTGCAGAGCGGTGATGCCTTCGTCGTTGGGCTGGCTGGGATCCTCCACCTGGCGGAACAATGTAAAACCCTTTGATTTAATACATCCTCGGGTGTTTTTTCCCCTCCCACTATAGACCAATATTGGTTCTTATACGAAAGATAATACGTAGGGGTGGGGTTTGGGCAGTATCTCACGACTCCATTTCAATACAAAGAGTCAGGAGTCGATTCAATAAGATATATTGACATTTGATACATAATGACAATTTCTTCCACCTTTCAGTTCCTCTGACGAGCATCACAAAAATATTTCATGCAAAAAATTCAGTTTAGTCTAATACAGAAATTAAATTCATTTGTGACGAATACTGGTGGCATAACTTCGGAATTATTGTTATTACAATGCTGTAATTGATTGAGAAATTGAAAAAATAGAATTGTATTAGAGTAAAGATTTTTTTTAACCAAGCCCAACATGTATGTTTAAAATAAATCCCTTTATTTTCAAGAGTCCTCCCACATTATCACACACACACACACATACACACATACACACATACACATACACATACACATACACATACACATACACATACACACACACACACTTTTGAATGTCTTTTGGTGCATCCCTGCCATTACAGATAATAAACGGAGTCTAAACAGAGTCTTCAATTCTGTGTCTCACCTCATAGATGATCCTCTGGACTAGGTCAAACTCTCCCTCCAGAGAGGAGTCCAGAAGCAGAGCTAGCGGGTTGAATTTCACCCTCATGCTGTGGTCAATACGCTCCGAACCAGTCTTGCGCAGGTTGGTCCGCTTGCCCTAAAATAAAATAAATAAACAAACAGCAGCTAAGCAAAATAATTGTTTTCCTCAGCGATTTAAAAAATAAAAAATAAAAATAAAATAAAATTTGAAAAAAACAGCAGATTCCTCCATGCCTGTGTGGTGGAGTGAGGTTCACTCTGGTCCCAACACAGAAGATCAGGTCTAGTTTCTCCACCCCTCAATACTGTTCTAATCCCACTTAGTGCTGCAGACTATATGAAAATATTCGATTTCACCAAAACATGAGCCGATTAAGTTTGGCTCCCGTATAGTCGAGTGGTTTAAGAAAAAAAAAAAAAAAAAAAAAAAAAAAAAAACATCTTAAATCAGTCTCAATTCAATGAGTTTAAGGGGATTTAAGTGGCCTGGACCACAAAGGACAAATATGGGCCAGAACAAGGACCTCTCATTAGTCAAACCCTTCTCGAGACCTGCCACTTCAAAATTTAACTGCCTCATGGTCCAGAGAGAGAGGGGGGGGCGTGTTTCCACATTTCTTTTAGATTTGTGTTTATTTTAACACAGAAAGCAGATAAAGTTGAGCATGCTAGAAACTGGGCGTAGAGGTGTATCCGATTAGTAAAAGCTCAACAGACTCAATTATTATTATTTTTTTTAACGAAACAATAGCAGCACTTAGTGGGGATTAGTTTATTACATAACATCAGAACAGGTCATCGCTGTTGACCAACATTTAATCAACAAAAGAGGCTCTGTAGCCTGGAACCTTGGCTACCAAAACAGGCCATGATCCCCGACGCAGTTAAATAAGCAGAAAGGTTATGTGTTACACAAGTCTAATCTCTACTGGTGGTGTCAGGGCATAGTACTGGAGCCGTGCCTGCAAGAGACAAATTAATGCCCTGAAAATAATAAATCAGTCAGTGTAGCAGGTTGTATAAAGGCTCATTAGGTTCAGTGGTAGGCTTTGGGTTTTAGAACATCAGAAATGACTGATGCAGAAGAACTTAATTTTGACCGAATTTAAGACTTTTTAAAGGACCTGCAGACACTCTATAGGAGCCAATATACTCATTCAGTGGTTAAACATAATGCTCCATACCGGGGGCAGAGTGACCATTCCGGTGACCTCTGGTGCCTTCATGTTGAAGGTGTCCTCCCCCAAGCTCTCTTGCTCTGCTCCACTGGGATATGGGGGTGGAGGGTAAGGGGGGAACTCTTCCAAGAAGCCTTCTGGGGGCGGAGGGGGCAGACTGGGCGTCTGCTCCTCCAGGAGAGCGGGGGGCGGCGGAGGGAACAGAGCATCGTCTCGCCTGGGGGCCGGGTGGGACGGAGGAGGAGGAGGGGTAATGTCTTCGTTCTCTGTGAAGGCCAAGGCCGGGGCGGCGGGGGCCGGGAGGGGGACATTGGGACCGGGAGCATGTTCTGCTGGAGCCTGTCCTCCCTCCAGGGTTTCTCTGCCCTCTGAGTGGCTGATCTCCAGGCAGCTCAGCGGTGCCAGAACCACTGAGCTCCCTGATCCCTCCGCCGCTCTCTCCGCTTCCCCAGGGAATGTAGGCGTGGTGGGCGTGACCACTGTGGTTTCCATGGCGGCCAGTGTGGTTTTCTGGTAGAGCAGTTTCTGGATGTTGGGCCCTGCAGGTCCCTCAGGCTCTGTGATGGAGCTGCGCTTCTTGAGGGGCCTCGGAGCGTTGTAGAGCTTCTTCCTCAGGGCCTCCAGGTCTCCGTCGCTCTGGTGGCGGTACGGGTTGGAGATGAAGGGGAGCAGCTTGGTGGGGCTGAGAGGCCGAGGGATGCGCTCTGTCTCCGGCTGAGGGCCCTCGGACGGGCTGGGACCCCCCAGGGGGACCCCGCCATGATCCACCTCAGACTCTGGGGCTGGGGAGCGACGCTCCAGGTAGGGGTTCTCTGGGTGCTGGGACCCACCCCCGGGGATCACTGGTTTGCCGTATACTGTGGACAGACAGGCAAACAGACTGGCTTTACTTTTTCTTTACTTACTAAGATAAGAAGAAGATAAGAACACTGAGGAATTCTGGAAAACAAGTTGCCTGAACGTAAAGAAACTCATACAAGGATCTGTTATAACAGTCATTATTATGACAAATTTGTGTCATTTCTTCTTTGTACTCCTTTTAATTTATAATTTAAGAGTAGGGCTGGGTATAAAAATAGATAAAAACTATACTCTGATACGATTTAATTACATTTTTTCAAATTAATTAAGATCGGCGCTATTTTAGAGATTTTTTTATGAACCCATTTGTCCTTGAATACTTTTCATATACTTTTCACGTTAACAAATACTAACAAATAAGTGACAGTTTGCATGAACCGGACGTTATCGATAGTGAATACTTTCACAACACGCCTTTTATCTGATTGGCTAAGCGACCATAATGTGACATTGACGAGCGTCGCTGCTGTTTGGCTCGAGTCGCACAGGAGAGGAAAGTGGCAGCGCGTCATGGCACCAATACCTGTGTGTGTGTGTGTGTGTGTGTGTGTGTGTGTGTGTGTGTGTGTGTGTGAGAGAGATGCACGCAGCTCTACAATGAAATTATATTTAACCCATTTAAAATGTAAAAAATAAATAAAAATTTAAAATCAATAGACAGCGGTCAATGTCATTGTGGACACTGCGAAAGCTTTAGCTCTCCATCTCTCACACAGACCAATTCTCACTCCCTCCTAGTGTTTCACATGATATATCATGTGAAACACTAGATGGGGGTGAAAATTGGTGTTGAATGGTGCTGAATGATGGTTTTTAAAAAAAAGAAACATATTTGCAAGTCACACTGGTGCTCCTAGTTATAAAATTGAGTTGCACTGTCCCCAAAAATGGTCGCAAAATACGACTAAATGGTCGCAGTCTGGAGCCCTTGAGGGCTGGAGAAAATGTCTTCTCCATTTCATATCCACAACTGAGCCAGAGAATTGCATGTGCTGTGTGTGAGAAGGGAAGCTGAACAGATGGCTCAGCCCTTCCTACTGCTCTTCTGCTCAGCGGCCTGTGAACAGTTTTCTGTGTTGTAGACGTGCAACAGGATGGCATAGCGAAGCATTTCCCATTGAGGGAACAGATCAGAACGGCACGCGCAAATTAGCATCATCATGTTGCATATGCATGGAGTAACTCAAGAGTAGGAATTATTCCAGAATCTACAGTAGCCCACAACAGTACATGGGAAAGGGCAAATTGAACAGCTTGTCTGTTCAGCGGTATATAAATAGATCTACGTGTATATTCAACAAGAGGCATTTATTTTAAAGCAGCATTAAGCAATGTTTCTGCAAAAAAGTGAATCTGTAATGTAATGTGAAGTTTGCCAAATACTGCCGAGGGCCCTGATAATCATCTTCCACATCTTCTACCGATCCATTTGCTTTTCAGCAAACTGAAAAGCTTTCTGAAGTGGGGGAATAGGAGGGAAACTGGTTATGGGATTAAAGTGTGTGCACATTTGGACATCGTTTGAACGCAGTTTGACAACTCCACTGTTTCCTCATGACAGAGGCTTCAATCTGGAGGAATGTGTGCATGACACGGCTCACACCTCACCCTAAAGGAGTGTTAATTAATGTGGAACAATGCAAGCTTTTCATTTCAATGCATTATTTAAAGATAGCAGCATCACCGCTGGGCGTAATGAATTTAATTGCACCATCTGAGGCTTGTCAGGCACTCCACTCACAAATCTTTTAAGAACCGATTTGCTTTTCCACAAGAAAAACGGGTCCAAGAGCCACGTAATTACGTCACTGTAGACGTCTGCATACGTCTTTTCATCAGGATGGGGGACAATTATTATTATGGCTTATGTTTCCTGGTGCACCGTTTTGTTTTTTTTCTTATTGGATTAGGCAATGACTGGGACAGAACATAATAATGGTCTATGTAAGCGCTGAAAACAAGTATAATATTATTATTTTTATTATTTTAATTGTGGTGAAAACCAGGACAATTTAGTAGTGAAGGTTAAAAACCAGGGGAGGAGTGGGCTCGAATTCCGGCAGTCCGGAGCCTGGAGCTCAGGCAACGCCACCACTGCTGGAGCGAGCTGCTGGAGCGAGCTGCTGGAGCGACGGGCTCCACAGACTGCAGGAGTTAGAGTGGGCTCGCAGGTCATGCGTTCTAATAATTCCAAGAAAAAAAAAGTGTGCTCCAAATTAATAAAATATATTGTATATAAATATATTTTACAATATTTCATCTTGATTTGTCCACTTGAGAGCTCGACGGACCAGATTTTACGCCCACTAATTCCGTACTGCTGAAGCGGTAATAAAAAAATGGCCGTCACAATGTTTTGCTCAGGCTTGCTTGTCCCCACCTCCAGCCCCTGACGTAAGTGGTACAGCATCATAAATTATACACAAACATGAGTTCAGAAACAAGAAAGAAGATCTTCTTACCGCTGATAAATCCGTTGCCACGGCTCTGCGACCTGTTAAGAGCCCCCTGCACGCCAACCAGGAAGGGCTTTCCTGGGCCGGGCTGCTGGGTGTACATGGAGTAGATGGAGCTGGCAGCCAGGGTCTGGGGCTTACTCAGGCTGGAGTCTTTAGAGGACGGCAGCTCAGGCGTGAAGGGCCTGACCGTGGCAGCGGGAGGTGCTTCCTGCTTCGAGGGAAGGGGGAGCGTCTGGCTCTGAGAGGGGGGCAGCGGCCCGCGGCCCTGGACGGCCTGGGGCTGCTGGCCAGAGGGCTTGGCTTTAGGGAAGGTACCAGTGTTGAGGGCGGGTTTGCAGTAGGGTGCTCCGGCAGGGCCTTTTGGTTTCGTGGGGACCGGAGGGGGCACCTTCACGGGGGCCTTGGCAGCCTGGAGGAGTTGGAATAGGAGATCAGAACAGACAGTTAGAGACCCTGGGGTCATCCACAAAACATGAGTAAAATTAGATCTGATCACAACGTGTACAAATGTTTTTTTTACAAAATAGTGGTATTGTTGTTTGTATTATTGTAATAATTCTTCTTATTCTCTCTCTCACTCACTCACCTGTGCATCTCGAACAAGGTCATCGCTGCTCTGGTTCTTGCGGAGAGAGGTGGCAGGCGCTTCAGTGGGCTCAAACATTGAAAACGGACGAACCTTCCTATCCCGCTTCAGCTCTACATCATCTGACCAAAAACATTGACATTTAGTTCATTATTTGCACACAGTAGTTAAGATAAAAGAAAAATATGCAATAAAAAAACAACATTAATTGTGCAGGAGAGAAAAAAAAAAATAAAATCAATAAATTCAGTTCAGTTCAATCCGAACTGCATGCCAAACAATATGTTAAACCCAGTAAACTATAACCACATGAGCACTATGTGCATGCGCATGCGTGTGTGTGTGTGTGTGTGTGTGTGTGTGTGTGTGTGTGTGTGTGTGTGTGTGTGTGTGTGTGTGTGTGTGTGTGTGTGTGTGTGTGTGTGTGTGTGTGTGTGTGTGTGTGTGTGTGTGTGTGTGTGTGTGTGTGTGTGTGTGTGTGTGTGCATGCGTTACCGTGCTCCGGGTTGGGATTCAGGTGAGAGGTCCTGCGTGGCAGCGTGGAGGCCGGTCCATGGCCACTGGAGTTGGACTCTGGACCTGAGGTTCCCCACTCAGCCATCTTGGAAGACTGGAGGCCTGATGGACAAAAGAAAAAAGGTCAGAAAAGACGGAGGGACGCAGCTGATGTGTGGAAGTTTCTTGGTGGCTCTGGATCTCCCGTGGAGACAAAGGGGAAACCAAATACTAAATGTAAAAAACAAGTTTCTGCTTTCACCTGCATCTATGGTGCAAAGAGCAGCAGAGGATACAGAACCGGATTCTAAATTTTTATTTTTTTGCTAATTTTGTTCTTGGTTCAGCAACTGTTTTCCCATGACACAAACAAATGGCCTTGTCTGTGCAGCAAGATAACAGAAAAATAAAAAGGATGTGCTGGGCGCTCTAGGGAAGCAGTATATTTAAAGTATGTGTAAAGTATTAATTCAGCAATTTGTTTCTAAAGACATTCTACATGTAAGAAAATCACTGCTAAAAACATGTAAAAAGACTGAATCTACTGTATGTAGTACTGAATCATGGAGTTAAAACAGTTTTTCACCATTTTTGTGTTCAGGATTTTTTGGGCGGGTCTGAAATGGTGGCTTGATGGCATCCCAGCTCTGTGTGAGCTGGGATGGCGCCCCACTCCTCGGGCAAGCCAGAACAGAGCCCCCGCTCCCCGGGCGAGCCGAAACAGCCACCATGCTACGACTTCAGAATAAAACCAAATTTTGTACACTTGAAGATTTTTTTAGTCATTCAAATTTGGCTGGGTGGTTGATAACACACTTTTCTCTGGTGTGACAAACTCAGAACACATTTATTTTTGCTTTATACCGACTTTAAGATTGCCATTTCATCTTCAGTGCACTGCAGCCAAGTGTGTCCTTCCTCTTAAGAATCTCACACACACACACACACACACACACACACACACACACACACACACACACACACACACACACACACACACACACACACACACACACACACACACACACACACACACACACACACACACACACACACACACACACACACACACGAGAGACTTGATTGGGCTGGTCAGAATCCACATAGAACGTCAGCTCAACTGAAGCTTATGTGTTTGTTCCAACTGACCCATTTAGCAAACACACAGGACCCTACAGAAGCACAACAAACACACAGAACCCGAGAAGAAATCAACACACAACATTGCAATCCTGTCAGAGGATAAGTTGAAAGATACAATGCAGAAATGATTCATAGCAAACAGAGGGGACACGTGAAAGACAGGATTGGAGAGTCCACGCATACGGCGAACACGCAAAGCATTTAACTCCGACAGTGTACCTTTTCTCTTCGCCCGCAGCTCTTTCAGAGGCTTGAGCAAGAACATGGCTTCTGAAGAAGGCGCACACGAGACAAGAAAACCTTAGAAGAAGAAGTGTTAAATATCCGGATCGCCCCCTTTTGTTCTTGGCGTGGAGGTCGGCAGAGCCCGGGCACGGCGGCCCCCCCAAGGGGCCACGCAGGGACCAGTGCAGCCTCCAGAAACCCGGCTGACGCCTTATGAAGCCGCCCCGCCGGAGAGGAGCTGGGGATGGGAGCACTCGGCAACCAAGTCCCCTGCCCACACCCCCAGCCTCTCCGCCTCTTCTCCCACTGCATATCGCCTCATCAAGCGGAAATGATTGCATGCAACATCACAGCAGAACAGAAAAAAAAAAAAACCACAAAAAAAACAAAAAAATAAAAAATTACTTCTACGCTTCTAACTGATGTGGAAATGCAAAATAAGGAGAGGGAATACATGGGATTCTGAGGTGTTAGGGGGAAGAGAGAGAAGAGGTCCCCATCTACTCCAGCCCCCTCTCAACCCCTCAGAACCCTGCATGGGGTCATTTTTGTAATGACTAATTTTGGTGAAGACAGGCTCTCTCGTTGGCCCACTATCCACTGGGGGAGTTATTTTTAAAGAGGGCTTGGAGAATGAGTTTGTGAGCGAGGCTCATGTCATCAAGACTCTAAATAGGATGTTCCTCTACTCTACTGCTGCATCCATTTACCCAGGATTCCCTCTCCTCCATCAGGAGGAATTTGTAATTCTGCAATCGCAATAGTGAATCCAAACCCAACCAAAACTTTTCTGTATTAAAATCCAAAACCAACAGACTGTTTAAACTCATCGTCAAAAGGAACAGAGGCGATGTCACTGGAAGATTTTATTTGAATTGAAAGATTACTTCAGAGACTTCCTTCTAAAACCCAGGCAAAAGCACAGATGTTTCTTTGCAGGTAACTTTGAGCGCACGTTTTTGTTTTTTTTATAGAGAAAATAAGGTTATTTCAGTTATATGTAGAAAGTGTATCATCATATGTGCTCCGTTCATTGATTAGAGGTAAAAAACAAAAACTTTTTTTTTTTTTTTAACTTGCAATATTTGCAAATTTTCGCAATTTCTACTGGGAATAAAAATTTACTCAAACAGGCCCGTAAGGGTATGTGTGCATCAGGTTGTAACGCCTAATGTGATTTTAAACAGCCACTACCACTACTAGCTACTATCAGTTCAAAGTGACTAGCATTCTATCCCCATCTGGTGCTAGTATAGGGCATTACAAGCTTCAGTGAAACACTACTTGGGGCATTTATACTTTTTTTTTTTTTTTTTTTTCCTCGCATGGCTAAATGAAACTTGAAAGAGTAGAAATGAAGGGCCCAAATACATCCACCCACCACAGCAGTCAATTCAGAATAAAACTCACTGCAAAACAAAGTGTGATGGGAAAGTCAGGAACTACAAGAGCCTTCGTCTAGATTCAGTATTTGCTTCCTTAAAGACAAAGTATATCCACAGCAGTATCCAGGAGAGGAGAGGGCAACTAACTACCTTCTGAGCTCAGTGTGACATCCCAACCTGAGGGTATCCCAGACGCGTCTGCTCCTGATGGGGAACGGGGCACTCCAGTCATGTTTGCAAAGACAGTTTATGCGCACTCAAACACCCAAACACAGAAGAAAGTTACACTGTAGTCCCTAATGGGTTTAATCCCTCCTGTGCTGCAGAAAAAGCAAGACTGTACTTCGGCAAAGACTGTACTTCGGCTAAACGTCCTATGACGGCTGTGCTTCATTACCACATCTCATCTTTTATTTTGAGAAATTTTAAATTTCACTTGGCCCGGTGCGTCCAATCTCTTCAAGTCGTTTTCCCATCCCTCCAGTTGAACTTTCAAATAAAAGCTTTGCATTGAACATGCAAGTTGTCGTCCGAACGCCCAAGTTTCCTTCGAACACAGCATTAGGGAAACAGGCACAACTCTCTGTTGAGAGACCGCTCAAAAATACTGTTTGAGGAATGAAAACAGCAGGTGGCAACAAAGTAAAGAAATGGCTTCAGGAATAGTTAATCGCCCTGATATTGAAATCCACACCATCATTTTCTTGTAACTTTGTGCTCGAGAAACCTTTCCATCCAGCTTGTGGGTGATCGAATACAGATCTAATTCTCTAAGGTAAATTTCTCACCATATTATTTGAACCTTTCCAAAAGGTGACACGATTAAAAATCTTCAACAGGAAAATGGGGGTCATGTAAATAGTTACTAGCCGACGAGTAAATGAGCTAAAACTCAATTCAAGTGCTTTCTCACCAACGTTGGCCTTGCTCTGCGGGTCATGGGCCGGTAGCGTGGCCGTGCCGTCGGGGTAGGCGGGTTTGACCAGCAGCTCGTGCCTCACTGGACCCCGGGGCATCGTGGAAGACTGGATGTAGGGACCGACCGCCGCCACACGGGACGGACCCGACTGCTGTCCCACGGGGCCGTCAGAGGGCAGCTGGGTGGACAGAGAGGATGAGATGTTATTAACGAGGATTTCAGAGTTTATATAGGATTGTTGCTACGAAAAATGCTCAATTTCACAATGGCTTTTCTCAAAACTTGTGATGCAATTAGTGAACCTTTGAATTTTTTTTTTTTTTTTTTTTTGCATTAAAAATGCAGGAGTTGGCAAAAACTGCAAGTATGTACTCACTTCCTATGATAATGATTTCTTCTGACTGAGCGTAATGAAAAATAACTGCCATCATGTAGACAGTTCAGTGGACAGCAGAAACAGCAACAATACAAAGATGTATTGTAAATAAAGTTGTGAAGACAAAACAATTTAGACTAAATCTACTTTCACCCACCCCTTAAGTCCTATGTGCAGAATGAATAACTTACCCCCCCGCCCCCCCACAGAACTACAACAACAAATACAGAACTTATTTACTTTAACAGAATTCATCTTGCACAGCGGAGAAGATTAAGACGACGAGCTGTGACGCCTTTTAAGACAGGACAAATTCGATTCACCTTCCCCGCGAAAAACAAATAAAAACAAGAGTCCCTTGTGCCGTGTGGAGACATGCTGCACAGATCAGATCATGAGAGAATATTGGAAAAATCTAACTCAAGGCTAGTTACCTGGAGCTGAGTGTCTTTTGGAGCCCTCTCTTTAACAGGATAGCCATTCTTGAGAAAAAAAAAAAAAAACCACAACATTTTTTTTTTTTCAAGGGCAGTTCAGAATCCCACACAATCCCCCTCGTCCCATTTTCGTGCGATCCCCCATGTGCTCGTTTGTTGGACGGTGGGACTGCGAGTGCAGTGGGTTAGTGAAACACCTCTGGTTCTTTGGGAGCCTGGGCTCTACGTGCTTGCTGGATGATGTCAGTGAGACCCTGACGGAGCGTGTCTTTGTGCCGGAGTGAAAAAGGCCCACTCATTATGATTCTAGGCAGAGTTTGGGTAAACCACCTCCTGACGGGGGCACTATTCAACACACACACACACACACACACACACACACACACAATTTCATTAAATGGCACATCAAAAGACAAGGTGAGCTTTGTGGAAGGCGGGTTTCTCATTTGTCTTTGTTATTCACTTGTTAAAAACAATTCCTGTCTGGCTTCAATGAGGTGATGTAAATATCAATTAGGTGATTCGGGACTTGGGTTTCAATTTGCGAGGCACTTAAAAAAGTTGGATGTTTGCGTTAATGAACTGTTGGCGTGGCGTACAAAGCAGGGTGAGGTATAACACAGCTCAAGGGCTTTCTGCCGCAGACCATCATGCAGAGCTGTTCTATAACATCGTAAAGCAGAGGAGGCGACAATCAAACACAAATCAACGACGCAGTTCACCAAAAACACCACTGTTCTGATTGACAGGGAGTCAATCCGATTGAGAAAGTCAATAATTAGTAAAGATCTGTGGGCCGAGATGAAGACGACGACGCATCAAATATGTGATGTTAGTTCGATTATATTTTCGCCACTCAACCCTGGCCTTATTAAAATGTTAAGCACAATCACCGAACATCTCACTATTGATGCCTTTACTGCTCTGCATTCAAGCACAGTGAGAAGCTGCGGCAGAGTGGTAAGTTTGTCAATAGTATAGAGTTCAGTGAGGTTGTCCCATGAAGAGTTATAAGTGACGGGAAACACCATTTTAATAAAAGCAAAAAAACAAACAAAAAAAAAAAAAAAAAAAAAAAACATATCCTTTAAGAGAAGGAACAGAGAAAACCATTTGCGGTGTCTTTTACATTTTACACATTCTTCTACATTTTTCACCAACAGGAGAAAACAACGCCACACATTCTCATCCAAAATGGATGACGTTGTTTATGTTAATTCCTCTTCTTCAAACTATTTGGAAGAGGAGTTTGTTTACTTTGAATTAGTAATCCCATGGCAACACTGTTAAAAAACAACTCCAGGGAGAAGAGGGAGCAGGGAGACACCAGGCACATCATTTTAATAACCAGAGCCAAATATCATTGGCTACAATTAAATTATTATTTTTTTTGTCTTCCAGAGAGGCTCAGTTTACAAAAGTAAGTTAGGGTAAGTTGGTTGTTATCAGCATCCTGTTTGGTTCCTAGCCCAGCCTGAAAAGATAGCATCTCCCATGGTATTCCTGACATGTCTGCCTGCTTTCGCTGCTCCTCTCTCCTCTTTTGGAGTTGTTTTTTTTTGCCAATCTGAGCTGTACACACACAGCAGAGAAGAAGTGGGGGTGTAAACTCAGTTAGCGCATCGACGCTGCCACACGATCAAAACGACCATCAATCCCCGATAACCGTTTCGGATGCGTCGGGAGGAGAAATCAAAGATAAAAAAATAAAATAAAAAAACAGATAGAAAAAGTAGGATCACAGGGCGCCCCCCTCCTGTCAGGCGGTCATTAGGTTTTCCCTGTACGGGCAGGATATCAGGAACCTTACGTGGGTGTGAGTCAGCTCTGTATGCCAGGAGTTCTGAGGCTTGTGGTAAACAGACAGAGACAAACAGACTTTATTCCCTCTGACCTCTAAGGGGAGCTCTGAGCAAAACTACAAGCGTGCAGCACCAAACAAGTTGACATGTTAAGTGACAAATTGAAAACTTGCTTAAAATGATCTCCAGGCCCCACTGACAACTAGAGTAACACATAGTTTTGTCAAAGGTTCATTTTGCTGTATTCTTTTTTTTTTTTATTGGTTAACATTAAAAATCGAACAATGTGAGCGATGAGCAGGAAAAACATCGGTGGTAATGTGAAACGTGCTGAAAAGTAAATGGGATAAACTCATTTTGAGACCGGTGTGGTCCTTGAGCAATGTTGATCACCACTGAAGATGAGGTGCGAGGGCACTCAGCTGCATATCGCCGTTGGAACTCACCGGCAGGTTCTCTTTCTGCTGCAGGGCGGCCTTTTTCTTCCACAGGCGATCCCGCAGCTCGTTGATCCGCTTGTCCATGGCCGCTACCTCCAGGTTCCGCTTGTTGAGGCTGTCCCTCTGATGCTGCAGCTTGGTGTTCTGTTCCTGGTTCAGCTTGTTTCTCAACTGGACGTGGCATGAGACAGGACAGAGCATAGTTTACATTTTTAGCAGACCAGTTGTTTTTTTTAATTTTTTTAATTTAATTGTATTTAATTTTTTTCTGAAAGGTCAGACATCTAGAAAAATCTCATGGGTTTACTTTCTCGCTGTGTAAATCTGATGTTTTCACGTCACAAATGACGAAGAAGGCATTAGAACGTGAGTCTTATAGGTAAAACATGAGGCTCGTGTAGGCTGATATAGGAGTTTCTCGTGGCGCTGAAGTGAAAAAAGGAAAGAATAGCCTAATCTTTGTATTGATCAGCCAAATCAGATTTTACTGACAATATTCTGAGTGGGGTACAGCCCTACCATATAACATACTCGGATGGTGACTGTAAACTAGCCTATCATAAGTGAGTACAGCAAACGTTACCTCCTGCTAACTGATCCATCCTGTAGCTTGTCAGTCGAACCAAATCAGATAGGCCTCCCCACTGATTTATTTTTTGTTTTTCATTTGGGTTCATCTGGATCTTTGTCAGTTATATAAACTTGCATTCTTTGAGATGTTGACGGGTCAACAGTCAAACAACTTCATTTGCTTCACCATTGTCTGTAGAACAGGTGACTGTGGGTGTGCACGTGAGTGAACACACCAATGCATGTGCAGCGCTCTGGTTCCGACTGTAACCGCAATATTTAAATATCAGTAATGCAAGATATTTACTTATTTTTGGGTGCAAGTTTTGCTGTTTGCCGTCCATATTTCTTGTTTAAAAAAAAAATTAAAAAAAAAAAAAAAAAAAAAAGTTGCCAAAGGAGGCAATAGAGGCCACAAAATGGTTGCTAATTGACAATCTGGTTGCTGAGGGCAACAGTTACCGTCCAGCCCTGGGCAGTCCTCAAATTATCAGCGAGATTGGCCCCTAACAGAAGGTCCGCATTGAAAAATGACAACGTCAGGCAAGGGAACGCCTTCCACGTCTTCATTTTTTATTCATCTATTTACCAAAGGACGGTGGATTATAAGATTGCCTATTTTCTCAAGCTTTGTTAGGAAAAATGTGTACAGTCGTGATGTCTACTGATGTTGTGTTGTGCCAGTTAGTTACTGAGCAGTTAGCTACTTATTGTGCATCATCTCCAGGTGCGTTGCAATGTCATTTTTACTTCATATATGTATGAATGTATATGACAAATTAACATCTTGAATCTTGTAATGTTAGTCAATCAATTAATCTCCTCTTGTGCTGGACCTCAGATATTAATGTACGTACCTCAAGCCACACAAAACACACACACAAAAACACACCTGCAGCTCCTTATACAGGCGGTCCAGTTCGGCCACGGAGCTCTGGTTCTCGTGGAAGGCGTCCATCTTTCCATTCTTGAGCATCTCCAGCTGCCTGCTGAGCTCCTCCACCTTGGACACGGACACCACCAGCTCCCTCTGTTTCTGCTGGAACAAGTTGTTCATCTGCTCGATCTCCTCAACTGGACAAGGAGGGCAGGAGAGACGAGAAAGATTATCGGTGAAGTCTCCGTTACCTACCTAATAGTTGGGATGCCTTGCATATAGCTTCTAGCTCAGCACAATATCACCCCATGCTTTCTTCCAACCAGCGGTGGAAGTGGCGTCATCCTCTGCGTGAGCTCACCTAGCTTGCCGTTGCTGAGGCGTTTCTGCTCCACCTGGCCCTTGATGGCTCGGACCTTCTTCAGTCGACTCTCCTGGTTCTCCACATTCTCCCGCAGGCGCTGCAGCTTCTCCTGCTCTGAGGCCTGCTGCTGCTGCCGCTGCTCCTGCTGCTTCAGGTAGCGCAGACGCTGCTCCTGGACACACACGAGGAACGGAATGACCATTACGGCAGAGCATCATGCTAAATTATTCAATAGTCGTCATACCAATATCAATATAGTGATATATACAGGTGCTGCCCATAAGTAATTGGACAATGACACATTTTCTGTTGTTTTGGCTCTGCACTCTTAATGTTTTGATTAACAATCAAACAACTAAATATGAGCTTAAAGTACAGATTTCCAGTTTTGATTTCTTACTTGGAGTATTGCAATGAATATTGGTTTCATAACTAACAACCCTTTCATAGTCTCCCTTTTTCAGCGAACCAAAAGTATTTGGACAGATTACCATTATGTTTAAATTAGGCACTATTTGTATTATTTGTTTTTTCATTTGTACAAAGTGAGTTTTTCTAAGTCTCTGATTCATCAACTTCAGACATTCAAGTTTGAATTTTCTTTTGAACTCACAAACACTGATGTGGAGCCTTGGAGTTACTCCAAAATAGTAGTGGCAAACAACACAAAGCTGTAGCAGAACTGGGCCGCGGCCAACCACCACCCACCAACCTCAGCTGCTGCTGCTGCTGCTCATGACCGTGCATGTTGTTAACCCATAACCCATGTTGTATCACCCAAAGCCGCTCGGCTGTGTGTGTGTCATATGGCACTGAACAGCTTCCCCGGGTGAGAACAATACAGTCTTTATCTGGTGTCTTGCGTGGAGATGAGGATGCCTGTTTGTTTACGCAGCGCATGGTGTAGATCGGTGCTCAAGCTTACATTCCTGGCTCGCTACCTTATCCCCAGGCTACGAGCGATCAGTGTGCTGAGCTGCACTCAAACCGGCTGGAGTAGCTAAACAACACGGTGGGTGAACTAACTCAACTCTGCAGTGGGAGCAGGGAGAGAGAGAGATGGCGCCAGTATAAGATTGACAAAGTCTGACGCCAAATAAAGGTTTTGTTTAAGAGAGCCAAGTGTCACTGGATTACACACACACACACACACACACACACACACACACACACACACACACACACACACACACACACACACACACACACACACACACACACACACACACACACACACACACACACACACACACACACACACGTAGGGCGAAAGAACAAGAAAAAGAGCTGCGACACAGTAAATTATATCATTGCAGTTTTCTGTTATGTCGCAGTAGACACAGTAAACCCAGAGATTAGCAAGAAATAAGTCTTGTTAAGGGACGGACAGATTGACGGCACCAAGAACCAGAGCACACGCAACCGACTCCCGAAAACTCAGCCACAGCGAAGACAGAACCAGCCGCTTTCTGCAGTTGGTTTCATCTGCCCCCCACCACTCCACGTTCCTTTCAGAGCGGCACCAATTCTGTTTTATTGTGTTTGTCGTCTGCGCCGTCTGCCCACTTTCTCCTCCGTCGACTTAACTGCCCTCTCGATCACGCTACATTTTGTTCATCTCCCTCTCAACCATTTCTCTGGACTTTCATCTCCCCCTCTTTCAACCTCATTCTCCAGCCATCAGCTCAACTCTGCCTGATCCTAGCTCCTCCCTCAGCTCCCCTCCCACCCCCCTCACTCCCTCCCTCCCTCTATGTACCTTGGAAGCCAGTAGCTGTTGCTGTGCCTCAATTTGCTGCTGCTGACGGGCGGCCATCTCCTGCAACTCGGCCAGGGTCATGTCCATCCGGGGGACGGCCACCTGGTAAATGAAAGAACAAAACTCTGGGTTTCAGCGAAGAACACACGTGTGCGCGGTTGTGTGAAAAAATAAATAAAAATGAACAAACAACAAATACACACTGTACCCTGATATTGTTATGTATGTAGGTTTGGCATTCGTTCATTCAGATGTTCCATAACTTTCCTGGAGGATTAACTCTCACCTTTTGCATGGATAACGGATCTACCTTCTCATGAATTGTCATCGGGTTCATAATTAGTACACAAACATTTCCCTGAATTTTAAGGTCGTTCTCGGTCGACATTTGGCCAACGTACACTTGGCACTAGTTTGTCTGTTTAAAAACACAGTGTAGGCTGGTATCAGATGGTTCAATTTAATCATTTTTAAGACTAGTTTTTACAGAATTTAATATATGATTTTTTGACAAATCCCCTCACTTATTCAATAAATTATTGCAGGTAAGTACTATATATTTGGTACAGGGTAGGGTTGTAAAAAATGGCCAAAAATCCCAATAAAATATTCCTTCTGAAAAAACACATAAATTTGAATATATTGTAATATCTATTACAAGATTAATACATTTTGACAATTTGACCAACTTTAGGTGGTGCAGTCGTGCAAAATTTCAATCGTCCAATTGCGACCGCCAGCCGCCGCCTTGGCCTCCGGGAAGCCGAGGCCTGGACCGGGGGGGTTGGACCTTTTATTTTGCTCCGCTGCTCTTTATCCTTTGTTATGAGATTTTAGAAAGCTGCCCCAAAAAATGTAAAAGAAAAAAAAGAAAAGAAAAAAAATAACAAACCGAAAATGTTTTTTAACGGAAGACACAGAGTTCACTTGCCCACAAGAGGATGTATGTGGACAAATGCGCGCAACATTTTTATAAACATAATAAATTTTCTAACATTCTTTCAAATGTTAATTTTCAGATTCCAACTTCATTAGCATTCAAATATCGGACCATCGTTTGACAGCCCTAATACAGGGCAAAGGTCAGTATTAGATAGACATAGGGAGGGTTATGAACTTGATTATTCAATGAACTTTTACTATACCAGCTTCATTCAAGGAAGCAAGGTAAGTTATTAGGAATTGAAATAAATTAAAAAAAGGTAAGTATAAGGATTTTCTTGAATTTCGCCCTACAGGTTAGTATGCAGTGAGTTGGGATCATGAAGAACAGGTATGTGTAGTAGGTAGGTATTAAGGCCTCATAAATTTAAATTCATTTACATCATTTTAAGACTTTATAAGTGTGAGCAGGTGTATGTAGGCGACGCAGTCATTTAAAATTCAAGGTGCCGAAAACCGTGTTTTGACTCCCTACATTCAAACAAGCCAAAAGTCAAAACAGCCAAAGTAAATGTCGTCATTCTAAAGCACATGTCGAGTCTCTGTGTAAATTGTAACATGAGCTTTCTTGCGACAGACATTTCAACACTCTCCCGTCAGTCTCACAGGAAAAAAGGTTAAACAACAGGAAAGTAAAGTGGAGTCTTGAAAGGGTAAACAATATGTTCAAATGCAAATTGTATCCATTTAAAAAGGAAAGCAGCCTATCATTGTCATAAACATATATGAATAATCAAAATGATTCTTACTTGTATTCAATGTCAAAATATTATTATATACGTGCAGTGAAATTTATGTTCAAAACACGTAGTCTAAGTAATAAATCAGTTGCACCCCACTTGTTTATCAGTTTGTGAACAAAATGCAACTTGGAATCATAAATCCATCCCAGGGAGTTGCAGTGCTGTTGACAGCCCGGATATCACATGCTGTTTCAAATTCAGGATTAATTTCCCCTTCACGATGTATTTACATTCCACAAGTCACAGTTTCAAGAAAGTCGACAGAACAATCATTTTAGGACGGGATAACTACTGTTGTATTTTGATTTGTTAAATACCACATTCTCCTTAAAAAGTCTAATTACCACAGGCAAAAATAACCTCATTGTTGAGTTGGCATGGATACAAGAAGAAAAATAAATAAATAAAAGATCTGACGTGGACATTTGGCTTTTAATATGGCAACAGACCGACATGGTAACTCACCCCGTTCTCCATTCTTCTATCCGGTGGGCCCTTTACTCCATTTCTCTTAGGCTCCGAGCCTCTTGAGCTGCCTGAAAAACCGTCAACACGACAAAAGACCCAGTCAGACATCAGTGTGGTTGTCCCCCCCGCTTGCTCCAGTCAGCCACAGGTGGGCCTAACAAGCAGCCACTTTCTCCCAGCCACACAGCCTCATCGCGACAGGTCAGTGGGAAATGGGGCGTCTGGTGCTGGAAGAGCTTAGCCCCTCCTGGAGACAAAGAGGGATCAGCGGCGCTTTGTGACTTGCCATAATCTCAATATTTACCTCACTGCACAATCCTCTCGGGTGAGTCCCACAATTAACTGTGTACCAGTACGCGTGTGTGTGTATGGTCAGCCGCGCTATAAGCTTCTATGATGCAAGGAGGAGGAGGAGGAGGGGGTCTTAAGGCGCTGATATACTTTCCGCGTTGCCTACGCAGACAATCCACGGGTGGGGTTCTGTATATACCACACTTTGGTGTCTGGACGCATTCCACACATGCGAATGAGAATTTTAAATAGCGATCTCTTGATAACACCAAGAGCTCCTTTGTCTGATGTCTGAACAAGACTCAGAAAACCCTTTTTTTTATTTATTTATTTTTTATTTATTCTGTTTTCTGTGCGACAAGCCTGCCAAAGAACATCACTTTCAAGAACCATAAAACATCAGTTAAAGTGAAAAAATAAAACTCCTTTAGAGACGAGTTGTAAGAGTTGCCGGTGAGAGCATCTATTTTACTTTTCGAGCACGTGTGTAGTCTTCATAGTCGTAGTAGCTGTTAGGCGTGGTCAGAAAATCTGGGAGGTGCGCAGAGGGGAATAGATGACAACATCTACATCAAGCGGACCCTTGCGGACACGGAAAGTAGAATTCGGCCTTTAGGCAGTCTACGGAGCAGATGTTATCACACAAGTGGCGGCTGATGACAAAAGCCCTGTGTTTTACATAATGGTTTTGGACGACCCTTGACATATGTTACATATATGGACTGGGACAGTGTCAGGCAAAAAAGACAACCAAGCCCTTAGCAGGAAAAGCCGTGAAGATGTTTATCTTGACCAAAAACAAAAAAAACAAAAACAAAGTCAAACCAAACACAGATTTAGTTTGGTAGAAAGAACATGGTTGCACAGCACCACATCCAACAAGATGTTTGCTTAACATACAAAGTTTATGAAACACAACCTGCACAGTCCAGCTCCAAAACACACAAGCCATGAGAATAACAACGGGGGAAGTGGGTTACCAATAGTGACATTTATGAAGAAAAATCAAGCAATAAATGTTTTAAAGACTGGGCTGGACTAAGCTAGCGGTGTGAGAAACAAGAGTAGGCTAAGATAACAGGAAAGGACAAACAGCCATCTAATCCCTGTGCCAGACTCAAGCTGTGAGGGGTAAGAGGCTTTAGTTACGCAACCGGGGTCTGAGAGGATAGCGCGGGACCAAAATACTAGAGTTTTCTGTGTTGAAAAGTGGAAAAGTAACAGGCTTATGACGACGTGACTGGGACACCCTGCCTCCGAGCCAGACCTTCAGAGATAAGGCTTAATAAGACTTGCCGGGGGATTTGAGGCGAGCTAATATAAATCTAAAGTCTTGGACTACACTTTTTGTACTGTACAGAGAAATAAGAGGCTGGCAGTTTAACCCTTGAATGCATACAGTGGGTCAAAAATGACCTGGATAATGGTTTTCTTGGTTTAATTTTCAAACAATATTTTATTGATATATAATGTTGAGCGTCTACTGTACATGAAATAATGTGTTCACATTTTTATATATATATATATATATATATATATATATATATATATATATATATATATATATATATATATATATATATATATAAATAAAAAAGAAAAACAGGTAATTTTATTTGACTCCAAATATGCATTCTAGGGTTAAAGTCCTCAAAAGGAGGCACTCATATGCATTGCCGCCAGGTGCGTGCACACGCATGTGTGTGTCACAAAGTTTATAGAACCTAAAAGTAGACTGTCAAATCCACCTTTTCCCCCCCAAGGACATACCCTCCCATGCTTTGCTTGTTATGCAAGAGTGGTCTCAGATTTACACCTGCAGGTTTGTGTTTGTGTGTGTGTGTGTGTGTGTGTGTGTGTGTGTGTGTGTGTGTGTGTGTGTGTGTGTGTGTGTGTGTGTGCGTGCTTGCGTAGGTAGGAACTCACTCGATTCCCTGCTCGGGGCTCGGTCGTGACGTAGGAAGAAGCGCACCTCGGCCCTGTGCTGCCCCCATCGCTGAAGCACGTCCAGCATCCTCTCCCCGTCACCGACAGGTCGCTCTGCGGTCGGAACACACAACACCCATTCACACGACACCCATTCAAAGTAAGCATTTGCGAATCTTGTCCAACCGCCCCAGCCTGACTCAGCTGGCCTACGTTCCGACAAGGTTCATTTACAAGAGCGTCTGTCTCTGGTAGATGCTCCCAGCGAAAGTCCTCAGGCAGCGGCTGTGATCTGACGTCAGTCAAAGCGTCTGGTTCCAAGCCAGAGAACTCGTAAATTCATTGATGAAACACACATCTCATTAACCTCATTACAGATTTTTAGAACTGCATCAACCCCATAGTAAAATTGGACAATAGCACAACATCATCTTTCACTGAAATACATCCAAATATTACGCGAGACAAATTAGGATAGTTTCAGAGAAATTTTAAAAATAACAGCCCGCAGTAAAAATGAGCGTGAAATTTACTCTTTCCAGTAGTCAGCAGCCTCCTTAAAAGGCATCGTGATGATTCCTTCTCCAACGTACTCTCACAGTAAATAGCACTCCACTTCTCTCTTGTATGGCAGCATTACCATGGAAACAGCTGCAAAGCCTCGCTCCTTGAGTCGAGGTTGTGAAGAGTTCCTGAATTGTCGACACTCTTCGCTCTACTTGATTTGCATTGCAGACCCGCAAGACGGCAAAGGATCAGTCCGTCACACGATTTATTTCAGAAATCCAATCACTGGGTAACCAACTGGGGTTAAGCCAAAACCAAGCCATGCTTGTGCGCGCGCGTTACGAGCGCGGTTCATAAACCCAGCCAACACTCACCCGACCCTCGCCACATCTCCGCCAGGTGACAGTCCGCCTCTCCCGGCTCCTTGCACAGCTCCACCACATCTCGGCACAGCGTCTCCGGGGTAACGGGCACCTCGGTAAAATGCTGATCATTGTTACTGAGGTACACTGTCAAGAACACCTGAAGGAGACAGAAGTAACACAGCAAAAAAAAAAAAAAAAAAAGAATGAATTAGCGCAAGGAAAATGTTGTAAGTGCTAAATGGCAAGGGTGACCTTGATGCTGAAATATGATTATAACAAAATTAAATATCACAATATTGTTGATTGGTGCGCACACACACACACACACACACACACATTACTGTAATGCAAACAACATTAAACTACACCACAATGATCAAAAATCCCATTGATATCTAGTCTCATGTCACGATATTATAACAATATATTCCCCAGCCCTAGCATGCCAGTCTGCCTTGTTTCACTGACATCAGTCTCGCTGTCTCAACCTTCATTCCTCTCTGTCAACAGGAGAAACCAGAGGATCGGAACCCAACATTCCTTTCCTCCCGGGCTGCCTGACTCAAATGTGCGCTGTCAACACACACACACACACACACACACACACACACACACACACACACACACACACACACACACACACACACACACACACACACACACACACACACACACACACACACACACACACACACACACACACACACACACACACACACACACAAAAAAGGCGTGTGCCACAGACTCCCGTCTGGAGAGTAGTCTGTAACTGGCAGACAGATGGTTTCCGACTGACTTGCAGCTATCTGAAGAGGACCGGGCTATCTCAACGAGGCCGTCCCTGATAGAAGTAGAATCACGTGAAAAATCCAGCTGCTTCCAAGCAACAACTCTGGAGTCAAAAAGGGAAGGCCCATCAGCTAGCGCCACCGCTGTACGGACTTTGCATTGCTTATTGGCACAGGGGAGTCGACTGCATAATTAGACATTAAATCTAAAACCATTTGTGTGTTTCACATGTGTGTTTAAGAAGCTTGAAGGCCTACTGGAAAATTCTCATGTTAGTAATCTGTCCCTCAGTTTGGAAGAAGAGCTTTGGTAAATCTTTAATAAAAGCAACATGATGAACTGTGTGCCCCTGGGCACGGAACAAGCTTATTTCACCCCAGGCCTTGGCCTGTGGTGACGGCTTAAAGCTTGAAATCTTAAAAACGGAGAAGACACTAAAGAATAAAAATAAAACTAAACAGAAAACAGCCCCGACAGTAGAACGAAACAACGAAAATCCAAGTTGTCGTCGGTATTTTGTCAATTCTTCCTGTTTAATGACCCAAACCCTAAACTGGACTGTTAGAATTTCTATTTTGAGTGGGCTGCCGTGGACGGCCAGGCCTACGGGGGCTATGCTGGGAACATCAGGTCAGCGGGGTCGCGGGCACAAAGGGCCGAGGGGCCGGGCAGGAGAGCAGCTGCATGCAGCCATGACGGGTAAACAAAGGTAGTCGGGAGAGTTTAGAAGCCGGGGAGTGCCGAGCAGAAGCGCCTGCAAGCAACACTCCTCGACGGCGTCCCTCAATTCTGGGCTTCCAATGGAACTTTGAGCAAGTTGGGGATCCTACATCTTCTTAACAATAAATGTGGACAAGTGTTCTCTGCAGGTGCGAGACAAAGGGGGTGGTCTGAGTCACAGGATCTGAGTCAAGCAGCAGCTTTGTCCCGTTCAGATGCAAATGGTTGATCTCTTCTGTGGGGTTAATGAGCAGTGAGTCATCCTGGTCAGTAAACTACAGTACACAAAAGCTGTAAATAGATCTGGCCCCTCCCCTTCCACTGGTTTCCTCAGGGCCAGTGGGAGAGCTAATAGTAACGGGGAGTAGGGCAACCGCGAAGAACAATGACCCACCCCGCCAAATCTGATTGAGAACTCGTTATTGCTGTAAGATTGCGTGTGCTGGGGAGAGAAAGCCGGGTCCTTTATCGCGCACGCTAAAAGCAAAAACAACCTGGCTTCGTCAACAAAAGTCATTCAGAGATCAGGCAAGAGCAACTGACATCTTCACCACTTCCCAGGACACGTAGGACATCCAAATGACCCTGTTCATATTTGTATAGTAAAGGGGTGAAACCAGAGAGGGGACAAAGTGAGAGAGTAGTGTGAGAGAGTAGCAGGAGAGAGAGACAGCAACAAGCCAAAGCAGGGGGGGATGGGGACTCTGAGGAGGCATCGGCTACGTTAAAGGCACATCCAACTCAGCACTAAAGTTAATGATCCAGGGCTGCGATCGGCCACTCCCAGCCTCCATCGAGATGAGTTGGCAGTTTGGTGCAACTGCTGCCGACCTTCACTCACCTTACGCACAATCTTGCCGGCGCTCTCTGTGCACTAAAACGACAAAACTACTGCTTACGAGACACTACTGAATAGTGAATACATTAGCAGAAGGCAAGCTCATAGTCACCGCTTCAGCTTATGTTTTAATAATGCTTTTTATTGCCACGATCACCATTAAAACAATTCCGGGGAGGTAGATTGACTGCAGACCCTCATGCCACTTTTAAGATAAGATAACACTGCGTTTTCCCTGCAGGGAAAATTCAGTAAAGATCCCTTTAAGGTAAGATTTTCTTTAGGTTTAATACTGTAATTATATTACAGTACATGCATACATATTAAATATATTTAAGTAAATTTGTTTATGTACATTTATTTGCTTTTATTATTGCTTCCTTGCATATTGTTATGAATATATTTATCTGATTTCGATTATTTTCTTCCTACTTTGTTTTGCAAAACCTTCAGAGTTTGTCCTCCAAATGTTTATTATTTCACTGCAGCATACTTGTATAACTGGATGCGACAAATAAAGAATCTTTAAGCAAGACGGAGAGTCTACAGCCTCCAGACACTCGTTCTCAATGTTCCCGGTTGACACAACAGCAACGGAATTAAAAAAGGAAATAAGAACTTCATAGGCCCAGCCGACCAGACAGAAACAAGTCGGGACACACACAAAAAGAAATAGTAAGATGACAGTTTCCGAGAGAACTTCACCTTCAGCAGCTTCAAACAACAAGGGCCTGAAACAATTTTGAAAGTTTTGGGCAGAATGTGCTGCAGTCATGTCACATCGATCAGCAACTGTGCACGGAGGAGGCAGCTCCTGAATCACACTTCCTACCTGCAACAGTCTAAGGCGATAGCTTTGGGAAAAGAGAAGGAGCGCAGGTTACTGCTGCAGCTGCGGTGTACCACAGCGATTGAATGTCAATTCCTTTACACACTCATCTACTGGAGCATCGCTTCTCTGGCTTTAGGACAAAGTGTCACAGCTCAGCATTCACACACTGGGAACAATAATGCAGTTTAAGCTGTTGAGAACCTCATAGCAGAGCAGCTATGAGGCTTGATCATAAGACCTATATCTCTGGGATTAACTTTTAAGGATTAACTTAATCCTCCATGTAAATAAAAACGACGTTCATGTATATACATATTTAGTTTTTATTTATATGGAAGTTAATCACAGAGGTCTCAAGATCTACCGATCGAAACATCTCTAGAGATCAGCCACACAACATTAAAACCAACACTAATAACCCCTAATGCTGTGTAGGTCCCCCTTGTGCCGCCAAAACAGCTCTGACCCGTCGAGGTATGGACTCCACAAGACCTCTGAAGGTGTCCTGTGGTATCTGCTACCAAGACGTTAGCAGTAGATTCTTTATGTCCTGTAAGCTGTGAGGTGGGGCCCCCTTGGATCGAGCTTGTTGTTCCAGAACATCCCACAGATGCTTGATCGGACCCTAACCCTGGCCATCCACATGATGTAGAAGAAAATGTGATTCATCAGACCAGGCCACCTTCTTCCATTGCTCCATAGTCAAGTTCTGATGCTCACCTACCGATTGTAGGTGCTTTCAGTGGTGGACAGGGGTCAGCAAGGACACTGACCGGTCTGCGTCTACGCAGCCCCAACACACAGCACGCAACTGCGATGCACTGTATGTTGGGCCACACAACGTGTACAATATACAACTGTATATAAATCAAAATGTCGACATTGGACTCCATAATTGATGGTGGCCGAGGAAGAATAATATTAAAAAATAAAAAAAAATAAAAAAAAAATTTATATATATATTTATTTTACCAATTTGTCTGTGTCGTCTCAGCGTCCGATTCACAAAAGATATTGTGCTAATGCAGGGCGCCAGACTAACTTTTTTCCACTAGTAGCACTGGTGTTCCCGACTGAAAACAATTTTTTTTAATGAACTAAACCTATTTGTCCTTGATCACTTTTTTTTTTTTTTTTTTATATACTTCTCACATGTTAACAAATAACTGACAGTTTGTATGAACCGGACATTATCAATAGTAAAAACTTTCCCAACACACCTTTTATCTGATTGGCTAAATGACCATAATGTGACATTGACGAGCGCCGCTGCTGTTTGGCTCGAGTCGGATGGGAGAGGAAAGCGGCGGTGCGTCATACAGAGGATTACAGAGGATTTCAAGTGGGCCGCTTCCAATGATACTGTTTAATGAAGGCACCGTGGTGCTTTCGGAGCACTGGAGGGCAAATATTTTAATTGGGCAGCTCGGCATGGCACCGAACTCTGCGTTACGATTCAGTCCGGTAGATACCGATCGTATAGGAACCGGTGCGATAGTGGTACCAGGGTCCATTGTGTGTGTGTGTGTGTGTGTGTGTGTGTGTGTGTGTGTGTGTGTGTGTGTGTGTGTGTGTGTGTGTGTGTGTGTGTGTGAGGGTTGCAAAAATATAGATTTTTTTAAATACATAGATTCTGAATATATGAAACAGTTTCAATACTCATTTTCCGCAGTATTGATACCAGCTGCGCTTTCTCGCTCTCTCTTCTCTCTGACAGCGAGTGCCCACATAGCCCCGTCTCCTCACTCACAGTGCTGTCTTCTTCTTGTCACTCGTCTCATTCACTCCGGCTTGTTGTACACTGTTAGCTAATTAAAGATGGCAAGTGCAGAGCCTCCGCGACCAGTTTTGGTTGACAAGGAAAATAGCAGGAGTGCTTTTTGGAAGTACTTTGCATTTGAAGCCAATGTTGAAGGAGAGGCAAAAGACACAAGCAAGCCCATACGCAAGCAATGCCACAGAGCAGTGCAGCAGTAGTAACTAAAGGTGCTAATACAACCAACTTAGCAAAGAACCTGAAGGACCGACAGGCCACCCTATATAAAGAATTTCGAGCAGGTTAGTGACGGTCACTGGAGCATTAAACAAGATGGCCCCTTGAACTGCTGTTGATAAGTGTATTGTCCAGGGCTCCCTGACTAACGGCGTCCCAGAGACAACAGAAAATGTGTTTGGGACGAATAGAGATCTCCCGCAGGACGCGGGGGGAATTCAGGGATTTTATTATCATTATTTGCGTATCACTTACAAAATTACAAATTGGATCAACTGTGCATCGATAGCGATAGTATTTTTTTCGAATACAGGGGCTGACTACAACTGAGCGTCTCCTCTCTTGAGGAGGTTGCATTGAGTTACATTAAGATGTACTGTTCAAGCCCTATTGAGTAAAAATGAGTGTTGGGCAAAGGTACATTAGAACCTTATGGTGTGTTCAGAAGTAATCTTGTAAAATGTTGTTTTTGGCGAGAAACTTGAATAAATAGTTGTTTGAAGGAGAAATTTGTTGATGTTTTCACGGCAACATAAAATAGATATTTGAGAGGGAATTATGCCCTGTTTAACTTCCCCAACATTAGTTCTTAGCGCCTTATAATACATAATTAAAACTACTAATGCAATCTATCTATCTATCTATCTATCTATCTATCTATCTATCTATCTATCTATATATATATATATATATATATATATATATATATATATATATATATATATATATATATATATATATATATATATATATATATATATATATATATATATTATAAATCAAAGAAAATCTTCCTTTTGGCTGCTCCCACAAATATTTAAATTTAAATAAACGAAAATCCTAATGATTTAATTGTGTGTTTTTATGCAAATAACCACTATAGATGACAATAACAAAGTAAAAGGATAACATTGAGAACAACAACAATTTTTTTGATTGTGGGACTGGTAAAAATTGTTTTTTCGGGACGATGGTGAAAATGGCTGTCACTCTCGCTCACCTCTGTAGAGCAGGTCTGCATATAAGAATAGTAATAACTTCTGTTCGATTTTTTTTTTTTACTGATTTGTTGCTTGAAAATGCACTTGAATGCTCTGCTTTTTTTACTTGCACTTTGGTGCTTTTTGAATGTATCTGACCACTGACAATCTGAGGCTTTTGAACAAGTGAACTACCCCAAGAATATTGATTATTAATGTAAAAAAAAGTTGTAATTATTGTTAATGTTTACTACAGTCATTTTACTGTTCCCTGCTACCAGCCAAGAAAAGGAAAGTCGTACCTCAGTGTCATGTTATAGCCTTGTTATATTTGTCTTTTAATAAAAAATAAAAATGTTATGCCCTCAATGTTGTCAATTTTCTTTTAGAAATTCCAGTACCGTGACAACACTAGTGTGTGTGAGATGCATGTAGCTCTTCAATGAAATAAGATTTTACACATTTTAAAAACTCAGTTCTCCGTCTCTCGCGCACTCTCACACTAATTCTTGCTCCCTCCTAGTGTTTCATATGATATACGATAAGTTATAAATAAATATATAAAAAATTGTGGGGAAACACCTGAATTTGACAGATGGTTGAGCTTCCTTTCTTATTGAACACAGGGGGAAAGAGTATCTGACAGTAACATTCTCAGAAGTCAGGATGTGTTTTCCCTGCTATACAGTTATGGAGGTGGTTTTAAGACAAGGATAAATTGCGATCATAGTGTACTTAGGACAGAAAACCATCCTTTTGTGAACACGCGCTTCCGTCGCAGTTTGGACGAGGGCAGGGGTAGAGGAAAACAGATCTCGACCGGGAAACATAGTTCTATACAACACCAGGGCCTGGGGTGGGTAGGCTGTTTTGTTTTTTTTTTGTTTTTTTTGTTTTTTCTTGCAAAATGCAGGTGTTATGTAACTGAACTTCTTGTTTGGGATCCATCATTTTCATTTGGTGCCATTCTTTTTTTTTTGTAAAATGTAATTTATATGTTGCCTTAAGCAGGACTGTCCAGAGACTAACAGATGGTTAGAATAAAAATAAATTTAAAACTAAATAATAAAAATTAAAAAAGGCACATGGACCCCCCAGCTCCAGTTTTACGCATTTGGGCACTCTATCGACAGGAGACGGGAGGTTTCTTTAGTTTTCTTTTTGCACAGTGGAGCGCAGATCACGGATGGCCGCGACCTGCGCTCCATTGTGCGCATATCGCGGGCGCACCATGGACACGTTCCTCATGAATATGCATATCTTGTCCAGACAATCCGCTACCTCAATGCCCATTCACACATAAAAAAAAATAATAAAAACAACACGCCTGATGAAAAGGTCACCATGGGCAACCTCCGCCACTGCACATGCCTGGCCTTAAGAAGACTGAATTCATGAGAAGTATTACTAATATATCCCACCCCTCGACAAAAACCATTGTAATGAGATTAGCAAACACATGTTTGGATTTCCATCTAACTTTTCTGAAACAAGAGAATGTCCCGTGATCTGTCCAGAATGGAGTACTACATACTACACATTCATACTATCATCCAGCGTCCTTAAGTATGTGGGTAAAAAGTATCCTTTAAGTGGAAAATGACTGCTTCTTGGGCATATCAAATCATCGGATAGCCGCTCCATTTCCTTTCAGCACGTTGCAGGTTGATGACAGCACTGCATAAAAACCTTTAACCGTTTTGCACTGCATTGTGGGATACGTTTAACAGCACAGTATGCAGTCTTTAAATTATCACCGGCTATAGCATGTGATGTTGGTATTTCCACATACTATGGTTTTGGACACACTAATAATTACTACTAATTTGGCGTACTAAACACCTGAGAGTTGTATCCTGAAAGGTATTGTAAATTTTAAATGATAACAAATAAAAAAAATTAAAAAAAAACAAAAAACTACAATGAAACTGAAATGTGACAAAAATGTCCTGTCGACTTTCACTAGCTCAAAAAGTCATCCGTCTTTAAGAAGTGATTCATAACAGTGTCATTTTAATAACAGTCATTAATTTGACACTGCAACCCCAACTTGGCTTCCCTCTTACATCAGATTGCTGGAATACTTGAGATAGATGCTTGTGCTTTTACTCTCTGCTATTACCCATTGGGCAATCTTTGGGGAAACAGGTTTTTCTGGAGTCTCTGGGTAACTGTGGCAAAGGCTTGACACGACTGAGTACAGTAAGATATATATTTAAGTCAGAGCCAATTAAAGAATTGAGTGGTGTGTGTGTGTGTGTGTGTGTTAACGGCACTACCAACAATTATTCCAATAATATGCACGTGTGTGTACAAGAGTGGTGCTACCCGCAGGCAAGCGTTTGGCATGTAAAAGTGTATTAAAACTAACAACGTGGGTCAACAAACTCAGACGTATGTCAATTTGGAAAGGTTATATCCTATTGTATTATAGGATAGAATGGCCCCTTGTTTTCATTGTCTCCATGTATGGGTCAATTGTTCTGGTCTAGTCTCTCAAGGTCAAACTCAATTGCTTCGTCATTGAGTTAAATGAAAAGTGGACAACACTGTGTCACTGCAGATCCCCATTTCACAAGGCCAGAAATAACACAGCACCATGGATGTAATAGAATTACACTGCTGCTTCAGGATAACAACTAAATGAAAAGTCCATTATAGATAATAAAAATCAATACCAGTGGCAATGATGCGACCATGAGAGTCATTGCAAGCTTTTAGCAATTAGTAAACTGTAGGATGGTACTGAATTGGGCGAGAGCCGTAAGAATCTTTCTTGCAAATACAGTGCTTAAATTTAAGCCAAGTTGCAGAACTCTTGATTTCCAGGTACTGGGAAAGAGTGAAGGATGAGAAGTAAAGATATGTAGCATATACAGTATACGCATATAACGATATGCAATTTAACTGTTTAACTTTTAATTGTCGCCATGACAATATATAATCTATTGAGTTTAAACCTGTGCTGTGGGTCCACACATGCACGCACTGGGGTCAACTAAGTGAATGTGTCACTCTTGAATGTGATAAAGATGAGTTTATAAAGACAAGCGGCTCCAGAGACTGCGGCAGCAGCTCCCCCTGTGCACGCCTCTGCCCTCCTTGCCAAAGCCGAGGCTTCAAAACAGCCCACTTGAAACTGCTCCAGGAGGGCAGTCCTTCAAATACGCATGATAGCGGAGAAGTCTCTCACAGTTTTATGCATTATTCCTCTTCATCTCCTCCCTTCGCTCTTCCTGCTGCATTAGAGGGTTAAGGAAGTGAGGGAGAAAGGGTCAGTGGTAACGGGCAAGGGAACGTTGTGGGGAACAGAGCACACAGTTTTGCTGGTGCACTTAGTGAGCTCCACAAACTGTGTGCTTTCCTGAATCTGCAGTGAGTGGTGACTTTTTGATTAGGACATGCTCTTCTCTTTATCTGCACTGCAGCGCTTGGTGTAGCATTTAATCATCTATAAATATTAAAATTCTGCTGTTGCGAGCCTAAGCTATGGGGTTTCTGCGAGAGATAAGGTTGGTTTAAAAAGATAAGGTGAACTTGAGGCTAACCTGAACATTTTGAACACTCCTAATTTGGCCAAAACAGAATAAATAAATTCCTTGGAGCGAGACATTTGGAAAAAACCTAATTTATCAGATTCAGAAGAAAAAAAAAAAAAAAAAAAAAAAAAAAAAAAAAAAAAAAAAAAATCATGGAGCTGGTGTAAGGGTGAATAGAGGGAGACTTGTTAATCTTACAGAAGTATCATCTTCTTTCAGACAAATACCCAGATCATTTATGGTGGACTCAACGCTGGACTCTCTGCTCCCCGTGGGCGGACTAATGTTTCAGCCTCAGACCTAACTATCACAATGTCCTTACTGTGTAAATGCAAGGCCTTGCTGGTATTGGATCTTTTATTTATTTAAATTGTTTTTGTACTTGGAAGTTCAAAATTAGTTACTCGGTTCTCAGTTACTTGATATTTTCAAACAGGTAAAAAGAATACATGCTCAGGTTACACAGTGGTATGTTGTCTCTTCAAAAGAGGCTCATAGGAAACTGGTTTGATTTAGCATTAGAGTAATGGAAAACAGACTTATCTATTCACAATATTTATTTGGGATAATTGCTTTGCTCCATTACCAATCTTGCACAACCACCACAATAATGTTACAAGATACTAACTGCTAGAGAGTGCTGCTGATGACTAATGGCCTTAGAAATGGGTTTTCACATAAGCAGAACGTTATCAAGAGAGTTTTATAATCCATTCATCTTAAAAGCCGATACCAGTCCTGTGGTGACCACAGAGAAACCCTGCTCAGGTTTGTGTTGACAAAGATAGCAAAGCCTTCCAGAGCTGCATCGTGCACCACGATTGTCTCTATGCCACCGCAAAGTCTATAATTTCACTATTTGCAAGTTCTGGGTGTTCTGTACTACATGTATCAGTTGTTGACAGTTCGGTTTAGTTTAAATGTTCTGGCATATCATGTCATTGCACTTTGACCTGAAGCTAATTCTATGTTGGAAATCCCATATGTGGCAGGAAAGCAATTTTCGACTATGAAACTGTTGTGGTCTAAAACAAAGAATGTGCATAACAAAGATGTGTGTGTTCCCACAACTGCAAGTGAAGCCCAGAAACAACACTATCTGCCTAAAAAAAGAACCCTAAATATATAAATAAATAATTTCTCAATGTTTAAGTCATCACTCAACAGCAGAACAAAAGATGGTTTGACTGCAGATAAAGACAAAACATGTTGAGAAGAGTTGTAGCCTGCAACTGTTCAATAGTGTCCCTTATCAGCACACACACACACACACACACACACACACACACACACACACACACACACACACACACACACACACACACACACACACACACACACACACACACACACACACACACACACACACACACACACACACACACACACACACACACGACACCAAGGTTCTAATTCCTGGTGAGCCTCTGTTCCGCCCAAGCAGGGTCATGGGATATTTACACAAGCTCAGACAATACCTCATGTCAAACATGGCTATAGCAGAAGCACTTTCCACTGATCAAGCTGACAGCACAACATCCTAAAGAGGCAAGGTATAGCACCCCCTCCTCCTTAAGAGGCAAGCTATAGCATCCCCCCCCCCACCAAAAAAAAAAAAAAAAAAAAAATATCCAGGGAGAGTAGAGGGGTTAAATGGCCAAGGTCTTGGTGTTGTTGACAGAGAGATCTAAAAGAGAAACATGCCTTCATCGACATTATAAATTGACGTCCTTAAGATCGCGTCATCGCAGCAGAGCTGGGCCATGCGTCAGACAGGTCTCATCTCAACGCAACTCTGTCTTTCTCCCGCAATATGATTAATTCACTGATCCGGCCGTTTTACTGGAAAGGGGGGTTTAGCAGAGAGTAGGGGTGGGATCAGACTTGGCATTCTTGCAGTGTGTTATGAACAAAATCCATGGAAACTGAATGTAACACGCTGCTTTACGCCGTGCTGATTTGCACACTTCAAAGCAGCAAGATCCCACATGAATTGAAACCACCCACAAAAACAAAAAAGACGTTTTTAGCATTAATGGAAGGTTTAACCTCCAGATAACTGACACAGACAATTCTCTCAAGCAAATGAATGCCACCCTGAATAATTAAGCACTACATCACATCTTAACCAGTTAGCAATCCTGACTCACTCCGCTTGGACTTTTATTTTTAATGACAGCTCTCCATAACAGCAGGCAGTTCGAATAAGTTGAGGAGCTAGAAAAATATCAGCCCAAGGCAACAACCCCCTCTGCGTACTCTAAAGCAGTCCGTCCTGAGACCCCCAGGAGGTTTCAGGTGGCCCCCAGTAAAATGATTAATAGTTCAACTTCACCATTATTTCCAATTACACAACGTTCACCAATGTACAATGAAGACTGTTTGATCACAGTGCAACTGTTATCTCTCTCACTCTGTCAATGGGGATAAACTGGGGTTGGGGGCTAAACGCGGATAAAATTAAGGGTTCCTGATATGAAAAGGCCATAGCTATAAGATACGATGCATGATGATGACAATGACTATAGGCAAGAGCCAAAACTATCTGTCAGATTTGGAAACTGGTTGGATAGACACATTAGTGACCTTGACAAATAAAACACCAATTTAACTCACACATATAATAATAATAATAATAATAATAATAATCTTTATTCGTATGGCACCTGTCATACACCACAGATAGTATCCCAAAAAGCTAACAAGATGCACATAATATAAATAAATTAATAGAATACATTTTAGGTTTAGTTATATAGTAACTATAGTATAGTTATATTAATAATGGCCATTAATAAATACAATACAGCTTTAAAAGGGTTCTAGCCTAATATACACACAGCAAATAAAAGGCATAAATAAAATAAACAGCATACATGTAAACGACTATTGGAAAAGGAAAAACACCTTAAATAGCAAAATGTCTCTGCGACGGGAGAAGACCGGGCTCCAAAACAGCGCGATGCCACGTCGGGTTTTAAATGTCCAGGCACAACAACACCGCGGGCTGCTTTAACTTTCACCCGGGCGCCGAGGGCGGCGGTGGGTGGGCGGGTGGGGTGGAGACACATATCCCCCCCATCCGAAAAAGTTCATCCTAATAGTAAAAATACAAAATAAATCGGCACTCACCGGCATCATCTTAGCTTCGTACCGCATCAGGCTCGTCCCGCTGCTGCTGGTTTCGTCGAAAGCGACGGGAATGCGATCGCTCGAACCCGGGAGCCCGAGCACCCGCAACGGCCTCTTTCCACTTTGGAGTCCTGCCCTGTCCACAGAAACACAGGGAAGCTGTATTTTTTTGTTTTGTTTGTTTTGTTTGTTTGTTTTGTTTTTTTTGTTTCGACCAAATTCGTCTGCTTACAAAAATAAAACAAAATAGACCCGTTAATCACAATTCCCGAGCCCGGTCCGCGGACCTGTTGCTACGGATAATGCGGCCTTCGCAGGAAACTTTCCGCGGCGACTGTTTGTGGAATCGCTTAGTTCGCGGAGCGACGGTGCGTCCCCCCACACACACACACACACACACACGGACAAACGGACTTTTCCACGGCGTCCGCGTTTCAGTGAGTAACTTCGGACATTCTGGTCGACGGCGCTATTTCGGTCGTTTCTGGGGGTGGGAGGGGAGTAGTTGTTTCGGAACACTTACCGCAGGCTTGAGACCGAAACCCCGTTGACAGTGTTGCCGAGCAGCGCGGAGCCTTTCCCACGGTGACGTCGTGGGAGGAAACGCTGTGGAATTGGAGAATTTAGCTCCGGGGGGGGGGGGGGGGGGCTGCAAGCTCCGCCTCCTCCCACGCTGCGTTCGCGTCGCGCGGGAGAGATGGGAACTACGAGCTTCAGGTTTGGACGCAGCGTTCGGTCTTTGTTGTGATTTATTTTGTTTTTGGAAAAACGGTTCAAATTATAATCACACAATATTAAGCATTGTGATTTTTAAAATTCATTTGTGGGCAGCAGTCAACGAAATTATATATTGCACAACTATGTAGTGGGTCACAACAAACACAATAAACCCCGGACCTCTAGTTTGAGGCACCTGTTATAAATATAATTCAAATGCAATTACGGAAACGGCAACTGGGAACTAGACAAATCTGCCGCTCCTGTTTCATTTGCACTGCAGAATACGTCTGGCCGCCCTCCTATTCAAACAGATTTACCCCCGACCTTGCCAGGGTCGGTTCGATTCCATCTGTTTATCTAATATGGGGCGTGTTTGATACGATGACGATGCAGTGGAGAGCCGTTGGTGCACCTTCCCAAGATGGCTGCCGCTGACTAGGAACAGTCTGTTGAACCCGATATCGCCGTTAAGGGACCTCACCAAGATGGCTGCCACTGACGTGGAACGGTCTGTGGAATCCACTTTTGCCGTTGAGGGACCTTACCAAGAGCGCTGCCGCTGACAAGGAACGGTCTGATATCGCCGTTCAGGGACCTTGCCAAGATGGCTGCCGCTGATGTGGAACACTATCGCGACAGCATTAAACAATCTAGACTTTCTATATTTCGCGCCTGTGAACCTCATCCCTGAGCACCTAAGGGCACACCAGTCTCTGGACTGTTTAGACCGGCCTCAAGACTCTACTCTCGTAGAGTGCCGCAGGAATTAATCCTAAAACCCGGAAATAAGCTTAAATTTTGGCACTTTCGGTCTGAAAGTCAATGGGATTTTGAATGGGTTTTTGGTTTGATGCCTAAAATAAGGTCTGTGGTTAACACAAGCTTAAGAGATTTTCCACGTTTTGTTTTACAATGTGAAATACGCCGTACGTAAATATCCCACACGTGTATTTTGAAGCTTTTACGTGTCTTAAAAAAGGCAGTTGCTTACAAGCGGCTAAATGAGACTACATATGCTTTCAGGGACATTAAATGCCATCACACTGTTTGTGAAGATTATCTTTCTGAATAAAGTGTAAGTGTCATAAATATTTGTTTGCCACAGAGCTTATTTTCTGTAATAATCCAAAATCCAATAGAAAAATCCCACTGGCTTTTTGTCGAGGGAACCAAGGCAATGCTACTGTAACTTCCATGTTGGCCTAAAAAAATACCTCATTCCTTTAGCACTCTATTGAAAGCCTTCCTTGAGGAAAGCTTCTTTTTACAGCATAGCTGTCTGATCTGTTTTTTTTTTTTAATCTTGTTTTTATTCTTTTTTTTTTATCTCAGTTTATTTAATTATTCTCTGCTGTTCCAGTCTTAATTTTTTTCCCCCTGTAGCACCTTGAGGTTGGTCCCCAATGAAAGGCGCATTATAATTTAAATGAATTATTATTCATTATTATTATTATTATTATTATTTTCATTATTATTTAAAGCTCCATCAAAAATAAATCCTAACAATTTTTATTGATTTTTATTATACTCTGAATAATTATTGGGCTAAAAGTATCAGTGGCTGTCAGAACAGGACGATCGCTAAAGGTACGGCCACGATTGAGGTGTCGATAGAACCAGTAGGTCACAGACATCTCATGTTTTTTTCTTTGTCCAAATCGATCCACATACAGATTATAAATGAGTGAAAAACCGATTAAATTTGACCAAACTCTTGTGCTTCATGCTTAACCAACACGGCAACGTTCAAAAACCTGAGACGGATTGGACGCTTTGTGACGTCCTCATCCAATGTACTATAAATGCGTAGGTTGTGGTACTGAATGTTCATTCACACCGTGCACGGTGCTGTTCAATAAATAAGTAAATCATTTTTTGTTCTGTAAAATGTCGGGAAAACTGTCCTAGGTGACTTTTAGAACTGCCTTGTTTTGTCTCACCGACAGAAAACCTCAAATATATAATTTATGATGATTTGACACAACAGAATAGCAGCAAATTCTCAGATTTGAGCATCCGAATCTATAAACATATACTTAATAGATTAATAAAGTCTTATACGATTAAAAGTGTAAATGGTGGTGAAAAAACGTAGAATCAGCCGCTAAATATCTTTTTTTTTTTACCAATTCTCTCTTCCAAATAATCCAGCCACGTAGCTATCCATTCATGAAATGAAATCACACAGTTTAGGATTCTCCTTATCCCAGGAATATGCACCAACATTAATGGTTTGTCCTTTAACACTGTAAGCGATGCGCAACAGCATTTGCTTTTCCAAGTTGTGAGGGATTTTTTTCAAAGGTAGTCAGAGATATCAAATTTTGATATTATTTTTTATAATTTATGGACCAGCAATACCTGAGCACTAGTAGAAATATGTACAAGTAAAATGAACAGTACTTCATTTTTGTTCAATTTTAGATATTATTTAGAGTTTGTTTGTTTATTTAAATATGTATTGTTTGACTGCACTTAAAAGTAGAAATGTGTAGTCAGTACTTGATGTTTGTTATTATATATTGTTTATAGACCTGCCTTGAAAAGTAAGTCCTTCACCTTTCAAGGTTAAAGTGATCAAATTGGCAATGGTATTATTATCTGATTTATTTCCTGTGTTGAAATAGATTATACAGGCTGTTCAAAGACATTCATAAAACACTGACCGCCTGAATCAATCATGGTATCCTCACAGTGGTGGCCTGCTGGCAACAAACATTTGCTCTTAAAATATTTTTGTTACAGTAGCCTAGAGTATCCATTATGCTTGGAAGCGGTGCTATCAAGAGCTGGTGTGTTTGTATGTGCAGCGGGGTTGGTGGAGTATCCGCAGGCTGGTTGTGGTGGACTGGTATGGGTAAAAAAGTCCAGGACCATTTCTTAGTCCCAGTCAGTCCCTGACCCTGCACCCACCACTGACGAACTGATGTTGAAACCTCTATTTTGTATTTTCTAAGTACATTAGTAAATATTGAATAAATATGGGTTAAACGTTGGTGCTTTTGTTGTCTGTGTCCTTAATGATATGTACCTTTCGATTTTATTTGTCTTTCACAACAGTATATTGTAGTAAGCAGTTGTTCGCTCATTAATCTGAGTCACATGCACTAAAATTCACCGGAATGCAGGAAAGGTTTTTCTTTGTAACTAAAATTTTGGGAAACTGTAATACGTACCAAACACGACTAAATGTTCCCTGTGTATTGCCGCCTGCAGCTATTGTTGTTGTTGTTGTTGTTGTTGTTATTATTATTAGTATAACAATGGCAGTGAACAGTGAACTATAACAATTGGGCCCTTTCGCAGAAGATACAACATTTTTATCTTTTTGTTAGGATATTATGATTTTAGCATGCTCATAAATACAGATTTTAAAAAGCCACAAAGTTTAAACAGATTTTAAATAGCCAAAACATTTTGATATAAAGTTTCCTCTTAATGTAATGAATAGGATAGTGATATAAAATAATAGCATGTGACGATAATCGATAATATAAACAAAGAAATTCTAAATTATTTAACAAATTTAAAGATAGTAGGGTTTATTTAATCTAATAACATAAACCCTTTTTTTTGGCACCGCAATCCTTGTCTAAAATGGCTTCTGTGAAGTGCATTTCTCCATTTTTTTCGTCTGTATTTGACTTAACTCCTACTACTTAACTCGATGCTTGAATCCCGGAAGCAGAGCAAACGAGCACATACGACAAAATAACCCAAATTAAAGTAAAATCAAAGACGGGGCCGAAGAAAAGTCACGTTCATAACGCAACTCTACAAAGCTGAGCATACGAGAGGCGTGGCACCACCAATTCAAACACAAGGGCGTGAAGTTATTCTTTCGAGCGAGCAGGCGCTCCGTACCAAAATTCCCACACGACTTGAAGGCAGCACCGGACCGACGGCTAGCGACGTGCAACGCGTCGGCCTTGCTCGTCATCTTTGCGTGAGTTGACGTCTTCTTTCTGACATAACGCTCAGCATTCTGACGTCAATCCCTCAGGTCAAATCAAGTTTTTGACATGGCAATATCAATATTTGTATGATGGGCCCCAATAAGCTTCCGTACGAAAACCTGTCAATCAAAAGCTATTTATAATAATAAGAATAATAATAATAATAATAATAATAAGAAGAAGAAGAAGAAGAAGAAAAATAATAATAATAATAATAATAATAATAATAATAATAATAATAATAATAATAAGAAGAAGAAGAAGAAGAAGAAGAAGAAGAAGAAGAAGAAGAAGAAGAAGAAGAAGAAGAATAAGAACAAGAAGAATAAGAACAAGAAGAACAAGAAGAAGAAGAATAATAAGAACAAGAAGAATAAGAACAAGAAGAACAAGAAGAATAAGAAGAAGAAGAATAAGAAGAAGAACAAGAATAAGAAGAAGAAGAAGAAGAATAAGAAGAATAAGAATAAGAAGAATAAGAATAAGAAGAATAAGAAGAATAAGAAGAATAAGAATAAGAAGAATAAGAATAAGAATAAGAATAAGAATAAGAATAAGAATAAGAATAAGAATAAGAAGAATAAGAATAAGAAGAATAAGAATAAGAATAAGAATAAGAATAATAAGAATAAGAATAAGAAGAATAAGAATACATTTGCTGCGGACCCCTTGCTATTCTTGACGAGACTCTCGGCCGTGGAACGCCAACTCCCAGAGTTCCCCAGCTACGGCGAGCCAAACGGCCCAGTGTGCCCCCGCGGCACGTTTCGTACGCTCCGCTGGTGAAGACGCGTGCAGTCCCCCTCCATGCACCGTGCATAAGGGCATCTCTCCGTTCGTCTTGCAGGAATCCCGGAGGCTAGAGGCTGAAATCATGTCCGACGAGGTGGCCGCCATGTGCGAGCAGCTTATCAAAGCTGTGAACGCGATGATGGATGCGGGAACCAGCCAGATCATACGACTGGAGGCCCTGAAGGTAGCACACCGCTAGCCGGCTAACGTTCGCCAAGCGGTTGTAAATGTGTCGGGAGCAGGGAAGCTAGCCTTCCATAGGAACGCACTGTGTGTACCTACACACGCCGTTCGGTACATAGCTGTTCAATTAGCAGCGTAGCCGCCCACTGACTTTCTAATATTTGTCTAATAACTACAACTTTTAAGTTTTTTGACGCAGACAAATTGTTCAGTTCACAGTGAATTGGCATATTCAATAATTGCCAAATCCACGGTTCCGGCCAGTGCGCGTTGTTGTTACCCAAACCCCAATTTCCATAGCAGACATGTTGACATGCCACGGAAGAGTAAACACAGCTGAAACCAGTCACATGTGCAGCGGGTCTGTTTATTGAGCTGTTTCTGTGTGAAGCATGAAGGAAACAGGGCCGGGGTTGTCCAAGCTGGGCAACAGTAACACCTCAATGAAACACACCCACGTTTAATGTTAGCAACTTGTGGAGGGAATTTCCCATATGTATGTGTATATGTGTGCTATTATCCTCAATAATTGCATATATCTCCCTCTTTACCACTGTCTTATCATATCATCCTGTAGTCTACATATAAATCCTAAATTCCTGAGTTCCCCAGCCCATTTCCGAAGCAGCTGTTGAGACTATAGCCATTTTATTCATGGGGCTTGCAAGGCGTTTCAAATGTTTGAATAATACCAGCCCTACCCCACTGTGTAACTGTTGACAACCTCTTCTGTGTGTCAACAGTTTTGTGAAGAGTTCAAAGAGAAGTGCACGTTTTCTGTCCTGTGCGGCTTGAAGTTGGCAGAGAAAAGCCAAACGTCTATAGTGAGGCACTTCGGTCTTCAAATCTTGGAGCACGTCATCAAGTGAGTGACGGTATCTTACGTTGTCAAGCGCGCATGACATGAACATCTCTGTAAATTGCAACGTTGCTTTGTTCATCGCACTGGGGGCAGGTTTCGATGGAACAACATGAGCCTGGAAGAGAAAGTGCAGTTGAAGGATTGTGCCATGCAGCTCTTAACTGATGTAAGTCTGACTTAAAAGAGGGCCGAGTGAGAAGTGACCAAACCACTCATGGAGCCTGAAAATCTGACTTGTAATCTCTTCAGGGGACCCTCTCCATCCTGGAGGAAGAGAAGCACATCAAAGACGTCCTCTCGCGCATCATAGTGGAAATGATCAAGAGGGAGTGGCCTCAACACTGGCCAGATATGCTGAAAGAGATGGAGAGTCTCTCGAGCCTCGGGGTGAGTGACTCGGCGCTGGAAATGTGACTCTTTGAATGGAGTTTGCATAAATTATGTAATGTAATTCAGTTGATCTTTATTTATTTCTCATTCTATTTTTCATGTCAAGGTTGTACTACCTAACGTTTGGCGCCTGACGCCTCCATTCTCTGTTTCTAAAATGGTGTCGCGTCCAGATATTATGGGACATTACGTATATTTACGTTTCCGGCCCAGTTCCTTGTCGATCAAAATACTTCCTAAGGGCTAATATCCCCAAAAATGTAACTTTTCATCAAAAGTCCTGAGCCTGAATATGAATCTGACAATCAACAAGATTAGGCTGTATTAATCAGGTTTGATCATTTGGATTTTCAGAAATAACGGGCAATAACAAGTGGCTCTAAATAGGGTAATGCTCAAATTGCATTTCATCTTCCCTGTCTCCTAGGAGGCTCAGGCAGAACTGGTGATGTTGATCCTACTGCGCCTGGCTGAGGATGTGATCACTTTCCAGACGTTGCCCACCCAGCGGCGGCGAGACATTCAGCAGACGCTAACCCAAAACATGGACAACCTGTTCAGTTTCATACTGGCCATCTTGCAGCTTAGCATCGAGGACTACCGCAGACTGGTCAGTGCGGCCTCCAGCGCTTTCTCCAACGTTCCACTCTTCACTTTCTTTTTTCCTCTCAAGATTTATTTTCTTGATTCAACTTCCAAGGAGCTTATATTATTTAAATACAATGTGTGATTGTGCAAACAGATTTTTGAATGTGTAGTTTAATTGCAGATATGTAAAAAAGTAATCTGCAAATATGTAGGGTGATCCATGATATTCATTAATGCCTTGTTATTTTTGCCGATCTATTTACATGACCACAATTATTTTCACACAATCCTAGATCTATGTGCACATTTTGAGATGAAACAAGACAGTATTGGCTCAAAAGATTTCTGTCAATTATAACTGTAATCAAGTTTTTTTTTTTGTCATAAATGTACATAGGTGAAAGTTCGAGGAGTTCTAGCGTTCAAGTAATGAAGATTAATGAGTTCATTTTGTGATTGTTTTCCCTCTGCAGAAAAGCATGCCTGGACAGGAGTTGCAGGTAGGAGAACATCTTTTGATCCCTGCAGCCCTTCTTAAACTTGTGTTGCCTACGTTGACAGCTAATGTGAGGCCTCCCCGTCTTGTCGCTCTCTTTTCATCCACACAGGCCAAAGCCCACTGTCAAGTTGCTGCAACGGCTCTGAACACGCTAGCAGGCTACATAGACTGGGTCGCCGTGGCCCACATTACTGCCAACAACTGTCGCCTGCTGGAGATGCTTTGCCTGCTGCTCAGCGAGACGGAGCTGCAGCTGGAAGCTGCGGAGTGCCTACTCATCGCCATCAGTCGCAAGGTCAGTGACGGAGGAACTCCGGTGAAGAAGCTGAGATGACAAAGTCATGTGTGAATAGTTATCGTTGCTTGTTCAGGGTTCAATACTCAATTTATTTGTCATTTATTTCTTTGTATTTGCACATATCCAATCATTTGTGCCTAACCGTCCATACAAATTTTAGAAGCCGGCAAGGCAGATTACATTAAGGACAAAAGCCTATCCTAAAACAACACAACCTCAACATGCAAATGAACAGAAGCAAATGAACAGAAGCAAATAACGGCATGTTTACTATACAGTATAACTCGAAGAGAATTAATAATATAGTTATGTGGCTATTATGACCAACTATTTATAAGCACTGATTAAAACATCTAGAACGGTCTATGAAGTTCAGAGAATTGCATTACTTTAGTGTAATGCAGCCTGAATGACTTATAACTGTGCCACGATAACCAAAATCCCAGACTATATCTGCTCTCAAATCACGATATGATAACAATATATCACCCAGCCCTAAATCTTATGTGATAAAACTAGTGACTGCTGAAAGGCCCCTCTGCCTTACTGTACTGCATGTAGCATACTGTGTGCAAGTTACTGTATCACGGTTCTGGGTTACTGCATACTGCACTGTATTGCTGTTCTGTTTGGTGTTACTGTATTGCTGTGTTGTACTGTTGTATACTGTACTGTATATCTCCATACTCACTTTAATCACATGCACTTTACTGCACATATCTGTATATACAAATACCCTATCCCATATACATATTTCTATTCCCTTCTATTTTGTACCCCCACTTTGTATTATCTTTTTGAGTCTTTTATTTAATTTTATTTATATTATTCTATTCACTAACTGCATTACGTTTTAGGAATCAGTTAGTTTCAGTTAGTTAGCTAGGTAGGAATTAGGTTAGCTATTATGTTTGGTTTAGAAACTATTGTGCATAATCTCCGGGTGCGTTGCAAAGACATTTTTCTGCATATATGTATGTACGTATGTATATGTATGTGACAAATAAATCTCTGAATCTTGCTGTGTCCTTCTCCCACAGGGTAAGCTGGAGGACCGGAAACCCTTCATGCTGCTGTTTGATGACGTGGCCATAAACTACATTCTCTCTGCGGCCCAGTGAGTAGTAATGCTCTGCACTGTTCCACTCCATACGCCCCCACTCAGGCGTTCCTCACTATATGTATTCTATAATTTGCCCAACATGTGCTTGCAGGTCAGCAGATGGTGCGGTGATATGCAACAAATCTTCCCCAGCACAGTAAGTAACACCATGCAAGTCGAGGGTTTGACTGTGTGAAAATATATACAATAAAAGATACGCCAATCTAACCGGTGTTGATCAGGGCTGAAATCATTAACTCTTGTGTATTTTTACTCTAGACCTGTGGAGGCCGTCGGTGTGGTGGAGCGGCACTACGTCTTCCTCAAGAGACTGTGCCAGGTTCTTTGTGCCCTGGGCAGCCAGCTCTGCTCATTGGTGGTAAGTTTTACTTTTAGACGGCCGTCTTAAGCAAAGTGCATCAATAAAAATAGCAGGGAAGATATATTGAATTGCAGATACTCAAAATTTCAGGATATGGAAAAAAACAAATAGTGTCTTGCCGATTCTAGTTTATATTCAATGATAAAAAAAACCTTTTTCTGCCTATGTAGAGCTTCTGTTGAGGACCAAGTTCACCGTGAAAAACCCGTCACGTTCTGTCCACAGGGTTTAGATGTGGAGGTGGAACCGCCCGCAAACCTCAGCAAGTACATGGAAGCTATGCTAGCCTTCACTACGCACCCCAGTCTGGTGAGAACTTAACAAAATTGTTTTAAACTATTTATAAACTCGCTGAACGTTCTCTCGGTATCTGGTTGTATCATTGTGATTCCTCTGTGCTTCAGTTTTTAAAGTCTTCAACGCAGACAACGTGGGGAACTCTCTACAGACATGAGATCTTGTCCAAGGTCCCGGTGGTGGTGGAGATGGCCGCCAAGTACCTCAGAGCAACCATGACCAACATAGTCAAGGTACCAAAGCGGCAGAATCGGTGCAGCAAATCCCAGCATTTGTTTAAAAAAATAAATAAAAAAATAAAAAAAATAGCAAGCGTTACTTATTTAACATGAATATTAGGGATGGGCAGAGCACATAATAGTCGCAATCGGTAAGCTTGGGCCGATATTCAACAATATTGAATATTGCCATATTTGCCACCATATGCAATATTTTCACAGTATCAAATATCGCCCGTCTGTCCACAGGACCACAGGGTTGGACAAAGCTCATTCTCTTGCGCACACAAAGAGGATGTATGTGGACGTATGCACGTCACAGCGAGGAAGCAGATATGAATATTTGGACGTGGTGGTGCGGATGGTCCGGTTATTAAGTTGCGGCTCCAGGTTATTACTCGCATTAGCAAAATGTATTATTAATAGATGTTTTTAATAATTTTTATACAGAGCTGCCAAGTCTCGCTTTGACCGTGAGACTGATGCATATCAACCAGTTCACACGCCACACCTGATATTTCTCACACGCAGAATCCCAAAATGAGTTAAACAGGTTTTTTTGGGGTTTTTTTTTTTCCCCGACGTATGTGTCCTCTCTCGCTCTTGCTTGGTGCCCGTCCCTATTCGTGTGGTGAACGGGAGCTCCTTCCCGCATGCACGTTCCGTGAACGCCCACGCGCAACTCCCAAGTTGGAGTGGCATGAAGCGATCCGTTCTCCGTTATCCGGCATTAAACGTTCACCGTTTCTCCAAATAAAACAAATTGTGTGTTTTTATTGTAGATGTATTTATTATATTTGGATGCAACCAAAAAGCGTTGAGCGTTTCGCTCAACCATGTGTAACAGGGACACTCTTGCCACTCTCACACTCTGTCTCTGAGTATTCTAAAGATAGATATGCCTCACCTTATGTATGTCGTACAAAACTTTTAATAATCCACGAATGGTGCCTTCATGTTAGTTCCAACCACTCCGCCTCGAAATGCTCACATCGCATATATTTCATTCCGCTGTGTTGCCTTTGCACTCCATCTTAAAATAATTCCACACCGCAGACACTTCTCGCTCACTCGGGTGTTATTGCTACCGTGTGACTTCTCTTACGGTACGTCGCACTATGTTGCTGCTACTTTATGACATGTCGTGAATGAGCTGCGGATACAGCAGATGTACCCAATGATTTCTCCGATCACGGATATAAACTCAAAATGATCGGATGACAATCTGAACGGACAAAACACAATATCCATAGCAGGTAGTCTTTTCATCCGATCATTCGGACCCTTAATGAATATATATATATTTTCTTTTTTCTTTTTTTCCCCAGACTGGTTTTCCCTCCAGGAATGACAGCCCAGGCTGCGAGTACTCCCGTGTCGACTTTGACAGCGATGCAGACTTCAACTCAGCTTTTCTGTGTAAGAATAATATATAAGAAATAAGTGACATTTTACATATTGTAAGTATTAAAGTGGTAATCCATTGATGATTTTTTGGGGGAAAAATGTAATCTTTATTTAGTTTGACTTTGTAAGAAACAGCCCTTCCATGTCCTTGCATCATGTAGATGAGGGTAAACCCAGACGTTGGGAGGAAATAAAGACCACAAGAAGAAAATAAAAAACCTTGCAGTTTCAAATGGAATTCTGGGACTTGTGGTGTAATCCACCCTAAACAGACAATCTTATGTTTTGCCACTTAAATAATGGCGTGTGTTGATTTTCACTTTTTTTTTTTTCCTTAACACAATCCTTCATGTCCGCAGCTTTTAGGGGTCAACAGATGGACATGTTGAGGGGGGCCTGTCGCCTGGCTCCTCTGGAGGCCTTCCAGATGGCCGCAGAATGGTTACAGTATCAGCTCACTAGCCCAATAACCACTGGGGACACCATGGGTGAGTACACTGTGTCCTCACTTGTGTCCACCCTGTGCATCGGGAGAAACTGGTAATACTGTGCACTTTTGATTTTGTTGTCATGACTGCCTACTAGAGCTGGGTTATATATTATCGTTATGATTGTCAATATTGTGATGTTTGACTATATATCGTCTGGGATTTATGTTAATGTGATATTGTTGTCTTAGAAACTGCATTACAGTAAAATAATGCAATTTTCCAAACTTCATAGACTTTCCCAGCTGTTCTAATGAATGGTCGTAATATCCACAATGCTAATTATTGTTTCCCAAATATTTCTTGTGTTTTAAAATATACTATAAAAGCACCAAGGTGCCAGAATGACACCAGCTTGCGTGTGCAGTGGGGAATCCGAGCAGACTACATTAGATTAGATAGTGAATCTTGCAGCAGCCAAGTGAGCTAGAACAGACTTTCATTGACAGCTAAGTGCACACAGCAAGCGTTCTTTTCTGCAGCTGACAATTCAAATGAAAACCCAAGTCATACCAGAAGACAGAAATAATGTTCATGAGTCCTTCCACATAGCATCAAACCCTCCTCGCCTCACTTCTCCCCTCCGCTCTCTGTTGCTTCTTCTTAGGTAAGACGGCGGAAGGCCTGTGTTCCATCCACTCCCCGTCAGTGGTTCAGTGGGAGGCCATGACAGTTTTTACAGACTGTGTGGTCAATCAGACCTTTAGAAATCTGCCGAAGGAGGTAGCAGCTGTGGGGGAGGGGGGGACGCAAACCAGAATGGCAAAACATTGAAAAATATGGGTGACTATTCTAACCATATTCATGTCTGCCCTCTCACTCTCTGTTGCTGTGTAGGAGTTGCCCATAGACCAGGGTGTCGAGCTGCTGCAGGCCGTGCTGAATTATGAAACCAAAGACCCGCTTATCCTGTCCTGCCTGCTGACCAGCGTCTCCGCCCTCTTCCCCTTTATCGTGCACAGACCACACTTCCTGCCCCAGGTCCTCAATAAGGTTGGTCAAGACATTTATTTATATATATATTTCACAATTCCTTCCTTTCTTCAGTAAAAGCATCTGTATGTGTGGTACGGTGGCACAGTGCATTGCACTGCTGCCTCACAGCAAGAAGCTCCTGGGTTCGATTTCCGCCTTGGGCGCTGTTGGCACCGTGCTCCGGCGGGTTATCTCCCAAATAGGAGCTTGCATGTTGGAGTTTGCATGGTCTCCCCGTGCTCACATGGGGTTTCCTCCATCTAACATCAGTAATGACCCCCACCAAAAACATGCACACATCATCGTCCGACAAGCGATGGACATTTGGTACCAGGTCCCCGGTCACGTAGACGAATGCTGCCCACTGCTCCTGGGCGCGTGTGTGCGTGCGTGTGTGTGTGTAAGATTCTTCTTCTACACGCGTCGCCAAAATACACTCAATGCATTCATGCTTGGTGTTGAAGTGGAAATCCGTAAGATTGTCTGTGTTGGGTGGATTCACTATTAGAATTACCTGCAAATCTTTTTTCCAACATCCAAGTTGTTACCGTTACGCATAACCAACATGCCATTCACTTCTTGTGGGGTGCCCAATCATTATATTCTTGGCGCAAAAGGCAGACCCGGCCACCATCAATGCCAACAGCATATGAAGGAACCACCATTCAAAAAGAACAGCCATTCACATTGAATCACTATTTATTCTGAAGTGTCAGCTCAATTAAGTTTATAATATATATAAATTATCACTTTAAACATTGTGTGTGCGCACGCGTGTGTGTGGTCATTCGTCAATGCACATTGACGAATATAATATATGCAATAACGCTATTAATATTCTTTCTCACCCTTAGGTGTTGACAACAATCACTTTTGATATTGTCAAAGACTGCAAGGTGAGTTGTTGTTTTAGCTGCTACAAACGAGTCGTCCCTTTACTTGATATGTGACAAAGGAGCTAACGATCCAGCTGCCCTCTCCAGGCACCCCGGTCGAGGGCTGTGAAGAATGTGAGGAGACACGCCAGTGCTTCCATCATTAAAATGTGCCGAGATCACTCGCAGTTGATTTTGGTGAGCGAACATTGCACCTTGACGCGACTTATCACTATTTAGGGCTGCTATGCTTCCTCTATGACAATTAATTCTTGGTTAGAATCAACTCAAAATTGGTATTTTGATCTGCTCTCATCCAGAGAACGGCGAGAACATGGGAACATGCGAGAAAATTGGGTTCACTTTCATAATATTTAAAGAGAGCATCCACTTTAAGACTTGACAAAATGGGCCCAGACTCAAGTAACTCCGGTTATTTTACTACTTTACAGCATTGGCTCCTATCCTTTTTCATCATCCCAATTTGATATGCATTAGGCCCTAGACCCCATTTGATAAATGTCGATAGATGTCTGTATTGTGTTTATGGAGATAAGAGTAAAAATGATCAAAACAGTAATTACATTCTCTAATTGCGCTACTGTCTTGTAAATGAAATAATAGCGAAGTTTAAGGGGATCCTCTGGAAACTCTTAAAGGACCCCTGGAGGACTCCCAGACCCCAATGTTGAGGACCACAGCTTTATAGAATACTGCCTGATACTGAATTTCCAAAATATTATCGGTGACCGTCCTACCACTTTTGCAAGTGCTGTCACCTGCTCCCCATCCCTTCTCCACAGCCTTGTTTCGACATGCTGTACAACCACATCAAGACTCTGTTCTCCAACGACACCCTGCTGATGCAAATGGAGAAGACGGCGCTGATGGAGGCCCTGGTGCTCCTGAGTAACCAGTTCAAAGACTTTGCCAAGCAGCAAGCCTTCCTGGAGGAGCTCATGGCTCCGATGATCACTCACTGGACCTCAGAGGAGATTAAGTAGTGGGTCTTCTTTGACTCTCACAAACGTATGTGCTTCTCTTTTGCTTTGTTATCGAGAGGTAACTTTGATTTCGTTTCCCAGCGTGTTGAATGACCCCGCGCTGTTCCTGTCGTACGTCGGTGCTGATGAGGAGATCACTGAGCAGTGGAAAGATATAGATACAACCGGCATCAACAGGTCAAAGGTAAGAATGGATTCTCATGTCAGTGTCCGCCATTTAGTGGGGGGGGGGGGGATCTTCATTTGTGGTCAACTCAGGTTTACTAATGAAGAGTCCTCATAAGTATTACATTGTCTTACGTCTTAAATATTTCTTGGCTTACCTTTATTTATCTCTCTAAAGTCCTGTGGAGGAAAACAGTAATATTTAGCTTTATTCCAATTCCTGACTTCCCCTGGCCTCACTTCAACTGATAAGAAAATAAAAGTATATCTATTGCTTTGGTTCAATGCTATTTGCTAACCCTAGGTCCTAGTATCTCAACATCTGTGGGAAGAAAAAAGTTAAATATGAAAATAACTCACAATAACTTAAATATAATTTTGATTAATATTACATTGAGTGCAATGGGATTTCCTATTTCACTTGGACCAGTTTAAGTGCTGTTCTATCTATTTCTGTAACCTCCCTGCACACTTAGTGCTGATTAAAACCAGTATATTGTGTGCTGAGCCCATTTGATCACATTTGTACAGAAATGTTTATATCAATGTCATATTCCAGTTTACAGCTAAAAAAACCAAAACATTCTGGTGCGTAGTACCTCTTTAATTTTTAACTAGCCACTTTGTGCCATGTTTTGTGTGGAAGTCACATTGAAGTGCCCAACGTCTCTGTTAGTGGTGGGCGTTCTGAAACCTTTCAGTGGACACAAATCTTTTGATTCAATTCACTAAAAAGATGAGTTCGCTGATTCGTTCACTGAATCGCAAACGATTTCCGGTGATTCTCACGTTGGCGAGATTCCTTCTTGCAGTGGGATCCGTTCAGTGAGTCACTGAACGAATCATTCGTGGTGACTCACTGTCAGTGAGTCTTTCCTGCCGCCCAAGTCTGTGCAGGGAGACTGCTGGCGGATAACAATGTCAAAACAAGTTTGACACCCCACTTTTGCCCTCCCTCCAAATCAATTAAGGTCTGGATATAGGCTCTATGTTATTTAAGAAATGTGCTACGATGTACCACAGCATATGAGACTTCTAAGTACGGTGACCAGACGTCCCAGTCTGTCCGGGATTGTCCCAGCTGTGTGTCCTGAGTCCGGACAAATTGCTCTAAAACAGTAAATGTCCCGGTTTCCAACACAATATTAATAATAATAATAATAATAATAATAATATTATTATTCTTATTATCCTTATTTTCATCCGGTCTGTTTATTTTCCTGTAAATGATAAATGTCCAGTATTTTAAACCGTCCTAAAAAAAATTATATATATATATATATATATATATATATATATATATATATATATATATATATATATATATATATATATATATATATACACACACACAGTGGGGCAAAAAAGTATTTAGTCAGCCACCAATTGTGCAAGTTCTCCCACTTAAAAAGATGAGAGAGGCCTGTAATTTTCATCATAGGTACACTTCGACTATGAGAGACAGTTGGGGGGAAAGAATCCAGGAAATCACATTGTAGGATTTTTAATGAATTAATTTGTAAATTCCTCTGTAAAATAAGTATTTGGTCACCTACAAACAAGCAAGATTTCTGGCTTTCACAGACCTGTTACTTTTTCTTTAAGAGGCTCCTCTGTCCTCCACCCGTTACCTGTATTAATGGCACCTGTTTGAACTCGTTATCAGTATAAAAGACACCTGTCCACAACCTCAAACAGTCACACTCCAAACTCCACTATGGCCAAGACCAAAGAGCTGTCAAAAGACACCAGAAACAAAATTGTAGACCTGCACCAGGCTGGGAAGACTGAATCTGCAATAGGTAAGCAGCTTGTTGTGAAGAAATCAACTGTGGGAGCAATTATTAGAAAATGGAAGACATACAAGACCACTGATAATCTCCCTCGATCTGGGGCTCCACGCAAGATCTCACCCCGTGGGGTCAAAATGATCACAAGAACGGTGACATCCCAGAACCACACGGGGGGACCTAGTGAATGACCTGCAGAGAGCTGGGAGCAAAGTAACAAAGGCTACCATCAGTAACACACTACGCCGCCAGGGACTCAAATCCTGCAGTGCCAGACGTGTCCCCCTGCTTAAGCCAGTACATGTCCAGGCCCGTCTGAAGTTTGCTAGAGAGCATTTGGATGATCCAGAAGAGGATTGGGAGAATGTCAGATGGTCAGATGAAACCAAAATAGAACTTTTTGGTAAAAACTCAATTTGTCGTGTTTGGAGGAGAAAGAAAGCTGAGTTGCATCCAAAGAACACCATACCTACTGTGAAGCATGGGGGTGGAAACGTCATGCTTCAGCATGACATCAAACATGATCCCAAACACACCGCCCGGGCAACGAAGGAGTGGCTTCGTAAGAAGCATTTCAAGGTCCTGGAGTGGCCTAGCCAGTCTCCAGATCTCAACCCCATAGAAAATCTTTGGAGGGAGTTGAAAGTCCGTGTTGCCAAGCGACAGCCCCAAAACATCACTGCTCTAGAGGAGATCTGCATGGAGGAATGGGCCAAAATACCAGCAACAGTGTGTGAAAACCTTGTGAAGACTTACAGAAAACGTTTGACCTCTGTCATTGCAAACAAAGGGTATATAACAAAGTATTGAGATGAACTTTTGTTATTGACCAAATACTTATTTTCCACCATAATTTGCAAATAAATTCTTTAAAAATCAGACAATGTGATTTTCTGGATTTTTTTTCTCATTTTGTCTCTCATAGTTGAGGTTTACCTATGATGAAAATAACAGGCCTCTCTCATCTTTTTAAGTGGGAGAACTTGCACAATTGGTGGCTGACTAAATACTTTTTTGCCCCACTGTATGTATGTATGTATATATATATATATATATATATATATATATATATATATATATATATATATATATATATATATATATATATATATATATATATATATATAAAGTGTGATGTCTGCACAATAGGGTTTGAAATAACAGCATCCCAACTAAAAGAGGGAATCAATGAATGAATGGAAGGAACTAAGAGAACTGGCGGAAACTGCCTCTGAACTATTTCCGCCAGTTCTTTAGATTCCTTCACCGATTGGTTCGCGAACGACCTCCTGCAGTAGCTTTTGGCTGAGACTCAAACAAGCCAATCGTTTTGTTTGAGGATTCAGTTCATTTCGTTCACTTCAAGGATTCGGTCAAATAGAACGAATTGTTTCGCTAACGACCCAACACTATTCTCTGTTTTCTGTCCAGTTGGGTTCTTGTCTGTCCGCCATCCTGGGCGTCGTGAAGAGGGCGTGCTGGCCAGCAGACCTGGAGGAAGCCAAGGCCGGGGGGTATGTGGTCGGCTACACCGCCTCTGGAGCTCCCATCTTCAGGAATCCCTGTGGCAGCCAAGTTCTCGCTGTGCTGCCCAACCTGCTCGCTCTCATCAGGTAGGCCTGGAAACGGAGTGCATTGCATCGTTGTGTTACAAATTGCATGCATTAAGAAATATTCGTGTCGCATTTATGCACTATTTGACAATAATAGTCGTTTTAATCGCTCCGCTTTGCCCACTCTCAAATTTTTACTGCAGAACTCAACATATTCTCTTCATGCCAGAGAACATGGCTCGCCTTAGTCATAGCTACTCCATGGCCTATGAGCTGGTAGATGGGGAAAAGAACACTGTCCTTGGTGAGTCAGACCAAGCTTTTTCTGGGATTTACGTCAATATTGAGTTATATATGTTTTTGTTATAATAATAAAAATAATAATAATAATATTGTATATAATAATAATGTTGTAAAAAAAAAACTAAAAAAAAAACAACAGATCAATGGTGTTGTTTGTTGTTCTGATTATTTTAGGTCTCCTCCAGCCTCTGGTAGACATGTATGACTCCTCGATGAATAAAGGTCACCTGGAGCGGATGCAAGGATTTTTCTGCAAAGCGTATGAAAGAAGGTGAGAAAGAATCGTGTTCCTCTCAACTGAATAAACTTAAAAAAAATCCTGAAGTTTTTCTTTAAGGTGTGAGAAATTGTCACTTCAAGTAAAGTTTATTTCTATTTCTTTAATCCCAGTACAGTCTCACAGGGCTTGCAAGTCTAAGAAATATACAGCACGGTTTACAAAACATACTTGTTAAATGGATTTTTGATTTTCTGATGTTCCATTTTTTTCTTTTTCTTTTTTCTTCTCCGTTGCTCGGCAGCTTCCTGATCCTGGGGAACGCCGGCCAGTGTCTGCAGCAGGACTTCTACACCATCGAAGGGCTGGTTGAGAAGTTAATCGGCTCGGTCTTCTTCTCCCTCGACCACGTGCCCGATCACAGGATTCGCCCCATGCTTCATATCCTTACTTGGATGCGTTTCTGCGCTATGTTCAGCGGTTTGGTTTGGCCCGGGTTGGTGGCGCAGTGTATTGCACTGCTGCCTCACAGCAAGAAGGTCCTGGGTTCGATTCCTGCCGATTAGGGTCCTTTCTGAGTGGAGTTCACATGTTCCCCATGCTCACACGGGGTTTCCTCCTTAACGTTCCAATGGACCCCCACCAAAAACATGCACAACACTGTCTGACCAGCGATGGACATTTGTAACCAGATTCCCGGGCGCGTCATTGTATGCTGCCCACTGCCCACTGCCTACTGCTCCTGGCTGCCCCCCAGGACCAGCCAGGATGGGTTAAATGCAGATTTCACCGGCCACCATTTGAACCGTGTGACTTGGTCGCCGTCACTGCATGAATGCGCGGTGTGCCGTGTGACGAATAAGGATTCTTCTTCTTCTTCCTTAACTTGTGTACGGGTGTTTCTGAAGCCGCTGGTGCTCTCCTGCCCCAAAGAATACTACAACAGCCTCCTGTTCCCCCTGCTGGGCCCCCTGTTCGCCTACATGCTGCAGGTCAGTGTCACAGTCCCAGCAAGTCTATTAGTCTACTATCCTAATTTCTGGATGTATAGTCCTTTCCCACAGATGTTTGTTGTTGATTCAAATGTCTATTCTGTAAAGTTGCTCATTGTTCATTTATCTCCCTTAAACTGTTGTTTACTTTTTGTTTTATATATAATATTGAAATAATGAATGATGAATGAATCTGCCTCATGTAGGAGAGACATTTACCTGCATTGAACATATAAATGTTTACTATTTGCCGCAACATTTCTCACATTGGCTTAAAATTCCCTTTAAATGTGAACGGAAACACGATTGTTTGAATCTTACCAATTTTCTGAAATGATCTTGCTCAGCCCAAATAAATGCGATCAGGGAAATTATGTAACGATTTGTTAATAATTGTGAATTCCCCTAAATTTCCCTTAGTATTGAATTAAGTCTACATCTGATATGACCTCACTGTTAAAATGACAATAACAATTATAACGTTTTTTGCTTCTGTATCTACTGCAGAGACTCAAAGTGAAGTGGGAGGTCATTAACCAGCGAAGTGCTGCAAAGTAAGTTATTCTGAGCAGATGTTCAGTCTGGAATGGATGGATTTGATTTGGGTGAAGGGGTTAGTGTTGGTCGCTGGCTGATGGTTGATATAACATGGTTTTGGTCCTGATATTTGTCTTAATACGCGAGCTGAAAGTCACCCCTTTCTTTGCGTGAGCATCCTCACTTAAATGTTTTACCTCTTCATTGGGACTAAAAGCTGTTGCACGTTATGTTTTACCGATAAAAATCACTAACTTGACTTTACAACGTTGAAGAGCGACCTGTTTTTTTTTTTTTTTTGTTTTGTTTTTTTTTGGGGTTTTTTTTTGGCCGTTTTGTGCTTCACCGTGCCCAATTACAAATTTGACTGTAAGTGGGATGTCTGTTGGTCTGTGGTGTCGCAGCGAGGACGAGGAGGAGGAGGAGGCGGTTGTGTCCGACGCCAGTCAGGTAACCAAGGAAATCGTGGAGGAGCAGCTCGTGCGTCTGGTCACCAGAGAATTGCTGGAACTGCTCAGTAAGTCTCGGGTTATTGTTAGAGATTGTTTGATTTGCTTGTGTCACGGTTGTTCTTTAATCAATCTTCCCTTAAAAAGACGCTCCGAACCTCAGAATCATGTTTGTTCATTTGGAGTTTAGAGAGCCATAGAGCAACACCGGTTTCTACTGACCGATTTATTTGAACGCTATATTTGTGGTGCTGAAAATATTAGTATTTGTAACTACTTAGGTGTTATAATTTGGTCATTAAATGCCTCCGAATCTCAGGTGTTGTAAGAACATCTCCGGTTATCGGCTTCCTCTTCTGTGGCTCTTTCCACTTCTCAAGCCTCAGTGTGTGGGATATTTAGCCAGTCCTATATTGCTTACCCATTGAAACCTAAAGGGCAGGAACTGTGATAACTTAAAATTAATAATTAAATATAACACCTCAGGAGACCAGATGATTTAGTTATTGGCTGATCTAATTTTGTTCCTCTTCCCCACAGCTATGAGCTGTATTTCCAGAAAAGTGCCTGAACCGGCCGTGAATAAGGAAGAAATCGATGGTAAGAGTCAAATTGTGGGGTTTTACTCCAGGGGGTAGCTTTTTTCTTTTCTGATGAATTGGTCCTTTTAACACTTGTGTGTGAATGTGCTCTTGCAGAAGAAGAGATGACAGACGTCGCCCCGACAGCGACTCCCGCCCAGCCCTCCGATGAGCTGACGGAGCTGGGGAAATGCTTGGTCAAACACGAGGTCAGTACATAAAGCAATTTAGATCATTACCGATTGTACTCTTACTTGACATTTTTGTGGTAGAATATTGACTTGGGTCGGAAGGGCTGGAAAAGGTCTTGCCATGTCAGCGTCTGTATACTTGATGGTATGTTGAAAAGAGCAAAGACAGCTGAGGTGCCGTCGAGTTGGGAAGCAATATTGAATAACCTTCAGATGTTTCTGAAATTCTCCCCTCTACCCAGGACATTTATATGAACCTGTTGATCATCTCCTTCACTGCTCTGTCGTGGAAAGACACAACTAACTGCCACCGCACGGCTTCCATGGTCTGCTGGAGCTTGCTCCGACAGGTAAATAAGTGAAGGAATCAAGCCTTAATCTTAATGTTATGTCGGGATCGCCTTCATGCTAATGACTTGAAGAGGTAATGCATACGATTATTTTGTTGAAAAATGTGTATATTTACTACTTTATTTTTGCTGGCTCTTTATAAAAAAGCTTTTCGGCGCTCGGGGCTCGCGGCCGGGTGGGGAGTCTGATCGGCTGCGGAAGGGCGGGCCTCGCGGGGCGCGGGTGGGCATGGGGTTCCGGCCGGCTCGGGTGGTTCAGTCGGTCCGTTGGCGCTGGACTTGGCTCCGGGCCTGCAGTCTGTGCTTGGCACCCGCGGCCCGGGTTCTGCACCTGCACCTGCGGCTGCGTCTTGTGCCACATGGGGGTGGGTTGTATGTGTGCGCCTCAGGGGTGCAGGGTCTCCTCGTGCTCCCTGGGACTGAGTTATGCTTCGCAGGGCCGGGCTTGAGTGTTGCACCGCGGGCTTCCGGCTTCTCTGGGGGAAAGTGGGGTCTTCTGTGGCTGCAGGGCGGGGTGCTTGGGGCTTTCCTGCAGCCGTGGGGTGTCTTATGCGGGACTCAGGGGTGGCTTCGGGGCCCTTTCCACCATATGAGAAGGAGGCAGAATAGTTACCGGTGATTGGTAAAATGACGATATAGATGAACATTCTCAATAAAGAACAGCACACTCGAGGGGGGATGGAGGGAGAGAGATTTTGTTTGGTTGAACAGATAATGACATCTCTCTTTGCACCTCTACCAGGTTATTGGGGGAAACCTCCTATCGGAAGCAGTCACATGGTTCTTCATCAGCGTCCTAAAGGGTCTGCAGATGCACGGCCAGCACGAGGTCTGCAACAGCTCTCTGACGCAACTCGCCATGCTCATCTACGAAGCTCTGGTGAGAGGGCATCATATCTTATATTTTATTTCTGCCCCATCCTTCTCCTTTGATTCCTTTTTTTTACCGCTTGGGTGTGGTATATGTGAAATGGAGTGTGGAATCTTTTGTTTAAAGGACATTTGTTGATTATTCCCTCCTCGTGAAATATTTGGACAAAAAACAGTCCATATCTTGACTTCCTCCATGATTATTTCTCTGTGATGGCTCAAAATGTAAAAATGTATTGTTGAAGTATGCTAGTTCAGTTTGAATCTTAGGTCAAGGAAAATTACTACTAAGATATTGCTACTGGACCTATTTGAAAGGTTAGTTTTTTATTGCATATCAAACTCAGGCTGACATTTGGCTGATTGTGTTCACTCACTGTTTTCAAGAAACACGGATAGCAAATGGCTCCAAAATCGAAATTCAGAAAATATAACTCTCAGTTAGGGAGTGGAATATTGACGAAAAATAAATATCAATCATAAGAAAGTGCAAACTGTGTGTTGTGCGTGCAGTTTTTCTGAAGCTTTTTCTGCATTTCTCTGGATTCCAGCGGCCTCGCTACGCAGAGCTGAGAACTGTGATGACCCAGATCCCGAACCTCAACGTGCAGGCTCTGGACCAGTACGATCACAGGCTGATGGACCCCGCCGCACAGAGGTTTGGAGAGAAGAAGAGGAAAGACCAGTTCAAGAAGCTCATCGCCGGCACTGTTGGGGTAATGCCACCATTTGCCACTGGGGGGCAGTGTTTCCCTTAATGCCACTGAAGACTGCTGAGTCAATACTGTCATGGATGTAATGGTGGAATTCCTCCCCACTGCGATTTTAACGGGCTTCTAGATTTTCTGCAGCAGCAAGCAAAATCACAGAGTCATTTTACTTCAGAGTAATGATAATATAATATTAATAACATGTGAACAGCATGTTCAGCAGCTCTGTGTTAACTTGTGATTTCTGCTCCGCTCCCTTCACAGAAAGCTCTGTGCCAGCAGTTCAAAAAGGAGGTCCACATTCGGAATCTGCCGTCTCTGTTTAAAAAGCCCAAGATAGAGAAGGATATACAGAAGAATGAACCGCTGGGGTTGGAAACGCTCTTCTCCCTCGAGCGTAACCCCCTCTAGCGCACAGTACTGCGCCAACAGACCTGGACTGTAATTCAACATGTAAACACTGCGTTTCCTCTGCCGATCTGCAGCGGGAGAATGCCGAGCTCCTCAAAACCGCATAACTACTACTGATTTATTCTATTCCCCGACAGGATATTTCTCCCTCATTTGTCACTCTTCTTCGTTTCTGGTTTCTCAAGGTCATTTTTCAACCGGTTTCTCACGTTTAGAAGTTTTAATTTGTTATTCTGAGTTGGTGTGAACGCGTCATTTTCATTATTTAGTACTGCATATCATATATGCTATTCAAATACCTGGTGTATTTCCTCTACATTCCTTAGTGTTTCAGTATGAGAGGAAACGTTGCGACTAAGTGCTGGCCTGATACATTAAAGATAGGGTGACCGTAGAAAATGTGACGATTAATAATGTTGCTTATTATGACGCTATACTGGCCGGCTGGTGTCAGTTTATTTTTCAAAAGTAGGAAATTTTCCCATTTTCGTTTCCGATATGAAATTGGAATATAGTGTGAACCGGAAACCAGAGTTTTAACGATTGAAACTTTGAGAATGTCCGATTCATAAAGGAGCACTGTGTAACATTCTCTAGTGCTGCACCTCTAGCTCTTTACGTGACGCGTAAATTCCAATAATTTAAGCCTAGCCCCAAGCGTATTGAGGCTAACCCTCGAGTCCAGTCAGGACGTAATTACTCAGATTTGAGTACTCAGTGAAGAGTGAGCGACAGCTCAGGTAAACGTAGAACACTATCCTTATTCATCGTTAATTTAAACTCTCATTCTGTTTTATCAGTTATCATCTTACCTCTGTGTATGGAACACTTGCATTACGATGCTTCGTCAAAGGCGAGACGAATTGAAGAATTTAGTCGTCCGCAAAAGATAAGCTTATGAGCAACCCAAGAGCTTCATTTCTATTTTTCCAAGTAAATGTCAGTGGTGTGGCGTTGCAGCGTCGAGGCTGGAAGGACACTCTGACTCAATACAACTCTAGGAGAAACTCTGGCGTACAAGTACATACATTTATATTTAATTACACACTTTGCAGTTGTTTTTTTTTTTTTCTTTTTCATGAAGGATTTGCAAATGGTACCTCAGGTATAATCTTCCCCCCTCCCAAAAAAAAGAAAGAGGCGATAACTCACATTCTGATTGAAATGTACTGTAACGGCGGAATATTGGAATTAATGAACTCCCGCCCCTGTGGTTCTAATCGGATAAACTGTTCTTTTCTATTTAGGAAGTAACGCACTTGGTTAACAACAGTCGTGATTTGCACTCTTACCACAGCACAACCTGCTTGTACACCACAGTGCAAGTTAACAACCAGTTAGTGCCAAAATGCTGAACATATCACTTGTTAACCTGCACTAATTGTTAAATTAGCATTGTGTGAGGAGATTAAAAAAAAAAATAAAAAATTCTGGGAGGAACTCACGAATATGTTGTATTTGACTTGAAGACGGTGACGTCTTACGACTAAAGAAAAAGTTTTTTCACCTTTTTCTTCAAATCTTTGTGACCGTGTCCCTACTTTCTGCGGCGAACCGTACATTCCCGGGTTTGTTTCGAAGGGATGCTTGGCTTGTGCTCACCCAGCGGTGTGGTGTTACGCTCCAATTTGACCTTCGGTTTTGTTTTTTTTTGCGTGTGTTTTACTGGGTTTCGTAGCTGTGGCGCAATCCCAAATAAACGGGAGGCAACTCATTTGGGTTTCATGCCAACAAGTTGATCTCTTTTAACACCTAGAAATGAATCGTGAATACATAACGTGTGTGTGTGTGTGTGTGGAACCTTGATTGTCTGTTATTGATATCACCTTCAGGCCATTTTTTTTTTTTTTTTTTTTTTTTAACAATAAAATGTGGCTCTTGTACAAATGAGTGTAGTGCTGTTTTATATTTTGCCATTTATAAAATCACACAAAAAAAAAAATGAACTGGTGTTGGGAAGAACTGGTTTTCCTGTGCTTTATTCGTCGCCTGTCGTTGGGTTTCTTTAAAGGTGTTCGCAAATAATTATTAAAAAAAATGATTATTCATTTTACTTTTTTTAGGGGGGGGGGGGGGGGGGGGGCGGCTTCGAAAATCAGATAAATACACGCAGGTGCGTCTTCCGCCCACGGCTCCGTACAAACGCGCCGCTGCCGCGCTCCGTGGGCACGCGGCGCTCGGGAAGCAGCATGGCCTCGTGCGCGGCGCTCTGTGTTCTCGCGTGGGCTCTGGCCGCGCGCCCCCACTCGGCCGCCCGGGGGGCGGCGGCGGCGGCGACGGGCCGGCCGCGTGCGGTGCCCGCCGACCGCGCGGACGTCGCGGCGGCGGCCCGCTTCGCCGTCTCCGCGTTCAACCGGGACGACGCCGGCGACCCGCACGCCTACAAGCTGCTCAACGTCACCTCGGCGGCGGTGCAGGTAAACTCGCGGGAAGTTTTGTTGTTGTTGTTGTTGTTGTTGTTGTTGTTGGGGCGCATGTGTGAGTGACCCCGGCGGGGCGGGGCGGTGCGTTTGCAGGTGGTCGCGGGGGTGAACTACATCTTGGACGCGGAGCTGGGGCGCACCGTCTGCAAGCGGAGCGCCGCCGATGCGCAGCGCTGTGTCCTGCAGACAAACTACAAGGTAAAGCCCCCACACGTTGTACGCTACGGCTTTTGGAACTACGCGATATGGGAACGAATAACCGTGTGTGTGTGTGTGTGTGTGTGTGTGTGTATCTGCACACGAACGAGGGCTGGGCGATATGGCGACATATCGCGACACGAGGCCGGCTATCGTCTGGCTATCGTACTATCGCGATATTAAACGCTGCCTGGAAGGCTGCTTAACTTGATAAAGAAACAATCCCAGATATCCGGTATCATCATGTCAATGTGATAACAATGTCACGACACTATCCCGTTTATTGTAATATAGTAATGTTTTTTTTTTTTTTTTAAGGCTGCATGAAGTGATTTAAAGCGATTACGTTTTTGAACGCCATCAGCCAAATAATCGATGCGTCTACCTGCTGGGTCATAATCTCTGCATTGAAGCTGCTAATTGTTTGTCTGTAACTGTCTCACGGAAGCACCAGTGGTCATCCCCACCCCCCCCCCCCACCCCCCAAGACGACGAGGCGGTCAAATCGTCAGTATTGATGTTTGTCGACATCGCCCAGTCCTAATATGCACTATTTGTTTTTGTTTTGTTTCAGAAACTTGTCTGTCACTTCATCGTTAATGAAATGCCTTGGAAAAATTACTCTGCACTCTTGCTGAACAAATGTGCTTAATCTTCTTTTTTTTATTTTTAAAGAAAGAAGCTTAATTGATCCCCATTCCTATAAGTAAACAACCCGTGCAAAGTTGCATTTTGCTGACTGTATGTTGTGTTTATTTTATTGATTGAAGTTCTTTCCTTCATGCTTTTGATTATCGTGAAACGCAACATGGCGTTATTTAAAAGCTCCACACACACACACACCCACGATACTGAGTGACCGGGTTATTCCCAAAGTGTTTGAATCCATGTTGGGGCCGTTCGACACCTGTTAGTCCGCGCACGGGTGTCACGTCGGCGTAAAACCACGGTGACCGCGCAGGGGGGGCCGCCGCCGCCTCGCTGTGCGCCTGCGTCCCGGCAGCTGCGAGGCTGGTTGCGTGTCAAGCCTCACCAGACACACGGCTCCTCCTGTGGAAGAGGAGGCTACACCTCTCCCCGCTGCACCGGCCTCCAGAAGGGAGGATTACCGCTACAGTATTTTCAGATTACATCTCAGCAAGACTGAACTGTCTGCTTCCCTGACCCCCTATTTTTCTTTTCTCCCTCCCTCCCTCTGTCTTTAAATAAAAGTGTGCGACCGCACCCCAACGTGCACTGCAAAGCTCTCCATCAGGGAAATCCATGTCAAACGGGGGATTGTTTTTGGTGTCTTCTTTCGCCGACTTTCCGCGTAAACCGTAGTAGCCTCAGCGGTAATTGCGACGGAAACTTCACGTGGGAGGGATGAGTGGACGGCGTCTGTGCCCGCACGGGCCGTTCCTCGCGGTAAACAAGCCGCATGGATAAGCGGCTCACACATCACACCCCGCTCCTAATGTCTCTAATTACCGACGTCTTAATCAAACCGACCAAAACAAAGGGCGGGCTGACAATTGGACAGTGGTTAGGAAGCTGGGTGGGGGGGGGCAAGGGAGCCCCACTCAGTGCCGGATGAGTTACATGAATACACCAGTGCCAGGAGTATGCCCCGTCCATCTGCCATCGCCTCACCCACCCACCAACCTAGTGACACACTAACGTGTGTCTGTGCATTTGTGTACGCTTAAATACACTTACACGCTACACCCCAGTTTGTGGCCCTACCCCTGTCCTCACTTAGCCTGGGCAGCAGATGGTGAGGGGTGAGGCTTGTCGTCCCCTCTCCCCAACCAGCACCCCCCCAAAAAAAAAAAAAACCTCCACCCCACCCCTCTTTGTGTTGAAGAACCCTAGTGTTGAAAGGCGAGCCCCAGCGTGCCCCCTCCCACCCTGGCTGGCTGCCATTGGCGGGACTCAGTCAGGTGTCCTAATGCTTCAGTTAGGGGAGGAAACGCTGGTTAATCTGCCCATCGCGTGCCACCGGCCACGGCCTGGCCTCTTTGTGTCTGGCACCCCTCTGATCAACCCCCCCCCCCCAACACACATACACACACATTCATCTCTCTCCCTCTTCTCTTTCAACCTGATTTTTCTACTGCAGTGCTACCTCATGCTTCCTCCTCCTGCCCCCTAGCCCCCTCTTCCTCTTTTTATTTTTAATTCAGGAGAAAAACGTCCCTCGTTTGTCAAACCCATTCTTTGCCGGAAAAGACAATGCTGGGTGTTTTTGACATGTCTGGCGTGTCATTGTTTTTCTCTAATGGGCCTGTGTGGCGCAGCCTGTCCTCCATCAAACTCTTATTATTGCATGTTGACCTGTCACGGCAGTAGCCGCAGCGTCCCAATGAACGTGCGGGCGGAGATGATAACCTCGCTCGGTGAACTGTGTACTTATTTTCTCCCATTTCGAGATGAACAATAGAATTCGGAAACCATGCGCTTTATCTTCAACATGATTCCATTCATGTATAATGCAACCAAATATCTTTTCGGGCGCTAGCCTTGTCATCCAAAGCTACAATCTATTGTCAAATGCCAGCGGGCCTCTTATACCGTCAAAATAGTTGCAAACAACGCGCTTAAAGCAGTTGTGGTAAGATTGCAACCGTCTAATCTCTTGAATGCTGGTTTGAAATGGGTCCCGTGTTTTCCAAATCCAGGTTCCGCTTTTTAGTTTTTGGGTCCCTGGCCTTGTGGTCACCTTGCTCCACCGTCACTTACCTCCAACCTCATTAGCGTGTGGATGCTGCACTTGACTGACCAGGATGGATGATTTTCAGATGCTGCTGGCGGAGGGTTTGGCGCGTTTGCGTCACCAGAGTGGGTCATTACCGTTTGACCCCCCGCGACCTTCTCTTTGATTGACCCTGGGTTTGGTCACCCCTTCAGAGCCCGAGAAGGACGAAGGTCAGAGTTCAGAGTGCATCCTCAGCTGTGCTGTGCTTGGCTGCCATGGAAACGGCTGCGGACGCCGTTCCTGAGCTTTGTTTTGTGCTCAGCGTTATCCTACCTGGTCATTCACAGATAATATAGTGGGGTTTCTGTTTTGGAGGGTATTTTATTTGTTCCTTTATCATAATAAACGACGGTGGAACATAAATTAATTAAGGAAGGGCGTTTCTCCTCCTGCTTGAGATCATGTAAATCAAACTTTCATAATGGATCCTGGTCTTGCCTCCTTTATTATCTTAAATTTTTTTGCCTTCGTTTACATCATTAATTTTCCCCATTTTAGCTTCAGTCTCGTAGCATTTATTGCATTTGATTTATTTTTGGAATATTCAAATTCAATTGTGACGGCTCGGATCGCAAGCGCGACAAAGCATGGACCTCTCTCTGAAATGGCGCGACGAAAGCATCGGCTCCGGCGTTTCGTCCAATGGAAATACACCCGGGATTTGTTTTTCCACTTCCTGTTGTGACCGTTGAAGGGTTTCCTAGCAATCGGAGCTGGAGCAGCGGGGAGAAAAATCAATACTTAAAATGTAATGTGTGGTCAATGAAATAAGCCAATGATTTATGTCGGGACGGCTACTACGCAAATCAGACAGGATTTAAGCGCGGCGGCGATAGATAAAGCGGAGGGAGGATTAGATGTTGTGGAAGGAATTACGTTTAAAAGGTTAATAAGTGTTCCATTTCACTGTTCATCGTGGCCATACTGTTTTTTATTTTTTTTTCCCTCTTTCCTGCGGTCCCACTCAAATGTGTCGACTATTTATTTTCCCCATTGCTCTAACTCACAATGCTCTCTGATTGTCCCACTTAATCCTAGCTATAGTATTATGAGACTAACGACTGGGAGAGACACACACACACACACACACCCACCCACCCACTGGGAGTCTAGCAGGTTGCGAACTAGCAGCCAGAAGCAGCATATGTCTGTCTCCTCCCCAGATTAATGACAGCATGTTAATATTACTGTACAGTCAGAGGAGGGGATAGGGGCAGGCTGCTAGGAGCGAGGAAGGGGTTCGGAGGACGGAGGAATCGAGAGAGAGGGAGAGAGAGACTTGGAAGTAAGCTGAAGATGGAAGTGTGGACGCGATAAAGAGCGACCATGTCACTACCATAAAGAAAGATGGGTGTGTGTGTGTGTGTGTGCGTGTGTGTGCATGTGTGCGCGCGCCTCACTGCGGTGGCCCCACCTACCCCTCCATCCTGTTAAGGAGGCACAGTCCTAAGCAGGAGGGGGAGGATCCCCTGTCTCAGCCCCTAACACGGACACACTCTCCCTCACACAAACACACACACACACACACCCACCCACACCGTCCACTCTGAGGGAGCAGTCGCTGAGCAGCTCTGGATAGACCACGCGAGGTTCTGCAGGTGTCCCACCCTCTCTCTGCTCACGCCAACCCCTGGAAGGTACTATATTTCCTATATTCCCCTTCCCCCCCTCACCCCTCCTGTCTGTAATTTCTTTTTTTTTTTTTTTTTTTCTGGTTTTGGTTTTTCTTCGCCTTATTGTGAGTCAGACGAGGCGAATAGCCACTGTTGCTCACGCTCGCTTGTGTTTTCGTGTGTGGTTGTGTGAATCTTTGTGTGTGATTATGTGGTTGTTTACATGCTCAACTGTAACTGCAGTTTCTGACAACTTTGACCAAACAGGATGCTGTTTGGTTGGTTGTGTGCGCGCTTCGGTGTTACTTTCCCCCGATAAACTTATGCCATCTTTTTAATGAGCGAACAACGCTGAGTAAAAGTGGTTGTTGCTCTATTTAATTTTGCGTAATTCCGTTTATTGACGCTCAACTGTATTTGTGGTGGCGAGAGAGAGGGAGAGAGACAAAGCGCATTATGTATGCCGTGAGTACAGCGTCTTTGTAAACACGTCAGTGGTATTCGGATGGATTCATGTCATACAGCCTCGTGGAATCAACAGTATTTTAGGTAATGGCAGACGGTCCCTTTTTAAAAAATTCATTTGCAATGGCCCATCGTAAGGCGTGGAAGCAATGGAGGCGAAAACGAGTGACTCAGTATTTTTGTGGCTAACAATTATTGATTGAACAGAAAGGCGAATTAATCCATATTCGGTTACGGAATACACACAATCGTTTGTATCTTAGCACAAATTCAGCAAAGTAGATGAAAACGTCATTTTAACAGAAGGTTGTGTCAGTCAAACCCCTCATCAAAAATGAATAATTTCCGTCTGATTGCAAAAAGTGGATAATTCTGATCAAATTAGCTCCATAAAATCAGCAATAGAATCTGAATAATAGCCCAGCTTTTGGGTGGGTGGCAGCATGTGGTTTGGTACGCCCTGTTACACCCTCTCTGCCTTACCTAAAAGAGCTGGAGTTGCACATAAATATCAATCTGCTGAACTGTTCAACTTGTACTTTTTATAGTGTCAGGCCACCGTATTTGAACTTCTTAAGTTGGTTTTCATGAAATATGGTTATTGTGTTGACTTATCATAAAAAAATTACACAAGGATGACTAAGCTAAAATAATTTGCCATAAGGTAGGTGTGTGTGTGTGTGTGTGTCTGTGTGTGTGTGTGGTGAGCAGCACTTAATTATGAAGTAGAATTAAAAGTGATTTAAAATAGATTTTGAATTTTATTTTTGAAAATCTGAAATGGAGGCCATTTGGTGGAGAGGGGAGACACAAAGTAAAATCCATATCCTTCCTGCAAATCTGTTCCTCTAACAATCTATGTGGTCAACACCCTTTTTTTAATTTTTTTTTCTTTTTTTTTTTAAGCTTCCATACCCCCCTGTTAGGCCTGTATTGACCCATTCATAGTAATATCCACAGAGCGTGTGGCAGGGCCAGGGTCACCTCCCTCCAGGGTTTTGATGGTCAGCCCTCTGGCCGCGGTTTGGTCAGCCAGTGGCCAATGGGACCAAAGCTGTGGTCATCCTTCAATCTCGCTCCTTTCACACCGGAGGTCACAGGAGTCAAAGGGTAATAAGTTTAACCCCTGTGAGGGGTTAAGGGTCAGAGGTCACACCGAGGGCTATAGGGAAAAGGTTTGCGTCATTAATCAGTAGCACTCCTGGTTTATAGCTGTTTGTATTGATAGCACACGCCGGTTTCCGCCAATCTCATTTACATGGCCTGCTAAGTCATACCTTGAAATCTACGTATATTTGATGAAGAGAGATACTGTTGGAGTTCTTTTCAGATCAGGCCTTTTTTATTTCTTTCTTCAATACAAAGAAGTAAAATTGTTCTTCTTCTGTTCTCCTTCTAAAAAAAATAAAAGGGTCTTTATTGGATTTTGTTATTGATTGTAAGCCCGTTTCACTAAAATAGAGTGAAATAAAGTCAAATATTTCCTTGACGTCCTGTATCAATGCTGGAGCTTCAGTATCTTAAATGCTGATTAGAATATTGAGTTGATTCTTCTTTCAAAATAATCATGAATTAAATGGCGTTATATAAATTGCCAATTAAATGTGCTTGTTCATACGTATATACCTTTTTCAAAAAGAAATAACCCTTTTTCGTATTTTAAACTAGCCTTAAAATAACGCAGAGTTCTAAAAAGGAACAACAAAAAAAAAAAGCAATCCTATAATTGAGGCCAAAAAAATAAATTAAAGATAATGGTTGAATGATGCATTATCCTGACTTGTATTTTGTATATTTATTTTTCCTAAAGGTGTATTTCTCCACGTGAACCTTCACAAATAGTGCTGTGCTGATGTTTCCGTGTCTCTCCCCCCCCCCCCCCCCCCCCCGAGGTCTCCATTCCCTGACTAGTGTTAGCGATGTGTCAGCATTAACCTAGCCCTGCCTCGCAAGCTGCCGGGGTGGCGTCCAGCCCAGACTGGCCGGCCGCCAGAGCAGACATGTCGTGGCACCAGGTGACGGAGATGTGGCAGTGGGACAGATGTAAAAGTGGTCTGCTCCTACAGAATGCAGTACAGCCGACCTGCGTTACCTCAAGGTGTGTGTGTGTGTGTGTGTGTGTGTGTGTGTGTGTGGTGCTACATGCATTAGAGTGCGCGCTGTATAGAATTTGTGGACAGCCACTTAAGTGTGTGTGTGTGTGTGAGTGAAAAAGAGATGTACATGTTGCTCCGTCAGCAATTGCGCAGAGAGACGCCATCAATCACAAATGCATCGTGATCCGCATTTGCGCTCTCCTTCGCCAGTCCCTCCTTTGGGCTGGAATTACACAGCACTTTACCTGCATAGGCCCCGCTCTGTCCACCCCAGACCATAACTCACGCCCCACATTTGGCCTTTTCCTCTCTAAAAGCGACAAAATTGAGGTGCAGCGCGGAGGCCAGCCTGATATACGGTCAGTTACAGCGTCGGTCACTTAAATGCCTTATCGTCCTCCCTCAAGTCCTCAGTATAGGAGAAATGCGTGAGAACTTCCCATTGCGTTTGTTTAGTGACGTTATCTTTCTTCAGTCGGATTATAAATTGGTCACGGGCCATAATTTCACAATAACTTGTGTATTGCGGTATCGGACATCGCCTTGACTTCTTATTCCTCTGCGTATGCATCACGATGAGCGTCTCAGGCATATGGAGTTCCAGGTCTCCTTTCTCTACAGCACGAGCATAAAGCCACAATCATTTGCGTCCCACATACTGTTTTGAAGAATGAAGTCAATAAGAGGCTTTTGACGCCGTAGCGCCTCTGTTCCAATGGCTGTAGATACTTGTATTGCCAGAAGCCCGCTATGTTTCACAGATAAGATGGAGGACCTTGAGTTCGGGATAACAGACGAGGCAGTGTAGGTTAAAGCCTCCTATGTTTTTCTTTTTGTTTTTTTGTTTTTTGTAAAAGCGGTGGAGTTTTCGGAAAAGGCGTGTGATAAACCACAGGTGCACTTGCCACTGTTGTGATAAGAGAACATGGTCAAGGCCCTGCTTTTGAAATATGGTTTGGTCAGCTGAAAAGTTCACTGCAGTTTTGTTTCTTGTATTATAAATTGGGCTTTGGGGGGGGAAAAAAAAAAAAAAAAAGTAGCTCATCAGCTATTAACCCAGCCACCCGAAAACCTACAGCCAGTCCTCGACCTCCACGAAGGGAGGAAAAGTTCTTTAGTCATTAAAGGTGATGTGGGTGGCGGGCGGGCGGAGGGGTCTGTATAACAAGACGGATGTTATAAATTGTTTTTTATTTCTTTGATCTATCGGTCAACATGCTCTCGGACATGGTTCCTGGATGATGTGGAGCCTGGGTTGTCGTGGAATGGTCTTTGGAAAAGGTCACTTATTACTGCGCGCTTTGTTGAGATGTGACCAATGGACCGGCCGGTAACCAACTCTGTGAAACGCGCTAATTAAAATGTTTAATCCCGAGTTGTAGCTGCAAGACGGTCGTCGTGTAACCTCGTACGATCGACAGAAAACACAAAGTGTCGTGCTGCGGATTGACATGGTTTGGGAAAGATCCGGTATTTGGACATGGCCGTCTGCTTATCACCCCCCCTCCATGAGGCCACGTAACAAAATGTAAGACTGGGCCATGTGCGGTGGCAGGCGTGCTAATGTAAGGATGCGGTGGCCTCAGCAATGTTGTTGTCGTTGTGAAATCAGGTAAATAAGGTCTTGGAATGACGGCGTGGAATCGGTACAAAAGACAACGCTGCGTCCTCGGGAGGCCGGTCCTCACAGGCGCTCAGCGAACCCCAGACGTAAATTCACATTTTAACGGGAGAAAATTGCCTCTATGACCGATCGTGTGTGGGTGGGTGTGGGTGATGTGCGGAGGAATTATAGGTCCAATAACAGCAATGGGATGTAAATGCTCTCCCGATAGAGGCCGTCTGATGTTCCGTCGGCTCATTTCATCTTCAACTGCGGCGCGAGCGCTAAGTGGCAGCCAGAGCCGAACCAGAACGACTGGCAATTTAAAACCGCTCTCCATATTGTATGGGGAAGGCTTTCATTTTGTTTTAGATGGTCTGGTTTTTTTTAAACGGGTGGTTCATTCGTCAGCTTAATGGGGTTGGATCGGCCTCCTCTTGTGTGTGCTAGTATTGTTCGATGTATTATTTTTGGTGTAGGACAGAACGGTTGTTACTTAAATTGAGCCCCTAACGCCCAGAAGACGAGCAACGCAACAAACGGGAAATAACGGTTGAGCGGCGCGCTGTGTGTGTAATGTAGTCAAAATTGGTGTTTGTGTGAGCGCAATTCTTCGATGTCGCCCTAGAATAGCCAGCGACGTTGCGATCATGATTTATTTCCAGGCTGGTGTTTAAAAGTTTCCCCTGCCAAGACCTTGTTGTCCACTACAAACTGTTCGGTGCCTGGTTGGCTTTTGCGGTCTTCTTTTTCCACTGTTCCTTATCTGGCCATATACTGAAGCTGCCCTCACCCTACGTCATTCTATCTGTCCTTCCCTGGCAGCTGTTATTAATTCCCCCCTCCCCACATGTACAGTAGGGGCTCAACTCGCCCAAAGACGCGAACAAATCCACATGTCAGATCTGTTCATGGCGACACCGTTTTGTTTGGAGGCAGCGTGCACCTCCAGCTCGTCTCGGTGTCTCAGCGTTGCCGTGCACACACACACACACACACACACAATGCTCCCAGCGGCCCTGCTCTCCTTAAACACATTAATCCTCCGCACGCAAACACCATCCCAACACATCTGCACCGCTGTGGATTCGCCTTTGCACATGCACTCGTCCTCCTGTCCCTTCTCTAGAATGTCCAAACGGGACCATCAACAAACAGTACAATATGCCTCACCAGGAGGCCCCTCCCAGGGCATTTTCATCATTTGGGCTGCCCTGCCCATTGTGCCAGACTCCTTTGATAAATTTACCTCCAACTGATACATTGCGTCTCTTTTTTTTGTCGGAGCGGGACCATCGGCGGTACAGTGTTCGACCACCGCCTTAATGAAGTGCTGGAGCGGGGTGCCGTGGCTACGGGGCGCTGAGGTCATCTTTTTGCACTTAACGTTAAATGACAGCTAACGGATGAGACAACACGGAGAAAGGATGGAGCCCAGAATTCATACGGTGATATCATTATTGTGTTGTCCTGCCCTCCATTGTGCGTTGGAGTCGGTTAAGCGTAAAAAACCTGACCCTTCGAAATTGACATTGATGAGTCACAGTGAGGGACTAACTGAAGAAAACACAGGGATTCACTGTATGAATAGGCCCGTGTCTGTTTCCAGTAGCATACTGCATCATAGTCACATTCCCACTGTGTTTTGGGACCCCATGTGGTCCTCCTTGATAATAACTTAAAAGGAAAAGACCATGAGAAAAGAATTCCAATCAAACCGAAAGAATTGAACAATATCTTATTATGTTGAAATAAAGAAAAGCAGGTCTTTTGTGAAGCCCTACTATGCAATTATCTATCGGACCAGGAGGAGTTTACCATCCAATTATAGTCCCAAAAATAATTTCCACAATGTCCAACATGGCCTGTATGAGTCTGTTCAAATAAAGTGTTCTGAAATAGTGGTCCCCTTTAACCGTAAAGATTAAAAAAACAAAACTTGAATTACAGTAAAGGGTGGTGCTGGTGTGTATGTTCTACCATCAGGTGGA
>NC_137202.1:6435870-6485870 GCF_960531495.2 Zeus faber | reverse complement strand
CTGCAATTACACAAACACACATCACAGGACACCCGTTCAGTCTGCCGCTCGTCCTCCACACATCCACCGGCCGCCCCACCGGATCCCCCTTTTTTCTGCACTTTGTTTCTTTTTTTTACCACGTTTTCATTTTGACTGTTGTTTGAAGTGAGGACCCATCTTTCGCAGCTCTTTCATAATGCATGGCCCATTTTGAATTTGCATGAATTCACTTTGCAGATGCTCCGACCGCCATCCCCACTCGTAATAATGTACAATGTTGGCTCATATGCTGTTAGTGTTGTTCGTTTTTTATATAGAGGTAGAGATAGATGGTAAAATGTTTCTTCGGTGAACGGTTTCCCAGTTGCTGCCCCTTGGTTGATGCAGAGGGGTGAAGGCAGAGCTTTCTGATGCGGGTGATACTGCATCAGGAACTGATTGGCTGATGCTGAAAAGCCAACAGTGCCTGATGCATTGCCTTCAGCATCGAAAGAAACGTCCCTGAATATCTGTCCACCTTTGTCCTTTATAACGTATTCGTACGAATTTCGTACGACGTACGAATTTCATTCAAATAAAAGTGTTTGTCCAGTTTCTGTGTTTGTCGCCCTTTGTAACCTATGCAAATAAAAGATGTGTGTTCTACCCTTAAATATTTGTGGGTCTTTTTTCTGTTGTATTTTCACTGGACAGATTGTCCATTACATATTGAGGGGGAAAAAACTGTAAACAAATTAACAAAAATAATTCTGTGTAGAATATTTACACTTGTATTTCAGTAACGATATGTTTCTGCTTACATCATGGCTGTTGCCTTCAGGATATGTAGGCATGATAAAGTGTGTGTGTGGGTGGGTGGGTGGGTGGGTGGGTGTGTGTGTGGCAGGGGTATTGGGTAATGATGAGCAGGGATGTCGTAAAACTCTAAGCACGGCTTTAATTAAGCCAAGGTCCAATTTATCACTCGGACATCAAAATGTACACAAACCTGGTGATATCCTTTTCCCTTTTCTTTCCTGATAAGGACTGAATTAGACCTGTGTTTTCAAGGTCATTCATCAGCTTTTTATTCATCAGCTTAGAGCAGTTTACCTAAATTACCAATATTAAATCGATCCATAAACAAATCATTGATCTACCATATCCGTAAGACACGGAAGAGTGGGTGAAGAGTCCTGTGCACTGAAACAGCTTTACCGTGGAGGTTTTCTGGCACAGGAGGAACCCACCCAACACACGCTGTGGGATTTGGTGCCGGTGAGGAATAGGACCGAGGGGAATGTTCGCTCTCGTCAATCTGAGATGAACTTTGCCGTTAATCTCCATCAACCACGTCAAAACACCTTTGATTAATCGGATATTTTATCCGCGCAACTGCCTATATTTGTGCATCTGTTTCAGTTTGCCAAGTAAAATATACTTTCTCAGTAAACTGTCAAAGTCCAAACTTTTTCAGTGTTTGCGCAGGTAGTACAATCTAGGATTCCCAGTTGAGTGCCATTTAAAAGTGTGTAATCCATCAGTGGTATTGATTTATTTACTACTCCTAGGTTTCCACACCGAAGACACCCAAGGTTGTTGATGTTACAGAACTTTTTTTTAAACTCTATCTCAGTCGTTTGGGACAAGGACAGCTGTAACCTAAATGCAGTGTACACTGTGTATATCATAACATGTCTTATCTAAACATTTAACCATTACTACCAGAGCATTACCTGGTGTGCTCTGAACAAAGACTTTAAACACTTAACTTTGAGATGGAAAAAATGTCTCATCCATGAACATGAACATGCGTTTTTTTTTTTTGGCCTGGGCTGCTCGTCCTGGTCCTGCACCGGTGCGGCATGGTGTGGAAACCTGTCTGTCTGCACCCGTAGAATAGGTTAAAAGGTCAAGCTTAGGGGTATCCGTGCCAAGTCCAACCCCATCCAATCATATCAACAAGCTGCTGGCACACACACACACACACATACACAAACACACACACACAATCACTTGCTATCGCTTCACCAGTGGTAAATCCAGGAGCCCATGCCAAGTCCAGCAGATGTTCCTGAAGCGCAGGCATCTTGTAAACACCATGAGCTGCATTAGAGGTTAATGTGTTGCTCAGAGTGCGAATATACAATGAAATCAGGGGGTCAACTTTTGCCCCAGGACATAAAGGGAACTGAGGGGGCTCAGAACTGAGTTTGTTTAATTTACTTAGGAAACGGAATCAATTAGATACATCTACAATAAAAGCACACTGTTTTAATTTGCTTTGTTTGGATAAAAGATCACTCTAATCATGCTAAGCGATCTTCAGCGGAGCGCTCCGCTGCTTTCTCCCAGGCGTGAATACGGGAAATATATTGTAATATTTACTATAACAGGTAAGATACAGTATAAATGTTTCGCTCCCCCCACCTGTTGTTCGTACATCTTTTTGGAGGGGTCAATGTCTCAATAAGAGGGGTCAGACACCCGTAATTCGAACCCTGGTGCTGCTGGTGACAGAAGGAGCTTCTACCTCTTGCATGGAGCTCCATCACAAGCCTTTAACATTTGCATGTGAGTGAGTAAAGTTTATTTATGGAGCACACTGTTCCAAAGTGCTTCACGCACAAGTGGCCTAAAAAGAAACGCAATGGAAAATAGAATAAAACAAACGGAGTGGCCATGAAAACAAAAAAGACAACTAACTTTATCAAAAAATCCTTATCTTTAAAAATGCAGAGGAAAGAGAGTACACCAGACCCCCACATCTTGAGATGCAGTCTCACTGTAATGGAGAGAACATGATTTGATGGAAATACTACAGTACTGCGATAATGCAATAATGTGTAGGGTCACCCTCTATTTAGCCTGCATTATTGACTGTGTAAGAAAGTACAAAGACAAAATAGCACGATTCCCATCATACACTGGATATTGTTTTGCAAATAGAGCAGCGGATTTAAAATCCAATTTGTTTTTTGTAAAGTGCCATTGGATTGAAAGGTGAATGAATCAACGTCATTGGCCCGCCAGGCTGGATGCCCTATTGTGATTGCTCGGAACCTATCTGAAGCACAACAACGGTAGAAGTTAAGAACGGTTTACGTCTTCGTATGTCACAAACTTCTCCTGGTGCAACTTTCATCCAAATCGATCCACATAGGGAGCAGAAATTAGTGAAAAACTGACCAAATTTGACCCAAATCACAGACACGGTCTAAGTCTAGTATCTGCAACGGGGCTAAAAGTATCTGGACCACAACAATGACAGAATGACGAACACGGTTGAGGTGTCGTTGGAACAGGTACGTTGCAAACATCTCGTGGTGTAAGCTTTATCCAAATCAGTCCGCGTATGGAGCAGAAATGAGTGAAAAACCAAACAAATTTGAACAGTATTGTTGGAGAAAACCTGTTTTGATCAATTACTCTATTCTTTTGATCAATTCAAGTATGATAACAATTACCTTCGAGGTTCTCCGCATGCTCGTTGATGGGTAGGCACGTCAATCGGGGGACGTACCACGACTTTAGGAGTTAGTCATATTTATTGTTCGGCAGAATCAAAAGTACAAGCTACAGAGGCTCGGGGTCTTCGTATCCCTGACAGAGCTATGGAGCAGGGTCAGTTCGCGAAGTCTGAGCCCTGCTCCTTCTTCCCTGGAACCTTATATAGTCTTATCTACGTGCAGAACCACATGAACAACACGCACGCAAGCGGCTACGTGCAGGAACAACATGTGCGCAACATGTACGCAAGCGGCTACGTGCACGAACAACATGTGCGCGACTTGTGACAAAAGGACATATGGATCACAAAGAACTGTTTCCAACCAGAGGCGCCATATTATTTTAACAGTATCCAGGTGGTCGTGCTTCACGTCAACGTTCGAAAACAAAATGAACGAGATGAGATTTCCGCAGAAGTAATCGGCGGACGGCCTCGTCAGCCGACCATAACCCAGAGAGCAGCACACCATTCCTCCTGCGCACTAAACCATTATTATTATTATTATTATTATTATTTATACTTCTGGCCAGCCAGCCTTTTGTTCATGGACATAATAAAAACTCTCGCCATGTTGGCAAACCACAGCAAAAAGGATTCCGTCTCCCTCCCTCCCTCCCTCCCTCCCTCCCTAAACCCACAACGTCACCTCAAACATGACATGACATGAACAGCCAAGCGTACAGAGCAGAGAAACAACCATGTGACACTAACAGCCAATCGTACAGCAGGAGCCCCGGCGCTTCCTTCGCGGTAGGAGAGAGTCCCTCGGTCCGCTCCGAACATCCCCGCATTTAATCACAGAGCCCGGATTCGGGGGCCTCAGAATACGGAACCTCCGAAGCCTGTGATACGTATTTAACATGACTAAACTGGACCCTGTGTATTGCTGCCTGCAGCTATATTTACGATTATTGTTATTATTATTATTATTATTATTAGTAGTAGTAGTAGTAGTAGTGGTATTAATTGTATTATTATTATTATTATTATTATTATTATTATTATTACCATCCTACAGGGGATGCAGCGCCTTATTGTTATTGTTCGGGAAAAAATTCTCGGAATTTTGAAGCCTAAAACTATCTGGAAAATCAACTTCAGCATAACACACGAACAGGGTTTACGTCTTTTTTGAACCGGTATGACACAAAGACCTCATGGCTTAAATTTAATCCAATTCGATCTACATACGGAGCAGATATTAACGAAAAACCGGCCAAATTGTGAGCGATTTGAACACAGACGAGCCAGCACATCTGACATGAAATATGTCCAAACCAACTAAAACTATCTGGAACACAAACTTCGGCGTGAGCTACTAACAAAATTGAGGTGTTGTTTACACTGCTACGTCACAAGCATCTCGTGGTTTAAGTTTCATCCAAATCGATCCACATACGGAGCCGATATCAGTGAAAAACCGAACATATTTGACCCGAAATATTCAGCTAGTCTTGGTTAACTGACACGTCACACATCTCGTTCTTAAATAAACAAGATCACATTTACAGTAAAACGCTTTATAATGTCATCATATTATTTTTTTATAAATGTACAGATTCTGATTGAGAATGTCTAGTTAGACCGTGTCCAGTGTGTGGCGTAGACTCTGTCGCTCTGTAGTCTTTAGACGTTGCCAAACCATATATTTCTATATATATCTATATATATCTATATATATTTCTATATTTATATAGCTGGTAAATGTCAGTAGATCTGTTCTATTGACATTTTAAATCCACATTACTTTGCCGGATTAATGAAAAAATCAAAATAAAAAAATAATCCTTAAAATGTCATCAGAGCGTCCCTCGAAAACACTGAAATGTGTGACTCAGTGATGCAGTCAAGATCCAGCGAGGCGTTGAAAAAAAGAAGCCGTCAATGGTAATTACACACAGAAACACCACAACGTTTTTCATATTTCATGGGAACGTAACTTACTAATAATGTAATCCAAAGCAAAAACTCAACTAAAACACGACTAAACTGGACCCCGTGTATTGCTGCCTGCAGCTATATTTATTTATTATTATTATTATTATTTATTGTTGTTTTTATTTGTATTATGCTGCCATTTTTTTTTTAATCTTGGTGTTTTTCTACGGCTAAAAGTATCTGGAACACGATAACCGCAGTACGCACAGACACAGTTGAGGTCTCGTTAGTACCGGGACATTTCAGATGTCTTGTTGTTTGAGTTTGATTATTATCATTATTAATATTTGGAGCAGAAATTAGTAAAAAAAAAAATGTCGTAATTATACCTGCGTAGAAGAATGTTGAGGCAATTTGATTAGTTTCAGGAGGGGGCCGCTTTGTGACTGGCAATTTCTCCTACCATGCGCCATCCAAGTGGCGTGTTCAGGGACCTCCGGCAAAGAAACACAAATGACGGGGTTGTAGACCCACCAGTTTATTGTAGAGAGTGGGCTGGGTGGAATTAGCCCAGGAGCAGATAGAGATGTCATGACAAGGGCTCCTCTCCTGAGTGTGTGTGGGGATGGGGGTTTTACCTGTTGCTCATTAGACCAACCAACCAGCAACAGGTATGCAGCCACTCTGATCCTGGGTCCCCAACTATCTAGATCCAGGTCAGGTGTGGCTGCTCAAACCACACCATCCCGACACAACAGTGACATCATGAACCAATGGTATATAAGTCAAGGCTTTGTCTCTTGGAAGTCATTCACATCCAGCCCCTTGCATCCTGTGCGTAGTTGTTAAAATACAGTTCTTAAGGGACATTTAAACTTAGTGACACAAGAGGAACATTCAGTGACATAAGTGCATTGTGATTGGTCCAGATGAAGTCCACGATAATTGGAAATTATATTATGATATCATTAAAAAATGATATACTTCATTTAAAGTAAACATGCCTTTATTACATTTACATTTACATTTAGTCATTTAGCAGACGCTTTTAACCAAAGCGACTTACAAGGGAGAATAACATTCAAGCTCAAGCTTATTTTCACCTATCAGCCACAACATTAAAACCACTAAGAGGTGAGGTGAAAAACATTGCTCATCTCGTTCCAATGGCACCTGTGGGATATATTAGGCAGCAGCTGAACAATAAGTTCTTGATGTTTATGTGTTGGAAGCAGGAAAAATGGGCAAGCGTAAGGATCTGAGCCACTTTGACAAGGAACAAATAGTGATGGCTAGACGACTGGGTCAGAACATCTCCGAAACGACAGGTCTTGTGGGGTGTTCCTGGTATGCAGTGGTAAGTACCTACCAAAAGAGCTCCAAGGAAGGACAACCGGTGAACCGGTGACAGGGTCACGGGCGTCCATGGCCCATCGATGCGCGTGAGGAGCAAAGTAAGCCCAGTCTGGTCTGATCCCACAGAAGAGCCACTGTAGCACAAATTGCTGAAAAAGTAAATGCTACTATGATAGAAAGGTGTCAGAACACACAGTGCGGTCTGAGTGCCCATGCTGACCCCTGCCCACCACCAAAAGCGCCTACAATGGGCACGTGAGTGCCAGAACTGGACAATGGAGCAATGGAAGAAGGTGGCCTGGTCTGATGAATCACGTTTTCTTTTACATCATGTGGATGGCTGGAGTTAGGGTACGATCCAATCGAGCATCTGTTGGTTATGTTGGAACAGCAAGCCCGATCCATGGGGGCCCCTCCTCACAACTTCCAGGACTCAAAGGATCTGCTGCTAACGTCTTGGTGCCAGATACCACAGGACACCTTCAGAGGTCTTGTGGAGTCCATGTCTTGACGGGGCAGAGCTGTTTTGGCGCCATGAGGGGGAGCTACACAATATTAGTGTTTATAAGTGGTGGTTTGAATGGTGATCAGTGTATACACAATTTATTTCCAAAACATTAAATCTACGTAAAAAAAACAACAGTGTCCCTCGCAGTGGACACGGTGGCTCGGAGCTCGACCCTCGATCACGACAGGTTTTCCTCAGTGCGGCCTGACCAAGTCGCATCGCAAGTCAGTAAAGAACGAGTGGACAGAACATCCATCCTTAGAGGTTAGTCACACTCATGTTAAAGAGAAGACCAAACAAATCTCAGAAAACCAAACAAAATCTCAAATAAAAGTTATGAAACAACAAGTGGAAAATCTATGTGAGATTCAATGTAATCTCGGAAAATTGTAACACGTGCTATGGTTCATAGAACCCGAAAAACTGTTATACATACCTAACACAACTAAACTTGACCGTGTATTGCTGCCTGCAGCTTTATTTATTAATATTATTATTTATTCTTTTTAAAAATTATTATTATTATTATTATTATTATTATTATTATTATTATTATAACATTCTGAAGCCGGGGGGAATTTCCATGCACAGTCTGTAGAGGGAGCCAGTCTCCAGTGCAGCCTCCAGTTAAAAGCTCTTCACCGATGTGCAGCGAATCTTGTGATTCCACCGGAGCTCAACCTGCCCGGTACTCCCCCCTCCCCTTCATCCTTGAAGAACCGCATCTTGCGCGCACACACACACACCCACACCACCCGCTGCCATCCACCTGGCTGCACCCACCCATCCATCCATCCATCCATCTGTCCTCTGCTGCAAAAGAACACTGGGAATTCTCTGCAGTCAGTGGAAGTAGAGAAAACAGGTAAAGGCAGGTGGTGGCCAAACATTTTGCATGCACTATACTCTTCTATGATAACCATTATACTATGGATTTAATAACATCTTGATAATCGTTTATTATATTTAGCGTGTGCATGACTTTGCATGACATGTTTACGCACGGCGTTTTACGCGCACTACGCACTAAAAACCCAGCAGAACCCCCCCCCCCCAAAAAAAAAACACTTCACTCCCCGGAGTCTCAGATCGAGCTGGAGCCGAGCCAACACAAACACCGGGAGACGTTGGGACTCGTTTAGCAATTCCATCAGTGATGTAATAACTGGTAATAAAAACGTGTGGGAGCTGTCAGGGACCAAGTGATCGTGCGCGCCGCATCCATTTGGGTCCCTCTGCTCGCTCTCCCCGCAGCTCACCTCTCCGACGCAGCGCCGCCGAAATGCTGGGACTCTGCGTGTGTCTGTGCGTCCTCACGCACGTCCTGGCGCAGGACGCAGAGGAACCGGTCATCTACTCCGTGAGTTGACTTTCCAAAATGCATTTTTTTCTTGCCTGTTTTGTTGACGGTGATTTTGAAAGATACATTTGGTGTGATTTTGTCATGCAAAGTGGACTTTAGCACGTTTCCAAAAGCTGTGACGCACTGAGATGCAGCGCCGTCATCCTGTTTACATCCTTTTCATCCATCCAAAGATGGGGTGGAAAAGAGGTAAATACTGTGAGGTAGCAGTCGTTTTTGAGAGTTTTTTTTATTTTGATTATCTTTTAGTGCACGGATGGATATCAATATGACCCTGTTCGACAGCAGTGCAAAGGTAAGATATGGAGTGTTTTGTGAACATCAAATTATAACTCTTGCATCTTCTCTTACGACGTTGATCGCCTATATGTGTATGTGGTTTCTAATTCAGTTTCTTTCTTTCTTTCTTTCTTTCTCTCTCTCCCTCCCTCTCTCTCTCTCTCTCTCTCTCTCGCTCTGTCCCTTCCTCCGTCAGACATTGATGAGTGCACCCTGGTAGACGACGCGTGCAAGGGCGGCATGATGTGCATCAACCACTATGGCGGCTACCTCTGCCTCCCCCAGAACTCCCAGATCTTTGTCAGTAACAACGAGGAGCAGGCGCCGCAGCCCGAGCCCGTCCCGCCGGTGCCCCTGGTGCCCCAGGTGCCCCGGACCCAACCCACCCGGGGCCACTCGAGTGCGGGGAACACGTACCACCCCTCCAGGACCATACGCTGCAGCCCGGGGTTCGCACCGGACAAGCAGGGCCTCTGCAAAGGTACGACCGCCTCACGCAGTGCGACCACCTCGGACTCCGATCCAGTTCTGCTCCCTGTGTAAATATAATACGATTTAAATGCTTGTGTTTTGTTTCTCTTACTCTATTGCGCCTCCTCCACATCAACACATCCATCGGGTCTGAGGGAATGGTGATAAGATAATGCAAAGTCGTTGCATATACTGGCACGAAGGTGCTTCCGTGTGCTCCCGAACAAGGGAAATTGAATGGCGCCCTTATGCAACTCCTCCCGCAAAAAACGCTTTTCTTTTTTCGGTTTTTCTTCCTCTGTGTGCTGTTTTCCACACTCTATAACAGTGAATCTTCTGGTCTGCATGGCTGTCGGCTTCCCTCGGGACAGCCTGTGTTGTGTGTGCTAAAATATAGCTATTACTCCTCTACGTTCCCAGGGCTTTATCTCGTGTTTTTGGTAGCTCTGATAGGCGGTGGGTGTTCCTAAATGTGAGAGGACCTCTTTGATCCTCCGAAGCCAAGAAGGGTTCAAAGACTGGGTTCAATCTGCCCCCCCTCCTCCTCCCGCCCTCCCTCTCCCTCCTTCGCCCTCCCTCCCTCTCTCTCCCTCAATGTCTCCGTACAGTACGTGTGCACGTTGGATGTGCACGCACAACTGGTGCAGATCATGTTGTTGCTTCGTGCCAGATGTGTTGCCGCTCCACCTTGAAAGAATCTCCTCCACCTTTTCTCTCCTCACACCCCACCCAGCCCCCCGGCCCTTCGGCCCGTCTTCGCGGGCGGAACGGCGCGTTTCGGGGGCTGAAGGAGCGGCGAGGGTCGGCTCTGTAAACGTCGCACGCGACACAACTAGTCTCCTGTGGCAGCGCGGAGAGGGCTTCCGCGGTCACGTCTGTGGTCGCCGAGCCTCAGCGAAGCTCACAAAATGTTAATTTCACACCGGGGCGAAAAGATACGTTCAAGGTGTTTTATGTGTTTCTCTGAATTTACACGCGTGGCAGCACTCTTTCCTCTAATTTGTCTTTTATAGGGGTGTAAAACATGGCACTCCATCAGCGAGCAGAACTCCGTGAGCCAGCTGGCAGTGGCAACACTTATTCATTACCAGGCGTGCGGCTCTAACGCCCGGGATTAACTAAGATATAACTGTTGTTTTGGTTATCCTTTGGAATATCTCCTTATTATGATAGCGCAAACATGTCTTGTTGGTGCGTATTCCTGCTGATGGAACGATAACATCTTTGTTTATGTGAGTTTCTGCTCCCCGCCCCTTGCGCCCCCACCGCCACCACCGCCGTCACCCTCCCACCCCGCCCGCCCCCCACCCCTCCCCACCCACCCCCGTCCTTACACATGTTACATAATAAGCCGATATTGTCCAAATTAAAAGCGGTTTCTCCGCGCTGGCAGTTTGTTGCGCAGATTTCCTTGCTCGCTCAGGGATCGTCCGCATCCACTCTCGCAGTGGAAACCTCAGTGTATCAAATAGTGCTTACTCGTTGAGCAGGGCTGCTCAACCACTTCAGGAGGAAATCTGCATTGCCGTGTCAAGTAGGGCAAAGGGAAAGATGAAGGGCGGACATTGATAAATACAGAATATCGGCAACAGCGAAAGCTCATCTTGGGGTTCACCTGGGTGTTTTATTAAATTACAAAAAAAAAGGAGTAATCATTTGTACATATAGGAGCGGGTTTCGCAGACGGGTTTAATCTAAATCAGGAGGATTCGTTGAAATCTAATCTAATCCTACTTCAATGAATCCGGAATTTGAAAATGCCTTTCTGAGACGTTGCCTAATTTAAGATGAATGATTCTAGACTAGGAAGTCCTGGACTAAGGTCATGAAGGACACGTCAGCTCCTTCTGTCTGGTCTTAGTGCTGGTCTTTAATTTGAGCCTTCACTTAGATATAGATCAACTCTAATCTTCCTTCTGGGAATCTTTTTTTTTCTTTTTTAACCAAGACAAGGCCAAGTCTGAGACTATTTTAAACTATTTGTAAATGATTAATGACTAAAAAATATTGTAATTTTTTTCACATTTTAACCTAAATAGTGGCACTTTTTTCCCCGATACGCAACCACTCTGTGATTCCAGTTCAAAGTGGACGCAATCTCAATTTTTTTCTGTCCGTCAGAGGCAGCACTGATAACTATCTGTGTTTGGAAAAGCTCCTTGTTAGATTCCATTCTGACTTTCAGGCTCCCAGTAGACCATAAAATAGTTGATCTTTCTTTTTCTGATATTTGAAACTGCATCACTTCCTGTGTGGCAGTGTTATTTCCTGCCAGTGTACTGTACACAGACCCCGAGAAGCAACGTGTTCCATGTGGTGTAGATGGTTTTATTGAGTGGATCTGAAGATCGGCCAAGTCCAATAGGCCTGTTCCTACTAAAAAAACAATTATGAGTTAATAATTGAGCACTAAAAACACGTGCCTTTAACTTCACCTTGTGTTCCTTGTGTTTTCATAAGCAAACTGCAAATGGGCACCAGGTCCCCGCTGGCTTCACAGCCGAAACTGACGCTGGTGTTGTTGTAGTGACACATGAGGGAAGCTGCCGTGCTTCTCCAAAGTGGCCACAGAGAGAGAGGGTATGAAATTTAACTGTATGTGAGACAGCTTAATGATCCTTTTCTTTTCCATGACACACACACGCACACACACACACACACAAACAGACACGGGCACACACACACACACACACACACACACACACACACACACACGCACACACATGCACCCGCGCACACACACACACACACACACACACACACACACACACACACACGCGCACACACACACACATACGCACTCCACTTGGATTCCTGCAGTACAAATGTCTTGTTGTAGGCCTGCGTTCTCTTGTTAACTGTTTTTCAGCGGCAGTGAGGTCACGCTCATAAAAAATAAAAAATAAACCAGGGCCATTCGTCAAAGCAGTCAAATCAATAATTAAAGTTAATTAAAAGGTTAAAGAGGATACTATGCTGTTCCTATTTACAGGCAGCCACTGTTTATGAGTCCGATCTGAAAGAAAAAAAAACAACATTTGTATTTATGAGAAACAGTCTGAATAAATAAAATAAAAATAAGCCAAATGTAAAAAAATAGCCAAATATACAGTGTATAGAAAAATTGCAGAATAAAAAACAAAAATGAAAGTGCAAAAGGCGATTCTATGCACAGCAATAGCTGGGGCTAAATGGCAGTATTTCTGCTTGTGTAGTTTAGGGTATAAATATGAATAAAGATGGATTTGCTATACAGGATGATAAATATGAATACTCTAATACAGGCATGGCTGGTATCTCTGGCTCCACATCTAATAATCAACAAAAAACAAATGATACATGTTTATGTGATTTTTTCTTTCTTCACAAGCCTCTCCAGTTCTAATTCACATTCACATTTGACGGATTAGGTTCTGTGCATACCTCGCAGTTAAGTACACACTTTTGCCACCTTCGTTATTTTGGAATCCCTTGCCCCGGCACTGTATGTGACATGAAACGGCATGCCAGGCCTGTTTACCTGTCTGGGCTCCTGAGGTGGATGTCGGCCACCTCGCCCTCCGCATGCCTCACTAATTCCCGCTCTGCCTGGACACAATTTACCTGCCGTGCTGGGAAACCTTCCCTTAATATGGAATATTAAGACCCCCCCCCCCCCCTTTTTTTCTTTTACATGACGGAGAACTTGTGTACTTTTCCGTGAGAGACTTCAGCACGAGCAATTACATTTTTCCACCAAGATGCAATGCAATGCGCATGGGAGGACTATCTCTGGAATGTCGGATGGTTGTTTTTTTTCCATCTGCTTCCATCGTTTTTTGCGAAGGTCGGAATGAGTGAAGCAGCCGACGGAGACGTGGGGGATCGATGTGAGGAGCCGGAATGCGGTCGGCAGCAAACGCGGGGAATATGCAAAAGGCTTCATAGTTTGACCTTTTGAGCGAAGGCTTTGACAGCTCCACTTGTTGTCTCATTCCAGCAGCGGTATTTGAAGCAACTTGTTCCAGCTACCAGCATTTCAGATCCATCCGGAGAGAAAGAGGGAGAGAGAGAGAGAGAGAGAGAGAGAGAGAGAGAGAGAGAGAGAACACATAAATAGATCTAACAATATTCAGCGAATATCCTTCCGATGCGATCCTATCAGTGTTTGTTTCTCCAAAGTACCCATAAAAGATAAGGGAAAAGAACAGATATAATGAGGGGGGAGGGTGTTCAACACAGAGCCGAGATGTCCATTGTGAGATCAAAACACTATAAAAGGACATTTAAAAAAAAACACGACTATAATCGGGCAAACTGCGATATTCCTGACATCACAAGAGAGGGAGGATAAAACACGTTGCTTGATGTGATCTGACCCGCCCTCGGTGGATGGTGGCCCAACAAAGAGACACACCTGGTTCACGTTGCTGAGCCTTTTGAACCGTCCTGGTACTTGCGGCGCCGAGCCAGAGGGAAGTGCGCGCGCAAAGTTGCATAGTTCGGTCGTCTTTTTAAATCAACTCCGCTTTGTTAGTGTCCTCGGGTTTTTCTTGTCAAGTGGGCGATGTACTTTTTGACCCCTGTTGTCCTTATCCTCACATCTCACTCCTCTGGCCTCGCTCTCACTGGCTACTGTCCTTGACGTCAGTTGCACTTCTCCCTCTAACTCATCGAACAACTGAACAAGAATTAATCCGACTCAGTTATAAACACAGTGACTCCAGACACACTAAACGCTAACGTTTTGACTCCGAACCTCATGGTTGAGTTTAATATTTTAAAACTGAAAGTACTTTTCCTTGAGTATTACTTTTTGGATCACACTACAACTGCCAGTTTTCCATTTGAAACTGATGTTTTTCCAACATCCCGGGTTTACACTCATCTTCTGATCCCTTGATTTGGGTTTTTTTTTTGTCTCGGTCACTTGAGGTGGCAGGGAGATTTTTATTTTTAATCCCAGGGTGCTGTTCTTTTTAGTGAATGTTCCTCCATATTGACAGTTTACTGACTGCAACTAGTTACGCGGCTTTATTGAAATTCATCTCAATTCAGCTGCAATTCACCTCTTGCGTGTGGCGGACCCCGCCACCAACGATAGCAACGGCATATAGAGGAGCACATGCATTACGCAGATACATCAAAGGGTCGTTCACATTAAAGTGGCGTCAAAATAAAGTATCAAATATGACTTCTTTTTTTTTTTTTTTTACAAAATAATATTACGGATTACCACTTTAAGTGAAGTGCATCAATATAAATGACACAAAATAAACTTTTTTGTGTCAAAAAATGGAAAGTGGTAACGTGCCATTTCTGCTGGGTGTCATCCCATTCTGCCTGCACAGTGCACGGCGTACTCTGTTATTGCCTGTGGCTCCTCTCTCTCCAACTGATGAGGGGAAGCAGCTTCGTGGAGGCGCTGGTGTTGTTGTTATCCTTTGTGCGGGTCGGTCGCTGTCCCAGGACCAGCTGCTTCCTCCTCTGACGGCCGAACACGTGTTGATCTTTCCTCTTACCTCATGCTGGAAAGGGACACGGGGTTGACCCTCTCGCTCGCGGCCGCCGCTTCTCTTATTTATTTTGCTGTTTCTCACAAGTCCGGGTCCCCCCCCCCCCCCCCCCACCCGTGACAACGCTCACCATTTCTACATCCCTCACGTTGTGTCGTCCGCGGGCAAGTCTGTAATACTGCGGAGACCGTCGGGGTTTCTCACTAATGAGCTGACATAACAATGGAGCAGACAAGACTAATTAATCTGAAAAGTGGAGGATTGGCTCCGCGGCTGATATCGAGGGGGTTTTCCACACTAATTAGAGAGACATGCTGGAATTTAGCTTGGGCTGATTGGGTTGGTTTGTCAGGACCACCAAGATCCTACTTCATGCAGCGGTTTAACATGTTGATCTTTATCTGTATATCTTCGACAGACAATAAAAAGTATACTAACAGACACGGGCGTGTGTGTGTGTGTGTGTGTGTGTGTGTGTGTGTGTGTGTGTGTGTGTGTGTGGGGAGGGTGTTAGTGGAAGTTAGTGGAGGTTACTGGAAGTTGTAAAAATCGATCTAAATATCTAAATCAAGTATATCCAATGCAAAAGTATATATCTCAGTTATTGAGAGCAAATTCTAATCGAGCAAATACTAAAATACTAGCCTGGCAGTGCCAGACTCAGAAATGTGTATTAGTATTAGGAACCTCTCAGTTCATTTTCAATTTCCAAAGGGCGTTACCAACGGGCGCAGACCAAAATGTCTCTGGACGCAATTGGATCGACCTGCGACCAGCCAGTGGTGCTTTGTGCTCCAGGCTCAGGAAAGTGTCGTGCACCTTGTGACATCCACCGTGTACCAAGTATAAAAACTAAGAGCGCGCCAGTTTTGGATACGCCAAAGCCAACAATTTAGGTTTTGTAGGATATTGCGTCTCTGTTTCTTTTTTATTTCCCTTTTACTGCGAGGTCAGACAGACTGCTCCCATGTGGAAGGTTATAGAACGCTTCAGCTTTTATTAAAGCACTCGCAGGTGTCCAAAAGCTTCGGGATAGTTCTGACTTGTTATGAGGATGCATGAATAAAGTAAAGCAGGGATGAATAAATCTATCAAACTGTGATCGCACTAACGAGGGCCAACCTTCCCCCCCCTCACACGCTCCTCCTGGCGACGATAAAACAACATCGCATTTTCACTGCAAACGATACTGATGTTTGTAAAAAAAACTAACAAAAAAAAAAAAAAAGAAAAATCACATTATTTTCCGAATCATTTGTTCAGCGCCGGACAACTCCTCGCTACGTGACCTTCACTCGTGTCTGGAACAACCTCACAAATCACTTAGCGAGCGAGAATGAGAGACCGAGATGAGCAACACGCGGCCCGGTGAGCTCATCACTACAGCAATTAAAGTCATGGAGAAAGTTTATTTCCCCAAAAATGTGATTTGGTTAATGGACTAAATTCATAAAGAGCTTTTCTTTTCTCGTCAGTGCAGCTCACACATAAAGGAAAACTCAGGGTTGACGGTTTGACCGATGGTGTCCTCCTGGGAAAGAGGGAGAAGCGTTCAAGGAAAAGTCCAGTCATTTTTAAACTAAACCTTATTTTCCGATCATTTCGGTGTCAACCCGAATTATTTCAATCTTTTCAATTGATCCGGTATTGAGGGAATTGCTTGAGCAGGGCCGCGATATGTTGTGCAATGGGGAAATTGTGAGCCACGTTCTCCAGCAACCGATTGCGGTTGCCGGAGAGATTCCCATTGGTGGAAGAAGGGTTTTAGGATTTCAAAAATAGTGGAGTTTGAGGAATTAAAGGAAAACTCTGGGTATTTTCTACCCAAAATTGTATTTTTCGTTCAGTGGCAGTCGACCCGAGTCACTCTGTCTCTTCAACGTGGTCAGGATTGCCCCATTGCACAACATATTGCAGCTTGGCTATAGCGATTGCCTAAATACTGGATCAATTGAAAATGTTCAAATCACTCCAGTTGACTCCCATTGATCGGATAATAAGGTTTAGGTGAACAAAAAAAAATGACTGTGCTTTTCCTTTGCTGCTTCGCACTCTTCCCCCAGGAGGACACAACAAGGTCAAAGTACAAGCCTCCAGACACCTCAGCGCCCTGGTGCCGCCTCCATTTATTAATACCCCCCAATCTACTTGTTGACTTGTTCCAAATAGCAGACAGCGGTTGTTGTGACTTGCTCTGAAAGAGAAACACCTTAAAATCAGCCCTTCTTTCTTTCTTTCTTTCTTTCTTTCTTTCTTTCGAACCCGTGTGGTGCTAGAGCCAGGGGGGCGTAGTATGAAAGGCTTTCAGGTGAAGTAAAAGCCAACGCCTCGGGGACAGCAGGATGACAGGGCTGCCACGCTCAATGTTGTGAAATTTTATGGGTTATTAACGTCAAACGTCTTGCAGCCTTGCCCTGCTGCTCCAAATATTGAATTATCCACCAATTAGAGGGGGGAGACAAAAGAGAAGTTGTCCAAGGGAGGGATGGCTACAGCCTCTCAGTGGAACTGCTCCCTGGTTCCATCGCAGTGCCTCAGTGAAAATAAGACTAAACGCTCCAGAGTGATAATTGCAACAAGCCCTGTCACGTCCAAATAAATACAGAGCAAATAACACATTGTTCCGCGTTCAGTCCGAGCAGTTTTTGGTCTGTGTTTTGGACCGGCAGACCCACACGCACATGTAAATGCGTATTATGCTCCCACACACATATGAACACCTAATTTTCGCTTCTAAGCATGAGATCTTCACATACACCCATCAGCCTCAACATTAAAACCACCACTAATAACCACTAATATTGTGAAGCTCCCCCTCATGACGCTAAAACAGCTCTGATCCGTCGAGGCATGGACTCCACAAGACCTGTGAAGGTGGTCTTGGTATCTGGCACCAAGACGTTAGCAGCAGATCCTTTAAGTCCTGTAAGTTGTGAGGTGGGGCCCCCATGGAACGGGCTTGTTGTTCCAGCACATCCCACAGATGCTGGATCGGACCCTAACTCTGGCCATCCACATGATGTAAAAGAAAACATGATTCATCAGACCAGGCCACCTTCTTCCATTGCTCCATGTTCCAGTTCTGACGCTCACGTGCCCATTGTAGGTGCTTTTAGCGGTGGACAGGGGTCAGCATGGGCACTCTGATCGGTCTGCGTCTACGCAGGCTGTGACGCACTGTGTGTTCTGACACCTTTCTATCATAGCAGCATTAACTTTTTCAGCAATTTGTGCTACAGTGGCTCTTCTGTGGGATTGGACCAGACGGGCAAACTTTGGTCCTCGCATCGAGAGGCCATGGATGCCCATGACCCTGTCGCCGGTTTACCGGTTGTCCTTCCTGGACCACTTTTGTTAGGTCCTAACCACTGCATACTGGGAACACCCCACAAGACCTGCCTTTTTGGAGATGCTCTGACCCAATCGTCTAGCCATCACTATTTGGTCCTTGTCAAAGTGGCTCAGATCCTTAGGCTTGCCCATTTTTCCTGCTTCCAACACATCCACATCAAGAACTTATTGTTCACCTGTTCCCAGATATATCCCGGCCCTTGACGGGTGCCACTGGAACGTGATGATCAATGTTATTCACTTCGCCTGTCAGTAGTTTTGATGTTGTGGCTGATCAGTGTATTTGCGGACACTTTTACCTGTAAAAGGTAATTTAAACAAAGAGTTGAATCCACATGCACTTTTCCATGCCTTTCCAAACACACACACACACACACACACACACACATACACACACACACACACACACACACACACACACACACACACACACACACACACACACACACACACACACACACACACAGAGTAACAAAAAAACACTTTAAACTGTTGCCAATCCTATTACTCCTAAAAACTCACAAGGAATTAAAATGTAATCTCCCCTGAAAAGCTTTTATTTTTTTTTTGTACAAACAACCTTAAATCTAGCTTCAAATGATGAGTTTTTTTTCCTTCATTCTTTTGTCTGACAAAAGCCTCTCCACCCTGTCTTCTCATTTTTTCCTTCGACATCTTCCATCCTGTAAAACCTCCTTGTCGTTCCCATGATGTTATGTGAAAAACGCGGACATAGCCACTTCCATTCGAGTTTCTTAAATCAGAGAGAGATGGAGAGAAAGAGAGAAAGAGAGAGAGAGAGAGAGAGAGAGAGAGAGAGGCAGAGAAGAACGTGCGGATAGTGATCGCAGGAAAATAAACCAACATGTTTGCTCCCTCTGCTCCATGGTGTTGTAATAAAAACATTTTTCAGCTGCGTGCTTTATGGGAGCGGAGCGCTCGCTAAGAGATGCTCCACGCCATGATTTAGGGAAAGAAACTCCACCACACACACACACGCACACACACACACACACACACACACACACCTCCCCCCACTGCTGCCTGTTGTGGGGGTTTTATTGGCGGCGTTATAAAGGTTTAGTGACAGGGCGGCTGTTGCCATGAGATTTTTTTCCTGTGAATGAAATATTGCCTTGCACTCGGCACATGTGCTTTTATTTAGAGCATTAAGGGCCTTTTGGAGAAAAGCTCTGAACACACACACACACACACACACACACACACACACGCACACACACACACGCACACACGCACACACATGCACAAACACACACGCACACACGCCTCTGACTTCTCCATTTAACGAGCTTCCTAAGAAGTTACGCTTTCCTCATCACGCTGCTGGATCTGAGAGAGAACATGAGCAGTAACAGGGATGATCTGAGTGTGTGTGTGTGTGTGTGTGTGTGTGTGTGTGTGTGTGTGTGTGTGATCGATGTGTTTATGTGTGGAATTAACTGAAACCGTGAAAATAACTGACACACACACACACACCGATGCCCACTTGCTGTCTGTATATGATGTGTGTCAGACCACCCAGGAGGGCTGCTGAGTGGTCGTGTGCGTGTTTGTGTATATGAGTGTGTGTGTGTGTGTGTGTGTGTGTGTGTGTCAGTGTTGTCTGTGTGGGAAAGAGCGAGAGACAGAGAGAGAGAGATAGAGTGAGAGACTGTGTTTTCTTCCCGGGGGGCTGTGTAGAAGAGCTGAGGCTCTGGTCCCGTTGAAGCACAGAGTTTGTATTTACGAGATTAGCGATAAAAATTGAGGTTTTCTAACAGAGCTCTGGGTTGGATGGTTCACCTTTTTCTGTGTTTTTATTTTACATTTCTAAGAAGCTTAGTTGTTGTAAGAAGCTGCCAGTGGCAGTTATAGTTCTCTATCACTATCACTGGTTTGTTGATTTATTTAATTCTCTGATATGGGTCCAATATCAGTGAAAAGTTGAACTAGAGGACAGAATCAGAATCAATCAGAATGAGTTTATTCCCACAGGTACATTTACATGTACAAGGAATTTGGCACGGTGAAACAAATCTACAGACGATAAACATTTTAAAAAGCTTGACAATCTGAGGAAAAATAAAAAAAATATTGAATAAAATTAATTGAAAAAAATGTTAAATAAAGTAGAATAAAAATCTCAGTAAAAGTAAAATAAAAATTGCCACACAAATTGCTGAAAATACAAAATATAAATCAATTTAATATATAGAAATATACAGAATATAGAAATGATGCGATTCTATGCACAGGATGGTTTATTGGTCTTGGCATAAATAATAATTATAAGTTACTCCATGTAGCAGAACATCAGGAAGGAAGAACAAAGGAGAACAAATCGCTAGTTTATGAGTTTGTCCATTTTTTTACTTTTTAGGACTCGATTTGAAGCCATGTTAGGACCGTGACATCCCTAGAAATAATAATAATTTAAAAAAAGCGTTATTACCTCCTTCATTACCTCTGTCAACACTTCCACTCACTGGACACTGCGCTGGGCGTAACTCGAAGCAGATTCAAAGGTTTCAAATCTCTGATGACACATCATCTCACGCCATCAATTTCCCAAATCGGCTCCATGTCCTTTTGACTGAGAGATCCAAAGATCCAAATCTGATCCAAATCGGATCAGGTGATTTAGTGTGTGTGTGTGTGTGTGTGTGTGTGTGTGTGTGTGTGTGTGTGTGTGTGTGTGTGTGTGTGTGTGTGTGTGTGTGTGTGTGTGTGTGTGTGTGTGTGTGTGTCAGATATCGATGAGTGTACGACGGACAGACACACATGCGGGGCAGAGCAGACGTGCCACAACACCAGAGGCTCCTTCACCTGCCAGTGTCCAACAGGGTACAACCGGAACGGAGACCAGTGCGTCGGTGAGTGGCGTTGTTGTGATGTGTGGAAAAAGAAACCCCAAATAACTTTACCGAATAACCAACTGGGGCTTGGGTTGGCACACTCCAGCCTGGCCCTTGACCAAGGCTCTGGCTTTAGAACTGGGGTTGTCCCCTGGCCCATGGACATGGCTCTGTAGCTCTAGGGGAAAAAATGATGGGTGTGTTCAAAAAAAGCAATTCTTCTGTTTTCGATTGTCCTGATTCTTCATTGTTTTACTTATCTCCATCTTGTCATCATTATCTTTGGGCTTTGATCAGTCATCTGTAGCCACTAAGGCCTGTTACACACCCTATGCAAGACAATGCACAACAACACAAAGAGCAACGCACTGGGCGTTCCTTGCATCATCTTGTGTACTGTAGAGTGTGTAACAGGCCTAAGACATCCAGAAGAATGCCCGCTGTCCTCCATTGTGACCTTCAAATAAACACAACTGAGTTTCCACGAGCAACACAATCTCAAGTTGCACAGCTGTGTCTTTCTGTTTTCCACTTGTGTGCTCTTGCTCATCATTTGTCGCCGTGTGTATGTGCGTGTGTGTGTGTGTGTGTGTGTGTGTGTGTGTGTGTGTGTGTGTGTATGGTGTGTGTGTGTATGTGTGCGTGCGTCCCTGCGTGTGTGCGTGTGTGTTGCTGTAGACAGAGACGAGTGTCTCCAGTCCTACTGCATGCACAGATGCATAAACACTCCGGGCTCGTACCGCTGCGACTGCAACGCGGGTTACAAGCTGACCAGCAACAACCACACTTGTACCGGTAAGTCAGCGTCCGCGCGTGACCTCAAAAGTGAGCAAAACAACGTTCCCCACATATTCAAATGTGACCACTCAGGCGCCTGCCTGCCAAGGTGTTACATCCCACTGTAAAAACATCCGCTTTTTCGCGAACAGCCTGCACCTGCTGCCGCGCGCAGGAAGGAAAGCCGTCAGGGGCCAGTGTCGCCAGGTGCACATGTAGCACGCAGCTCGCTGAGGTCAGATTGACAAACCACCGCCCTGGTTGTTTTGGAGCTGATAGGAAATCATGAGTCAGAGCAACCTGAGCCCCGCAGTGGGTCTTCTGCCTGAGTCGAAAGAATGATTGAGTGGAAATATCATTCATTGATAGTGGACTGATAAATAACTACTATTTCCCAAACATGCTCCCACCAGCTTGTGGGGGTTTTATTGGCGGCGTTATAGAGGTTTAGTGACAGGTCCTGTGAATGAAATATCGCCTCGCGCTCTGCACATGTGTTTTTATTTTGAGCATTTAGGGCCTTTTGAGAAAGCTGAACACACGCACACACACACACACACACACACACACACACACACACACACACACACACACACACACACACACACACACAGACTGTAATAAGCTTCTTAAGAAGTCGCGCTTCCTTCATCAAGCTGCTGTGTCTGAGGAAGAACATGAGCAGCAGTGAGTGTTCATCACATCCCTACTGGTGTGTGTGTGTGTGTGTGTGTGTGTGTGTGTGTGTGTGTGTGTGTGTGTGTGTGTGTGTGTGTGTGTGTGTGTGTGTGTGTGTGTGTGTGTGTGTGTGTGTGTGTGTGTGTGATCGGCATATTTATGTGTGGAATTGAAAATAACTGTCTGACACACACAGATGCCCACTGGCTGTCTCTATGTGATTGGTTGTGTCAGACCACCCAGGAGGGCTGCTGGTGGGGTGTGTGTGTGTGTGTGTGTGTGTGTGTGTGTGTGTGTGTGTGTGTGTGTGTGTGTGTGTGTGTGTGTGTGTGTGTGTGAGTGTGTCAGTGTTTATGTGGGTCTGTGTGGGAAAGAGCGAGAGATAGACAGAGAGAGATAGAGTGAAAGACTGTGTTTTCTTCCCGGGGGGCTGTGTAGAAGAGCTGAGGCTCTGGTCCCGTCGAAGCACAGAGTTTGTATTTACGAGATTAGCGATAAAAGTTGAGGTTTTCTAACAGAGCTCTGGGTTGGATGGTTCACCCTTTTCTGTGTTTTTATTTTACATTTCTAAGAAGCTTCCTTGTTGTAAGAAGCTGCCAGTGGCAGTTATAGTTCTCTGTCACTATCACTGGTTTGTTGATTTATTTAATTCTCTGATATGGGTCCAATATCAGTGAAAAGTTGAACTAGAGGCCAGAATCAGAATCAATTAGAATCAATCAGAACCAGAATCAATCAGAATCAGTCAGAATCAAAATCAGAATGAGTTTATTCCCACAGGAATTTGTCATGGTGAAACAAATCTATAGAGGATGAATATTTTAAAAAGCTTGAAAGTCTGAGGAAAAATTTAAAATATATGAAATGAAAAAATATTAATTTTAAAAATATTAAATATTAAATATCAAATGGAAATTAAAGTAAACATTTCATACAAATACAATTCCCACACAAATAGCTGAAAAATACAAAATAGAAATCAATTTAATATATAGAAATATACAGAATATAGAAATGATGCGATTCTATGCACAGGATGGTTCATTGGTATTGGTATAAATTACAATTATAAGTTACTCCATGTAACAGAACATCAGAAATGGAAGAACAAAGCAGAACAAATCGCTAGGCTATGAGTTTGTCCATTTTGTTTTACTTTTTAGGACTCGATTTTAAGCCATGTTAGGACCGTGACATTCCTAGAAATAATAATAATTAAAAAAAACCGTTATTACCTCCTTCATTACCTCTGTCAACACTTCCACTCTACTGGACACTGCGCTGGGCGTAACTCGAAGCAGATTCAAAAGTTTCAAATCTCTGATGACACATCATCTCACGCCATCAATTTCCCAAATCGGCTCCATGTCCTTTTGACTGCCCCAAGATCCAAAGCTGACCACGGATCAAATGATTTAGTATCTTTTTAGGTGCAACATTTAGCTTATTATGGCATTGTTCATTGTGTGTGTGTGTGTGTGTGTGTGTGTGTGTGTGTGTGTGTGTGTGTGTGTGTGTGTGTGTGTGTGTGTGTGTGTGTGAAGTACAGTCATTATTTTTGGAAGAAGCACAAAGCATGAGTTGACCTCTTTGGTTAGGCTGCTGTTTTCTTATTTCTCATACAAGCACACACAATACAGTGACATTCGAAAACATACTGTACAGTCGCAGGCATGCAATTATGTGAACACAGACACACACACACACACACACACACACACACACACATTTCTGGTGCACTTCTAAACCAAAGAATAGTACATTTGGACACTGGTCCTTTCAAGTATAGGAAAACAAAAGCACCCCCCCCACACACACACACACACACCGTCAGTCTCCCCTCTTGCAGTTCTGTTAGATATGATCTCCCCACTCATCACCGTGCCCACAGCCTGCTCTCTGCTTCTGATCTCCTGACTTCGCTGTGTTTGTTCACTCTTCCCGAATGCACACACACGTACGTGCATACGCTCACACGCGTGTGTGATTATTTTTGCGATTATGCCTATAGTACTTGGACCTTCTGTAGCACTTGTGCTTTCAAAGGATTTTAAATTGACAGGTGGTGCAGAGTTCAGTGCAGTGTGTGTTAATGGTTGTTTTGCGCGGTGAGATGGGCCTTTCCTGCGTCAAGATGGCTTAATTTCTTTACTGAACACGGTAGTTACAATATGCGGCTGTGTGTTTGAGTGTGTAGGGCAGGGCCATACTGACAAAAACAAATATCACAATTATTTTTTGGACAAAACACCTCAATATCAATAATTTGATGACATTTTTGATGATGACTGTTTATGCTTTCATAAGGCTTTCATGCAGACATTGTGAGAAAAACATTGTCATAAGACAATTTACACAATAAATATTTATAAAATGTATTAATTAGTAATGTCGATATTATGACCAATTAGGTAGAGACGTTGATAAGAACAACTAGAACACTTTGAAGCTCATAAAATTGCATTACTTTACTGTAATAGACAACATTTAACTATATCACGATATTACGACTACAGATAAAAGTAATGTCAGCCTCATATCACACGATATCAACATTTTATTGATACAGTATATCGCCTAGGCCTGTCTATAAATGACAAAAGGAGTTAGTTAGAGGAGAGACATGTTCCTGTGGTTAATGCATGTGTGTGTGTGTGTGTGTGTGTGTGTGTGTGTGTGTGTGTGTGTGTGTGTGTGTGTGTGTGTGTGTGTGTGTGTGTGTGTGTGTTTGTCAGATATCGACGAGTGTACGACGGACAGACACACGTGCGGGGCAGAGCAGACGTGCTACAACACCAGAGGCTCCTTCACCTGCCAGTGTCCGACAGGGTACAACCGGAACGGAGACCAGTGCGTCGGTGAGTGGCGTTGTTATGATGTGTGGAAAAACCTGAATAACTTTACCTAGTAATCAACTGGGGCCTGGGTTGGCTGACGGTACACACCAAAGTGCACACTCCAGCCTGGCCCTTGACCAAGACTCTGGCTTTAGAACTGGGGTTGTCCCCTGGCCCATGGACATGGCTCTGTAGCTCTAGGGGAAAAAATGATGGGTGTGTTCAAAAAAAGCAATTCTTCTGTTTTCGATTGTCCTGATTCTTCATTGTTTTACTTATCTCCATCTTGTCATCATTATCTTTGGGCTTTGATCAGTCATCTGTAGCCACTAAGGCCTGTTACACACTCTATGCAAGACAATGCACAACAACACAAAGAGCAACGCACTGGGCGTTCCTTGCATTATCTTGTGTACTGTAGAGCGTGTAACAGGCCTAAGACATCCAGAAGAATGCCCGCTGTCCTCCATCGTGACCTTCAAATAAACACAACTGAGTTTCCACGAGCAACACAATCTCAAGTTGCACAGCTGTGTCTTTCTGTTTTCCACTTGTGTGCTCTTGCCCATCATTTGTGCCGTTTGTTGCTGCGTGTGTGTGTGTGTGTGTGTGTGTGTGTGTGTGTGTGTGTGTGTGTGTGTGTGTGTGTGTGTGTGTGTGTGTGTGTTGCAGTAGACAGAGACAAAGGTCTCCAGTCCTTCTGCAACACAGATGCATAAACCCTCCGGGCTTGTACCGCTACGAGTGCAATGTGAGTTACAAGCTGGCCAGCAACAACATCTAGGTTGCGAAGGCAACCATGGTTGCCTCCGCCAACGTACCCCCCCACCCAGACATGCCAGCTGACTGGAGGAAAATGCTTGTGGGATATTATCCGTAGAACCCGCATACAAAATCAAGTACTAATCAACACATGTGGCAGTGCAGACTTATGGGCCCCCTAAATATGCCCATGAGGAGGACACTCCCCTGGTGGAGTGTGCTCGCAGGCCCTGAAGGGCCTCCAATCACAAACTCCTGTAAGCCAGGCCTATGGCCTCCCGTAGCCAATGAGTCAATTTCTCCTTGGATAGGGGCCTACCCTTTGCCTGGTGCGCCGAAGCACACAAACAGTAACAAACAGTGATAATGACCTGATGCGTTGGGGTACATGACAACCTTGTCTCCTCCACCCACGAGCTGCATGCAGGATGGGTGAATTGAAGGTGCCTGCAGCTCGCCTACTCGTTTCATGAGGTGAGCGTCAGCCATAAAGACATCTTTAAAGACACAGTATTGATGTCAGCAGTGTGCAGGGGCTCAAATTGAGACAGGGCCTGTAATACCCCTTTTCCACTGCACCAAAAACCTGGTAACACCCACTAACATCCTGCATTTGTCATCAATGTTAAAGGTAACACCCGGGTTTCTGTCCAGGGTCAACTGACCCTGCAATAGACACAGGTTTTTATCGGCTCCACCTCTGATCGGCTCTGATGTAAACAGGACACCCTGGTTGACCCGCAAATTTTGGCGCCCTTTACCTGTGCGATGCGACACGCGTTAAAGTTCCTGTGTATTATTCAATCATTTCATATCGGATTTAGAATTCAAAATCAAAATCAGAAGTTCAAGACTTTTTTCCCGCATGGAGAACCATGAAATGTTTTGAGCGTGGGGATTACTCCGTGGGGAGCACAGCGTAGAGCCCCACGCTCCTCACTGGGCTCAGAGTCACTCCAGCACCGCCCCAAGCCAGTCTCCAAACCGGAGGAGCATCTCTGAGGACCCTCGGGTCCTCAGAGATGTGGACAGAGTTGTGCACACACGCCAAGCTGTTGTGCATTGCGGCAGCACCGGCGTGATGCACACCCGTTTTGCATGTGCATCGGCCTGTGTGTGGCGCTCAATAGGTCGGGCACTTGCCCCCTCATCTCCAATAGTTGCCTCGGAGGCAATATGTTCAGATAGAAATTCCCCCCTGGTATGGCTTGACACAGTGCGATACCGGGGTTATGAGTTTCATATATGAGTATGAATATTGGAGTCCGATGACTCCGTCCGGGCTCTGAAGGATACTACTCCCTGCAGAGTTTCCTCTGGGATATATGCTGTGAGGGAAACTGCTGGGGGTATGGGGCCTGGGCTAGTGCTACGAGGAGTGACGGCGCGGACGGAGCCAGCTCCTGAGCTTACACTATCCGGGGCAAGCGGCTCGTCCTCCAACATAGCCCTTTCGGTGTCCTCTGTGCACCACCGCTTGCTTCCTGACGGTGGCCAGGAAATGCTGGGCACTGTCAGGGCAAGCTGAGCATGCCCAATTGGAATGCCCACCTACTTCACCAAACGGTACTCGAGCTGGTGATTCACACTAACTTGTGCGAGTTATGAATCCGAAGTCAGCGTCTGCATGTGACCTTGAAAGAGATCAAAACAATCTTCCCACATATTCAAATGTGACCAATCAGGCGCATGCCTGCCAAGGTGTTACATCCCACTGTAAAAACATCCTACAAAAATACAAAAATACAAAAACCGTGCACCTGCTGCCCCGCGCAGGAAGGAAAGCCGTCAGGGGCCAGTCTCGCCAGGTGCACATGTAGCACGCAGCTCGCTGAGGTCAGATTGACAAACCACCGCTTTGGTTGTTTTGGAGCTGAGAGGAAATCACGAGACGGAGCATGCAACCTGAGCCCCGCAGTGGGTCTTCTGCCCGAGTCAAAAGAATGATTTTGTGGAAATATCATGCATTGATAGTGGACTGATAAATACAGTAACTACTATTTCCCAAACATGTTCAGAACTCATGACTTGGCCCCCAGCTGTACAGACAGATAGTGTTATAGAGGGAAAGGCAGTGTTTGTATTGTGTGGTGGTGTGTGCTTGTGCATGGGTTTGTGTGTCTTTATCCATTCCCACAAGACACACTTATGATAGGTAGTTTATGATAAGAGGAGTTGCCTTCGGCGAGGCATTGACTTCCCACCAGTTCCAGGGGGCGTTGTTCTGTAACCCCGTGACCTACAGTACTTGAAAAGACAATTTAGCCACATCGCATTATAAATATAAAGTATAGGCCTGCAGTAGTATGTTTTATTAATCGTGTCTGTCGGTGTGCATGCGTATGTGTGTGTGTGGGTGTGTGTGTGTGTGTGTGTGTGTGTGTGTGCGTGTGTTCTCTCGCAGACATCAATGAATGCAGCATCTTCAGCTACGTGTGTCAGTACCAGTGCATCAACAATCTGGGGAGGTACTCCTGCGAGTGTCCGGAGGGGTACCAGCTCCAGGGGGCCAGGATGTGCCAAGGTGCCGCTCTGACCTCTGACCTCTAACCCCCCCCTTAGTTCTCTCAGTCTTCTTCACTTCACGTTACTATTAACTATATTTCCTCCACTTTCCTCCTCTCCTCAATTCCATGAACGCTCAAAGGATAAACGGGTGGTGAATTACTCAGCCTGCACAGTTTGATGCCCTCTTCCGTTTCCTAAAGCAGTATATGGAGTAAATAAAAAAAACAAAATCTCTTCGAATAAAGTCATGGAAAGGAGGTTAAGTCTGCGCAACCATAGCTACCTTGTGTTGCTGTGTGTGTGTGCACCCCACTCTGTCCTCTGTGTAATTTTATGTGCATGAGCTTGGTTTTCTCTTAGTGGGTTTATTTGGAGCTTCGCTGTTGGTTCACATGGTGAGCTGTTATTTTTTCCTCTCCGCACCACTCAGCCGCAGGCTCTACAGAGCAGCCATGAATCTGTCTTGTTGTGTCACAGGGACCTTTTAGTGATGAATCCAGGTTGTTGTGCCAGAAATAGCTGTATGTGGTTCGGGCCACTCATGATGAGGCTGTTTTTAATGGCGGAGTCACTGCAGGGTAAGAGCCACAGCGAGGGCGGAGGACCAGGGGCTTCCCTGAGCTGCGTCTGAACGGCCATAACACCGTGAAATATGAAAAACCCAGTGCTATACTTCTTGTTCTGCCACCAGACATAAATGAGTGTGAAAAAGGAACCCATAACTGCCAGGAGGATGAAATGTGCTGGAACTATTTCGGGGGCTTCCGCTGCTATCCCAGAAACCCCTGCCAAGAGCCCTACATCAAATCCTCCGAAAAGTCAGTAAAACTCATTTCCGAAGATCTGATTTCGCTCTTCTCAATTGTGCTCCAGTTTACAAGACGGATTTGTGAAAACAGGAATCTGTTTTGTTTTTTTTTTCCTTCCCTGCAGCCGCTGCATCTGCCGGTCTCAGACGGAGTGCCAGGGTCGCTCTCCTTCCATCGTCTACAAGTACATGAGCATCCAGTCCGACCGCACCGTACCGGCGGACATCTTTCAGATCCAGGCCACCGTCACCTACTCCAACACACAAAACACCTTCAGGATCAAATCCGGCAACGAGGCCGGGGAGTTTTTCCTCAGGGTGAGTTCAGAGGAGAATCACAATGTTTAAACATGGGATTATTAGGAAAGATACAGAAAGATATATTGTGTATAGTATCGAGGTTCCTACATATTTTCTTTTGGTTGAAAGGTAAATAAGGGGCCAAATACATAGACATACATATCTTAACACATTAATCATTGGAAACAATGCCTCTCATTCTCCATTTTACACTCTGTAAGCAAATCAATTCAAATGTATAATGTTTTTATTCCATTATATGACCCTAGTAACCACATAGAAGATAACATGAGATAAGATAGTACTTCATTTATCCCAGAAATTGGAGAGTTATAGCAACTCGGTGTAAGGGAATGTGATACAGGGATACAGGTGTAAGAATATGTACACTAAGTTGTCAGTATAAATTTTGATAATAGGTAATAGATAAAATAAACAAGCTTAAGAAATATACATACTAGAATTTACAATGACATGAAAATAGCAGCAAATAAAATATGATATTAATATCAAATAAAATATAGCAAGATTCTAACTAGATATAATCATTCAAATCAAAAAAAGTCAGCTTTTAAGAAATTAAAACGTATTCCTGCGTATATGTTTCCCGCTATGCCAGCAATTCAGCAACGTGAGTGCCATGCTGGTGATGGCCAAGTCTCTGACAGGCCCTCAGGAGTACGTCTTGGACCTGGAAATGATCACTCACAACATGGTCATGAACTACCACTCCAGCTCCATCCTGCGGCTCACCATCATCGTCGGACCCTACGCCTTCTGAGCTCCCCCAACCGCTCACCCAGCCCCGGCAGCCTGGCACGGTCCAGCCTCACACAGCAGATAGCAGCACTACAGATACATAAATAGGACACACCTTCCATAACACGTAGCACCGTTTAGTCCGTACAGAACCACAAGAACACCGCATAGTATATCCCAAACAGAACCACAGATTATGGGAATCCCGCCGCATCTGGCTCAGGCCCTGTGTCCACTAGGCTTCTTGTTCTGGCCGGGTGCCGGAAAACCCTCTGGGGGGATGACGTGCTTTCATGCCAGGAGGCTTTGCATAGGGATTTGTAGCCATGACATATCGCCCAACACCCAAAACAACAGAGCTTTTATGAAAAGTTGAAAAGTCTCTTCAACGGAAATTCTCAGAGCAAGGCCCTACTTACCAGGCAGCACGAAGGAGGAGAAGAAGCCAGGTGCAGGACTTTCTCTCTCTAGTGGTGGCTAGGGAATACATTTTGGATAAACAAAAAAAAAAAAAAAAAAAGACTCCAGCACTCGGGAATAAAAGCCTAATGGACACACATCCCAACTCTGATGAGCAGCTGTAAATAAAATAACTGTGTATGTGCCTTAATTAACCAGCACTCGCTTACCGTTACCCTGTGTCCGCACCAGGGACGCTGCTGCTCCGGCTTCATAAAGTCAATCTATTGCAGTTGAAATATTAAATGCCCATGACAAAAAATGTATTTGTATGCAAAAGCCTCCAGATCGCAACTTATGCCAGCAAACTGCAGGGGTCATCTTAAAAGTATATACCCGCAGTCCACACACAGGACAGTTTGAGTGTTGGTTTCCGGGCATTCCAAGGGTTTACCGGACGTAATGAACAGAACGAGAGATCCATGCCTGTGGTTTTTAAGCAGAGGGCTCAAATCATGCACATACTGGGGTTACAATTATGTATTTATGCATAAATGGGTGCGTGTGTGTGTGTGCGTGCGTGCGTGTATGGCTGCATAGGATTACGTGCATCCATACGTATGTGTGAATTAGGGGTTGAGTATGTGTGGATTTCAATGTGTGTCTGTGTTTATGCATGCATGCGTGAATTGAATGACAGAGTTAGAGGGAAAGGTATATAGGCGGAGATTGGGGAAAGACTGGGAAAGCTTTTTTTTTTTTACTTACAGCGCAGTTGAGTTGTTTATGTGTTTCTGTGATGCCATTTCAATAATCCCCGGTTATGATTCTTTTTTTTTTTTCTCCGCTCTAAGGCTTTTCTAAACAGGCCCCCCTTTTGGCCGGGGAGGCAATAACAGTAAACCCCCAGAAAACGCTCAGGAAATGATGGCAGCAGCTTTGGCGCGATGCACCGCTGCTTCGCTCGTGTGACGCCAATTTGACCGCTGCCCGCTGCCACGGCCATTCTCCGGGAAAACAGCCGTGCTCTCTCAAGTCCATCCAGTAAGTCAGGTTGGCATGGGCAGGGCTGGCTTGCGTAACGGAGGTTCATGGCGGTGCGTGTCCCTCACACATACGAGACACGTGGGATTATTAAGGAGTCAATGCGATGCCACCAAACCTTATGCGACTCATTTTATCGTCTTTCTAGATCCTGTACACTGTAGACACGTAACACTGAAAAACCATATTGAAAACCTGTATGTCCTTCTACTACTCACCACTTTACGACAGTATAATATATGATCTGCGTAGTGAATCATTAGCCTACATTTTGGTTCTGTTTTTTATGGTTTCAGCAGCGAGCTCGCCATAGGGATCCACAGGGAAACTGTGCCTGACACGTATCCATGCAGAAAATATAGCACATTTGTTTAACCATTCTGCCAACACTGTTATGTTTTTCAACTTTCTCAATTTTACTTTAAAGTCTCTGAAAAGCCAAAATAGATATGTGTTGTGAGTTTTTCCACACCGCAGATAAATGTGTTATTAACCACCCAGCCAAATTTGAATGATTATATGATTATATGATTTATATCATTAATAACATTTGCCGTCGTGGGGGAAGAAAAGAGGTGGCTCCCTCTGTTCTGAAACGCTGGGGGCGTGTCCCTTGGAGGCGCTGAAACCGAGACCCATCGCGTTAATCATTTTCAACGTTTACATTGGAGTTACTTCCATGTTTAAATGTTTTGCCGAACTCAGTCGTTGTGCGTCCTCAAAGCGTCGCCGTCGGGCTGCGGTGCTTCGCGCTCTCTGGTGCCTCCTGCTGGCTCGTCCTTCGCAGGCCAGGACAGGCAACGGGGACGCACAGCGGAGCGGAGACCCCTTTTGCTCCAGGTGTTAATTCCCAAAACAGCGTTTTATCCCTAATTCCGGCCTGTGAGCTGAGCTTATTTCAGCACTGATGCTTGGATTCCCGACCTTGTGTTTCTATAGCGTTAGGGGAGGGGCCACGCCAAGTATGACCGTTTTACGTAGTCGAATCAAGATTTGGCCCCGCCCAAAAAATCCGGACCACAAAAATGGTGAAAAAACGGTCGAACTCCACAATTCAGCATAACATCGTTCACAGTCTTTTCACATGTTTTCAGCAATTACTTTCTAACATGTATAATGTGTTTAGAAGCAAATCACTGACTTCACTTTACAGGGACTTTAAATAAAACCTAAATATCTTGTGGTTTTTGTATTTAAAATAGCCAATATATTTTTTCACATATATCTTGGACTGATTTCTCTGAAGATTGAAAGTTATATTTGAATAAAATATGATGGAAAAAAAACCCAAAAAACAGGGACCTCGGGATCTTGTCGTTCTTCTCAGATAACACGAGCAAAAATTGGGTGAAGTGGGGAAAACCCATCCCCAGAGGTGTGGCTGGATACTGTGAATACCATCTGTCTTCATATGTAATGGAAAATGTACGAGCGGCTTCAAACGCCCGGTTGCCCGTTCCCCTTTCCGCGCTTTTGGGGGGAAAGGTGAAGATGATTTCATCTGAATCTAATGATGACGGATGCGGCGTGCACGATGCCGCGGCCCCCGTATCTATCTTGTTTAGAGCGATCCGGGGCTTATTCAGCGGGGATTGGGTGGGTTTGGTGATTGGCTTGAATCACCATTGGCTTGATGCAGTGTGCTCGTGGAGGCCGTGGTGTATTGTGAGATAAAGAAACACAAATGCATTCAGCATAGAGAGAGAGAGAGAGAGAGAGAGAGACCAACATAGGCAGATTATCTTTTATCTGGGATTGGTTTGGGTGCGGTTGTACGGTAAGTTGTTGCTTAATCATTTGCTGTCAAGAGCTTCGGTGAGACCGGTGTTTGGGAAGTTGTAAGACGATCCGCGATGTGTCATCGTTGCTCAGCGCCGATGTCTTCAGCGCTCCGTGCGGTGCAACGCCGCGTGTTTTCTGCCGTCCACGTATGATTCAGCCCCCCGGGAGACGCCGGCGCTCACCCACGGTGACTCAACATTTCCTCAAAAGTGAAAAAAAATAAAAATAAAAAAATAAAAATGCCTTGCACCTCCTTGTTTGTGATTAATATTCCACGGGGGCCGCGGATAAGAATTTCAAACTTAATCTCGCTCTCCCTCGACGTTTCATCACTCAATGTTAGATTTATTAAAGAGATCAAAGACCCGGCCGTTGGCCGGGGATTAAAGAGGAGGAAAATAATTATCTGTTTAAGAAAGTTGAACCTTTGCCACCATATGTCATCCCCTCATTCCAAAACCCTGGTGATGCAATGTTAGGTTTGTTTGGTGGGGGGTATAAGTTTCTTTGTGGACTTCACTACTCTAGATTCATCTTCTGAGTAAAATGTCTCATTCTAAACGTGGACGTTTCCAAATGTAAACGCAGTGACACAATACTGTGATACAGTGATACAATACGTCTTCATTGAAAAATGAGGTCAAAGTGGTCGGAATGAGCTGATGCTTGATGCATCTTTCTACTCTGAGCAAGTGGTTCTCAACGTGGGGTCCGGGAACCCCACAGAAGGCCCATTCAGAGGTTCCAGGGGCAAATCCAGCAAAAATGATTATTAGTTCAACTTCCACATTATTTCATTTCGAAGACAATGGCGCCATCAGCGAATGTACAATAATGACTGTTTTGATCCTAGTTTCACTGTTATCTCCCTATTATAGTACATACAGGTATGGAAGTTTGGACTAAATAATATCTGAAAATAAAAAATCTTCCCAGACTTCCCCTCCCGGAGACTAAATCTGATCAAATGGGGTCCGTGGTCAAGTGTGTGACAAATTGAGAGTCCTTGATGTGAAAAAAAAAAGGTTCTCTATACTGTACTGTGCAGTGCAGGAACTAGAGAGCAGAATCTGTTCCTCCGAGTGGACAACGTGCACATGTGCAGGGCAGAGACATGTGCACGGCACATGGAAGAGAAGAGAAGGAATACCTTAAAGATCCAAATGCCCAGTTACATTTTTATCATGTTTTCACCTCTTCAGAAGGCTTGCCAGGCTTTGCTGCAGAAGGGAGTTTTCAAGTGCTCGGCTTAACTGGCGGCTTAACGGGTGGCTTAACGGGCGGGGCCTCGGAGGAATCCCGACTTGAACCTCCATCACAAAAGTTCCCAGAAAAACCAAATAATAAATGACATCTCATTAAGAGTCGCAAACACTTCATAGCGTGCCGTTGCTATGCGTGCTGCCGTCCTCCTCCTGGGTATTTTTGTCAGACCGGGCGCCAGGATAAGTTCTCAGAGCGGCAAGAGGCGAGCTAATGGCGAGAGAGAGTGTGTGAGGAGGTGAGAAATGAGAAGTTTATTGGATGGCATTTGAGACCGGAAAGATATAATGGGATGAAGTCACCTATTGAGCTTGGCAACAGAGGTGCATTAAGGTGTCATAACCTTACATGGGTATTTAAAGGACGCGCGCACGCGCACACACACACACACACACACACGCGCACACACACACACACACACATACACGCACACACACAACACACACTCAATTTGAGCCCGCCTACTAAGAGAAAAGGCCCAGGATGACTTTCTACCTTTCGGCGGTTCTCTAACAAACCCAAAAACAGTCCAATGTCAACAAACATGACTCGGATTTCAATCAGAATCAAGCTTTATTTGTCCAAGAATGCTCCACACGTGCAAGGAATTTGACACTCGGTATTGTACAGAACATGCGGTAAATTGTAAAAGTAAGATATTATAGTTCAGACAGAATACTCAATAAGATATTATACATTATTTACGACGGGTGCAACGTGCGAGCGGCATGGCCAAATCTGTTCCAAATCTGGCCAAGAGTTTAAAGAACCACAAAATGCCTTTCTCTTTCTCTCTCTGACACACACACGCACGCACGCACGCACGCACACACACACACACACACACACACACAGTCAAAAGCACTCTAGCCAAGCAATTACTCTTATGGGAGCAAAAACTGACAAATTAGCCGTGCCACCCCTCTGCGTCCACATGTTTGTGTTTATGCGTCGTCTAAGTCGTGCCGTTGTGGTGAACTCTGTTGGTTCACACCGCTGCCACTGTGCGCGACTGTTGAACACATGCCATGTCATAAAAAAACAAAAAAACAACACACTGCTTTCCCTGTACTAAACCTCATATGCACTTAAATGCGGCCTTTAGTCAGGCCAGAAAATAAATCCTGGAGGTCCATACCTACGTGATTACATTGTGTGGAGCGGTGGCTCTAAATGAGACGAGGCCTCGGGGTGTTGTGAGCGTAATTATATCCCGACAATTAATAGGCTTATTCCACCGAGAGGAGTTTGTTAGACGCTGACGTACCTTCCCGTTTTTTTTTATTTCTTCTGAAGCCTTTGAATTACGACATAATTATAAGGGAAACTTGATATACAAAGATGATTATTATTATCCCCCGGGACCAGAAATCCAGAGGCCTTTGATGATATACTGTACGTCTGACTCTGGGGGAGATACTTTCGGAACGCTGCCCGCCGAGCTGCCGATCCTGCCAACGCCGTGTTCAGAGACTGGAGCAGAAGGCGGAGGAAAAAAGGAGGAACTATGACAACTGTTGGACACGCTTTTACACAACACCGCTCCAAGCACAGGTCCCTGAAAGTGTTGCTTTATTTGAAAGAAAAAAAAAAAGATTGGGGGGGCTTAGGCGTTGTATATAGTGTACTGTTCCCACATGCGCGGCAGAAAATTCGAACGGAGCAATGACGGAGGGACGGTGGAAGCCAACAAGTCAAAAACCCAGGAACATCAATTGCAAAACATTTTAACGTGCAGTGCACTTCGAGGTGACTGAAAGAGATTTACACGACAACGATTTGTGAATTGCATGTAATCACCACTGCATTCAATTTATGGGAGCTACTGGAGAAGGGGTTACTAAGCAAACCAAAACCGAGCGTGAGACAGATAGATAGATAGATAGATAGATAGATAGATAGATAGATAGATAGATATATAGATAGATAGATAGATAGAAGTGGGAGGAGTAGGGTGCCAAATAAACCCAATCTGTTATAAAATCTACCTAGCGATCTATCTATCTATCTATCTATCTATCTCACTCTGCGTTTCTACCTATCTGTCTGTCAGTCTGTCAGTCTATCTTTCTCTTGATGTAATCACCCACCACCACCTCTCCAGCACCCGCACTTTCTACCACCTCCATCTCTAAGGTCTCCTCTATTTTGCTGCTAACCTGCTCACCCCACGTCACCTCCCAGCCTGGTACCACGGCTGCAGGGCGGCACGGTGCCTCAGTGGCTCGTCGCAGCAACAAGTTACTGGGGTTGAACCTGCCTGTGTGGGGTTTTGGAGCTCGGCCTCTGACCATGGCTGCCCAATGCTTGCAATACTTGGGTGGGGAAATGCAGAAGACACATTTTGGGAATATACAAAAGTGCACTCTGTCACTTTCTCTCTTGTTCTTGTTCTTGTGCTGCTTCTTCTTCTTCTTCTTCTTCTTCTTCTTCCGTGGGGCATGGCCACATCCCAGCATGGCGCAGCGTCACCGTTTTACAACTTTTGACGTCTCTTGACAAACGCCTCTACATCTTGGAAATCTCCCATATCCCACACTCCCATCATCCTCCATCTCCCCCCACCCTGTCCTCTGACATCTGTCCTGAATTTTCAAGCTGCTTGATCCACTTTACATATTTTCCACTTTCCCTCCGATCCCTCCCTGTGCTAGAGAGAGAGGGAGAAAGAGAAAGAGAGAGAAGAGGGGGGGGTTAAATAGTTTTAGTGTTAAAAACCCCATTCTGGTAAGAAAATATTCATGGTATGCAAACAAATTAAAAAGTTAAAGAGAAAAGATAACAGAAGATAAACAGAAAAAACGTGACAAAATCAGCAGAAAGATAGAGACAGAGAGCGGGAAATGTGTGTGTGCATGTATCTGCGTGTGTTTTGGGGACGAGCGGAGGCCAGGGGTTTGTTCCAGGTCCTCCGGTGATGTGCCAGCCAGTAATACTTTTCCCAAGCAGGAGGTGTGCACACCAGGAGGGGCGTGTCACTGTTGGAGGACTCCATAATGAACAGAAGATTGGCCCTCTGCCTGATCAAATACCTGTGCTGTCTCATATCTTTTTGGCCTTCCCAAAAATGTTCGGCATACCAGTGGGTTTTATTGACTTGTCAGAGCAGACAGGGGAGTGCCAGCTCTGCCCTACCAAACCGAATTGAACAGCATCAGAATATAACAAGAACCATGCAATCTGAAACGGAGGATTGTTGCTTATTTTCTACGAAACAACCAATATTCTTTGTCTTTTTTTTTTTTTTTTTCCCTTTCCCGCTCGACCTGGAGGGGATACGGGGACGCACGACTTCCCCCTCACATGTCAAACCGGCGGCGGGGACAAGAAGTGATAGCGCTGTCGGCGTTTCTTCCATCTCTCATGTAATGGGAGTTTAAACCCCCCCCCCCCCCCCCCCCCCAGCGAACCCTCTCTGTCGTTCCACTCGTGTTTTTTCTTCCTCCGCTCCCTGCTCAGCCGGCTGAACTGCACGAGCATCCTCGGTGAAAGGCTGTCACCAGCTGCCTCTGCGTGATGGCTGCTCGTGAGAGCGTGCACTTGCAGTTGGCCCTGAGTGTACGTGCACTCATTAAGCCGGTGCTAATGGCCACTCACTGAACAGCCCACACCCATGCTGGATCCTCCTCAGTGGGCAAATCAGCAGTGCCCGCAGTGGGCAAGTGCAGCGGGATCTTTGGACGTTTTAGCCACGGGGGCCCCGACTAAAACTACACCGAAGGATGGGAAATCAACCGCATGAATGATATTCATGGTGAAATTTGCCTTCCGGATCAACAGGTTCATTAATTGTACATACTGTAGCCTACGCTCAAAAAAACCCCCCAAAAAAAACAAGCAAAAAACAGAAGACTTCATTAGGAATCACCTCACAGTGAAACTGGATACTTCCAGACAGACTTGTGCTTGAAAACAAAAACACCTAATTATTAAATACAAAAATGATCCCGATAAGCAGCCCAGCAAAAACAAAAAAAACAGTAAAAACAGTATTAACAGTAAAAGAAGCTCGCAGATGGCCTCGTTCGTTGGCCGCAGTTGTTGGTCCTTGAGGGAATAAGCTCTTGCTATGTTGGGACCTCATCCATAGCGGGATCAGATGGAGCATTCCAGAAATGCCCTGCTACTCGCCAAGTTTCAGTGTTGAGATGTTTTGTTTGCTTGGTCAATCTTATCTCTTTTCATTTTGTTCTTCTATCTCTGGCAGTGAAATAAACAAAGACATAACATTGTTCTGTGGATATTGGTATTTTTTTTTTCGTTTTTCGCATTGTAACCCTATACCCTGAGTTAGGATTCATAGTTTCAGTCATTAAAATAAACTGCAGATTCCCCAGGTCCAAAAAAACAAGCCTAATGGTCTGTGGGGCTTTCAGCTACTATATCCATCAGTTATTGTGATATGTTACTGTCATGCTGTGTCCATTGTTATGGTTGGGCCTCTCCGCAGTGTAAGACACATTATCACTCGTGTAACACCTTTGGACGGTGCAGCGTCTCACTGAGAGACAAAAGACGGCCTGACGTCTAATTTAAGGATTTTGATTTTATTTTTTATATTACAAAACCAGATTTATTTTTTTTTTCAGCCCTGTGGACATAGAATCACGACTGATGAAACAGGTGTTTAAAGCTTGACATGATTCTGGTGTGTAAATCATGTATGCTATAAATCGTTTGGGACTTTTGGCCTTTAGTGCAACAGATGACCTGCAGTAGGAGCCTGACCTCTAGTGGACTAACTGCTCACACACGTCCTACTAGACCAGACGATACCACACCAGACCAGACCGGACCAGATCACACCAGACCAGACCATACCATACAAGACCAGACAATACCACACCATACTATACCAGACAAGACCATACCATACTATACCAGATCATACCAGACCAGCCCAGACCATGCCATGCCATGCCAGACCATACCATACCAGACCAGACCACACCAGACCAGACCATACCATACAAGACCAGACAATACCACACCATACTATACCAGACAAGACCATACCATACTATACCAGATCATACCAGACCATGCCATGCCATGCCAGACCATACCATACCAGACCAGACCACACCAGACCAGACCACACCAGACCAGACCATACCATACAAGACCAGACAATACCACACCATACTATACCAGACAAGACCATACCATACTATACCAGATCATACCAGACCAGCCCAGACCATACCATGCCATGCCTGACCATACCATACCAGACCATGCCATGCCTGACCATACCATACCATACCAAGCCATGCCTGACCAGACCATCCCCAAACCATAACCTGCCACTGCACCATACCATACCAGACGTACCATCAAATTGCTGACATTGCATATTTTGAGATCATTGTTTTTCTTTATTTATTTGGAAAACCTTCAGAAAACCACATCTGATTTATCGTTATGTGAAAAAAAAAAAAAGACCATATTTTATAATATAGACAGACAGTTCGTGACTGTGAGTGTAAATATTCCTCTTTTATTTGGTTAGACTTATCTGCTTCTTATTGTGTCCTGTGAAGGGTAACACTGTGTTCAGCCAACGGGTGGCGCAGTCTGCTCAGTTTACTCAACGGAGGCCTGCTCCGCCAGACAAGCCTGCTGCCCTCATGTGTCGCAAAGACCCCAAAACATCCGATCTGGTCACGTATCCCAAAATACTCAAGGATATTTAGATTTAAAAAAAAACCAAACAAACAAAAAAAAAAAAACCTCTCAAAATAGTGCAAACGCACTGAGAAACTCTAAATCCATAAACGTGGAGACTGTTATTAAGTGACATTGTTAGATCCTTGCACACATAAGGAGAACAGTCATGTCTGGACATTTTCATTATATTTGGTAATTTACATTTAAATGTGTGCTATTATTGTTATTATTATTATAGCACTATTATAAAATAAATACATCCCTCCACATGTTTAATATTTATGTGTTGATATATAACACAACTATATGTATATATCTTTTTTTTTTTTTAATTATATATATGACATTATAATGAAATAACAAAATACAAACAACCAAAAACGCGTGTCTTCAACACTGGAAACAAAAGAAGTTCAGGAGAGAGAGAGAGAGAGGGAGAGGGAGGGAGGGAGAGCGAGAGAATAGCAAACGAAGAGACGTCGGCGGCTCCTCCATCTTTCCCGGATGCTCGCTCCCGTGCCCGTGGGAGGTTGGAGATGCGCTGCGCCGCGCGGCCACGGCGCCGCCCGCTCCCCTGAAACGCGCTCCCGAGAAGCCGACACATCCTCCCGGCCTGCTCCGCTCCGTCCGCCCCCCCGCGCAGCTCTCCGCGCCCGGCCTGGTCCGGCCCGTCTCCCCGCCACACCGCCCGGCGCTGCCTGAACCGCCGCGGGGCCGGGCGAGCCCGCGCCGGGAAGCGGGGGCGGTCCGGTCCGCGTGTTTGCGCGAAGCCCGCGGGTTTTTTTTTTGGGGGGGGTTTTGTTTTGTTGGTTTTTTTTTTTGGCCGAGCGGCGCGACGCGGTTCCCGGCGATGTAGCTTGGCGGAGAGGAAGCCTCTCTCCCCGCCGGACCCACAGCCTCTGCCCTGCCCAGCCCGCCGCACCGCCCGAGCGGCCTGCCGAGCACAAGATGTCCACCAGAACGCCATTGCCGACCGTGAACGAGCGCGACACGGAGAACGTAAGTCCGCTTTCCCCGCAATCGCAACCGACGTGTTAGACGTCGTGTAACGGAAACGTTTGAGCGGATTTGCATATAAGGGCATCTTTATCGCCGCTACAATGTTGCAGAAAGAGGCGGCCAATCAACGGCCTCGTTTTATCCCGACGGGCATAAAGAAGATGCACGGTATCCTATATGAATACGTTGTATCCAATAATGACCTGGTATCCTACAAATATGTGGTGTCTAATAAACACATTGTATCTAATGAACACATGTTATCCAGTAAAGTATTTGATGAAGACCTGGTACCTGATAATAAAGACCTGGTACCTAATAATAAAGACCTGGTACCTAATAATAAAGACCGGGTACCTAATAATAAAGACCTGGTACCTAATAATAAAGACCTGGTCTAGGTGCAGTTGTATTCTAATCTGGTCCAATGTGGCCTAGCCAACGCACTGCGTCAGTGCACAGTATACTAGCTTTGGCCGAATTGCTGTGACTTCCAGCCTGGGGTTGGTTCTGTCGGCTGTGGAGGGGGAAAAAAGGATGTCGCTCCCCTCTTGCATGCGGGGGTATTTTCTAGTCCAGGGCGGTAATATCTGGGGGATGGGGGAGGATGCTGTCCTACTTTTTCCCTTTTCTTTTTTCTTTTCTTCCACTAGCAACCGCTCGGTAGCATTGCAATGTGACATCCATCACCTTATGGCTGCACACTCTTTGTTTGGTCCTTTTGAGCTGTTGGTCTGCTCTGCTGCGGCGGCGATGGTGGTGGGGGGAAAGCCATGCACATAGCCTTGCATCAACAGGGCAATGCGATGACTTTGTTTATTTCAGATGCCCCATGCGCCAGTGAATCTCAGCCCTTTTTCATACCGAGGACCCTCGGTTTGATACGCACGAGGCCACAGACCTAATTTGCTAAGATTTAGTCTCTAGGACCCTAATCTAGGAAGATTTTTATTGTTAGATGTGATTTAGTCCAGGCCCGTTTGTACTGGATATAACAGTAAAACTAGGATCAAAGCAGTTGCGTACATATTGTACATTTTCTAATGGTGTTCACGTCTTGCTAATTAAACAATGGTGATGTTGAACTAATAACTGAAATTATTTTGCTGGGGGCCCCCAGGAGCATCTCCAAGGACCCGTCTGGGTCCGCAGACCTCACATTCAGAACTATTGCCCTACCATGGTGTGATGGAATGTTTACCATTGACCCCAATTCCAACGCGCGCACACACACACACACCCACACACACAAACACACACACACACACACACACACACACACACATATAGACACACACACACAGAGGTGTTAATTATACACCTCTTTTGAACTAGGATGGAGTAAATGATGACCTCTTTATGATAACAGGCAACATATCAAGGTTCTTTTTATTTCCCTGTTTCTTATTTTCCTGGTAGGAAGGCAGGCTAAGCTTTTTTCTAACAAGGGGAATATCTTATTTCACGGACACAGGATATCACAAAGAGCACCGTTTTTATATTTATAGACAAGCAAACCCTATCACTAATCATTACACTTCATAGATCTCAATATAGGACTTTATTTACGAAATTATTTTAAATCAGAAAAAAATGACATTACTCTTTTAGCTGTCCTTTCAAACAATAACAACACAAATACAGTTGATGTTCCCGTGTCATTGAGCACAGTCAATTTTCTAAATAGACTGGAATTTCTACTTCATTTCATGCAATATCATACACAACCGTAAACGCGATCAAGGTTCTCATGCATCTCTGCCGTCGTAGCATAGCTAAAGGCACACAGCGTTTAGCCACTTCAGCACTGCCTTAGCAACACTGTCAGTAGCCGGCCGAGCCCTTCTCTGTTCCACTCTAACATGCAGCCCAAGGGCCACTAGCTGACGAACTGCATTGCATAACAGCCTATTACTCAGAGAATCAGAAGCTTTTAGGGCAAAATATAGACCGGGCTGCGTCCTGACTTTCTTATTTTCGTGTGTTGGGTGTCTGAATTCGTGTTGGTCCTTCAAATGTGCTATGTGTTGCCTGAAGACTGGATGTGTCTTATGTGTGTGTGGGTTTCGGTTGTTACAGTAACGGATGGATGAGCAAATTAAGTTTGCGTATTAATCAACCACCAGCACTTTAAATTACTGGTATGTCCCAGGGTTTAGAGCATGTGGGACAAGGCACGTGAGTGAATTTACTTACAAGTGTGTGTTTGTGTGTGTGTGTGTGTGTGTGTGTGTGTGTGTGTGTGTGTGTGTGTGTGTGTGTGTGTGTGTGTGTGTGTGTGTGTGTGTGTCTGCTTGCAAATGGCCTTAGGATGAGACATCCACATGATCGTTTTGACCTAAAGCCAGTGGAAAAGAAATGACAATCCACTTTTGTCCGGACGGCAGATATGAGACAGGCAGCGCTGCCGGGTCACAGTGGGAACCTGATGGTGTTTTGGTTTGAGCTACACCGGATTGTTCCCTTAACTGGAGTCCAAACGAAAAAAACCTCTTCTCCTGTAATGTCTCCAAACTCCCCATACCCCTCTCTCTCCTTACGGGCATCCACCCTTGGGCACTGTTGGGATGGTGTAGCGTGATTCTCCCCCTGTTACGGATGTAGGTAGGCTAGCTGAAGTGACGTGCACCCTGCTGGGTGTAGCGTTACCCTGGTGAAAGTGGAGCCTGGGTAACCGGCCCAAAGCTTTATTCTCTGCCTGGGTGTGGTGCTCGGGAGCAGAAGATCATGAGATTTTTTTTTATTTTTAACCTGTTGCGACATCAGCAGCTGGTCCAGCAGGGCAGCAGAGTCCGACCCCTGATGCCAGCCGTGTACGGTTATTAATATTAAACGTATAATCTGCTTAAGTCCTGCACGTTGCAGAGGTCTCGGGATGCTTTGAAGGAACAAAGCACATTGAGTGTCTTTTGGGTTTATGGGTTAGGAGGTTAAGGTATCATGGAGGGAGGGAGGGGGGCTGAGTTCATCCCGATCCTGTGCGTGTTGCACTTTTGGGCGCATAAAAAATACAAGGGATCACATTGGAGACCTCTCAGACCGGGTTAATGGGTTCATTGCTGATGGCACGGTGAATTTCCCAGACTTGGCCGGCTCCCATGTCCACTGCAGAGTCCGGCCGGCCTGCCGCAATGTGTGTATGCGTGTACTCCAGGCATCGTAGCGCTATTTGAAAATCACATTCCGCAGCTCAAAAGCCACATAAAGCGGCTATAGCCTTGACCGCAAAGAAAACGGCTCCATATGCATAATGCAGTTTTGGTTCTCGACCCGGCAGTCCGCGGCAAACTTCCCAAAACGTGAGTTGTTTTTATTTTCAGCTGGGTTTCTGACGTCCGCATGCTCGGCTTTCCCCTCCCCCTCCCGCAGCACTCGTCGGTGGACGGATTCGTCGACCCTCCCGCCCCCCCGACGAAGTCGGCCAGCCGCCACAGTCTGCCGCGATGCCGCAACTCCTTCACCTCCACCGAGGAGCACCCCCACATCGGCAACTACCGCCTCCTCAAGACCATCGGCAAGGGGAACTTCGCCAAAGTCAAGTTGGCGCGACACGTCCTGACGGGGCGAGAGGTGAGACCGCGTTGTCTTTCTGCGCTCGGCGTTGAAACATTATCCAGATGTTGTGGGTGTGATATAGGCACTTTGTATAATATGGGAGCGACTCTGCATCTGAAACATGAAATGTATTAATGAGTTTGTGTAAGACCATCAGAGTGTCTGCTAAGTTGTAATGTGTTATTTAAGTCAGCCTAATACACGGTTGTTACTATTGTGATTTTGACGAGACTGTTTGTGTCTGTTACTCATTTTAAGGTCGTCTGAAGAGAGCTTCAAGTTATATTTTCCGGCAAATGTGTGTTCCTAAAATGTGTCATTTTCTTGAAATGAGATTGTACCCAGTGTGAACCGATCCTTCTGGAATGGAAACGACGGAAAGACTTTGCTTTGTCACTGTGTTGGAGTTGACCTTGCCTGTTGTCCGGGTGAGGTCATACATCAATTCTCTCCGTTGCACACACACACTGTCGCACACAGACTCGCCCACACACACACACACACACACACACACACACACACACACACACACACACACACACACACACACACACAAACAAACACCTCGATCCCAGAGTCATCCGAGTGATAGATGCCCCCCTTTTGTTACGACGGTAATTAAAGCTCCTGCTTCCCCAGGGAACATCCCAGAGACCTGCGCTCCGGGGCATGTGCCGGACTCTGACCGCTCCGATGCCGCAGATCTTCACTTATCCGTCCAAACTCCCAGTCCGGCTCCCGAATTTAGTCCCAACGTTTCCGATCGGTTGAAGCAAATTCCGCGCGAAAACCTTAATCCCCGAGAAAGGCGTCGAAGCGCCGTCCGCCGGCTCATCGGAATGCGAAGGCACGGCTGAGGGCGGGAGGGAGAACGGGCGGAAGGAGCACGTGCCGCTGGACCCGACGCTATCTCTGCCCCACTCCGGCGCTTCAGCCGCGCTCGCTCGAGAAAACCAGCGAGACGGCAACGCCATATCGTGGCGCCAGGGAGGGGAGGGAACAAAGGGGGAAGGAGACGGAGACGCTCACCCCAAATAGAGTGGCAGGATTTTGGATGTACACGCCACACATAATATCAGGGTGGGATGTATGCTGGGCTTTTTCTATATGATATATGAACACACTTCTCTTTATTTGTGGCGGTTTCTTGCATTTCACGGCCTGTCAGGACGAATTCCTTAAACTGTGATCAATTGCACGTAACCTCACATTTAATCGTTCCCTGTGTCAAACTCCAGAAAAATGTGTTCAAAACCGCGGGTTTCTAATTCTATACTCCAAAATCCAAGTCGAATAGAGCCAGAGAGGAGTGAAGGAAAATAAATCAGTTGAACATGCATCATGCTCTGTGGCCAGCGTGGACTGTGCTGACGATACAGCGCTTAGAAAAATAAAATAAAAATAAATATAAAAATATAAAACAATAATGGTGATGCGCTAAGGCAGAACTGGAGATGCCCAGAGCAGAAATCTACAAAGCAAGACTGTGAAGCTCCAGCGCCAGCCCTCCTCCGTGCCTCATTCCTTTTGGTCAAGTCTCTTAACTGTTTAATGGGATTCTCCACTTCTGAGGTAGATGCCTGTGATGCTGTAGGGTTGCCAGTTTGGTCAGCTGAGTTTTTGTCAACGGTCATGTTCTGACACGAGGGTGTTGCAACGATTCACCCAGACCTTGTTTTAGTTTTATTCAACTTTGTTCCATATGCATCTCTGGAGTAACTCCCCTTTTGACATCCAAGGAAGTTGTATTCCCCATATTCACAGGAGCTGGGCTCGCTGATTCCCCCCGCGGCCTTGCATTGAGCTAACACTGTTAGCATTCAGCCCCTTGCTATCCCTGTCCTGGACACACAGGGATGAAATCGGCATTGACCTTCTCGTGTGAATCTGGGTCAGATGGTTGAAGATGAAAAGCCGATTTCCCCAAATACTTGAGTATCCCTTTAAGTTGTTATAATGCACATCCTTCTTTATCTAACTATAAAGGAAGGACTATTCGTCTGCCTGTCTGTCTGTCTTGTCTGTATGTCCCTCGATTATCTCGACAACCGTTCGTCCGATCCACCTCACATGTTAAGGGTGTATTTCTGGGGACCCAAGGACGTGCAGTGTCAAATTTGGTGCAATTTGGACACACAACACACGTGATATTAGGCAGGGCTTCCCGTTAGAAACGGTGAGCTAGCGGGGGCGGGGCTTCCCGTGAGAAACAGCGAGCCAGCGAGGGGCGGGGCTTCCCGTGAACGCAATCAGCCACACCAGTGTATTCAAAACCGACCACTGTGGCGTCCATATTCTATGTACAGGACGACCTGGTGGATTGTTCCCTCCGGGACGGCGGCATCACGACCTTCTCTGCGCCGTGCGTGTTATGACTCACCCCGTACCTCGTGGGGTCCATGTGAACATGCACACGCGTGTGTTTGTCCGGATGCGTCCGGGGCGTGTCACGTCTGATCTGCATTAGAGGAAGTGCACATGAGGCGTGTGTAACGTACGTAGTGAATAATTAACAGTAATGCACGTTGCCCTCCTGTCAGTGTGGAGCTAAATTATTCACCTTTAAATCCATTAGCGAGGGACCAGACACACACACACACACACACACACACACACACACACGTATGTAAACACTCAGCGCTCCAGAGAACCACACCTTTGTCACGTTCCACCGCCGTCGTCCTCTGACGCAGTAAAAAAGCAGAGTCAGAAATCGAGACCAAAATGTGATGCCGGAGGAAAATTCAAGCTCCTCTAGAAACATGCAGCGGAGCCTGGATCAATGACGCCCGAATCAGTTCTAATTAAAATAAACTAGATACCAAGACGCATTTAGACGCAACAAAGTACGCTCAGTTTGAAACCACTTTCACTTTTTCAAAAAAGTTTGGGATTTTGGGAATTTTTGTGGCTTAAAAGTCTTAGAATGTCAATCCTGGAAGCGGGCTTTGGACGGGGAAAAAGCTTTGTTCACGCTGGTGCCGACTGACATTTTTAACAAATGATGTCAAAAAATCGTATAACTTAATAGACATACACGGATAAACAAAATACGTACTATTTGACAAAATTTAAAAAACTATAAATGCATGTACCTCAACATCTTTTTACTCCCCTTTAAAAGTGCATCACTAAGAACAAAGCATCGTACTTGTAGTTGCTTTTTAACCAATGAAGTTTAATGCATTTTCAATAGAGCTTTTCAATTGAAAGCAGAGGTCCGCGTTTAGATTTGACACAAAATGTTTCAAAAATGAAAAATATTTGATGAAAATGTATGAATTCATTTTTCGAAATATACCAAAATAAAGTCTCCCTGTCCCACTCCTCCCCCGTCCTACTCCTCCCCCTGTCCCCCTGTCCCACTCCTCCCCCTGTCCCACTCCTCCCCCTGTCCCACTCCTCCCACACCTCCCCCTGTCCCACTCCTCCCACACCTCTCCCTGTACCACTCCTCTCCCTGTCCCACTCCTCTCCCTGTCCCACTCCTCCCACATCTCCCCCTGTCCCACTCCTCCCACACCTCTCCCTGTACCACTCCTCTCCCTGTCCCACTCCTCTCCCTGTCCCACTCCTCTCCCTGTCCCACTCCTCCCATACCTCTCCCTGTCCCACTCCTCCCCCTGTCCCACTCCTCCCATACCTCTCCCTGTCCCACTCCTCCCCCTGTCCCACTCCTCCCACACCTCTCCCTGTCCCACTCCTCTCCCTGTCCCACTCCTCCCCTGTCTCACTCCTCCCACTTCTCCCCCTGTCCCACTCCTCTCTCTGTCCCACTCCTCTCTCTGTCCCACTCCTCTCCCTGTCCCACTCCTCCCATACCTCTCCCTGTCCCACTCCTCCCCCTGTCCCACTCCTCCCACACCTCTCCCTGTCCCACTCCTTCCACATCCCCTCTGTCCCACTCCTCCCCCTGTCCCATTCCTCCCACACCGCTCCCTGTCCCACTCCTCTCCCTGTCCCACTCCTCCCACACCTCTCCCTGTACCACTCCTCTCCCTGTACCATTCTTCCCACACCTTTCCCTGTCCCACTCCTCCCTCACCTCTCCCTGTCCCACTCCTCTCCCTGCCCCACTCCTCCCTCACCTCTCCCTGTCCCACTCCTCTCCCTGCCCCACTCCTCCCACACCTCTCCCACTCCTCCCACACCTCTCCCTGTCCCACACGTCTCCCTGTCCCACTCTTCCCACATATCTCCCTGTCACACTCCTCCCACATCTCTTCCCGTCCCACTCCTCCCAGATCTTCATTGTCCCACTCCTCCCACATCTCTTCCCGTCCCACTCCTCCCACATCTTCATTGTCCCCCTCCTCCCACATCTCTTCCCGTCCCACTCCTCCCACATCTTCATTGTCCCACTCCTCCCACATCTCTTCCCGTCCCACTCCTCCCACATCTTTATTGTCCCACTCCTCCCACATCTCTTCCCGTCCCACTCCACCCACATCTCTCATTGTCTCAACCACCATTTACTGGTGACCGTAGTTCCCAGGTTCTAAGATAAGATGAGATAAGATCACAAGAAGGTAACATTTTATTAATCAGGTGTCACAGCAGCAGCAACAGAACAATGCAGGGCTAAACAACTGGCGGCCCGGGGGCCAAATGTGGCCCACACTTCAATTCAGATCGGCCCTTTGAATAAGATCAGGTAGTGATTCACCTAATATCTGCTCACTCAATTTCAAGTCAAACTACTGTATTATTTTTTAATAGTCTGGCATATTATATGTGTGTGTGTTATCTGGCTGGTAAACAAAGCCAAGTGGAAAACATAATATTGATAACTAAAGTAATAACATGTTTCTTGTTCATAGTAACCCAGTTG
>NC_137202.1:6368370-6430870 GCF_960531495.2 Zeus faber | reverse complement strand
CAAGCTCAAGTGTGTAAGACCATATTTGACAGATTGACAATTTACTGGACGTTTTGGAGTTCATGCAAATGCAGAAGGGTTGACATATAGCCCGTTGTGGTTTTTTTTTGTTTTCTGAGACCAAATGTGTAAGGTAATTTGCAGCTAAAATAACATATTAATTTCAAACGCATTATTCTAAGCCCCTTTTCTAGCCCGTCTTTGTCTAAGATCTATAATCCACTCAGACTTTAATTAGAAATCTATTACTGGCCCGGGCTAGTTCCAATTTCAGCCAATCAGTTTCATATCTACTCTAATCTGCGCTAGATGAATTTCATTGGGAGCGAGTGCTAATCATCCTATTATGTGTTTTCCAATCTGGCCGCCACACGGCCGAGTTCACGCTGTGTGTTATTTGCGTTTTCGGTGCGAATTGACTGCATAGCTCCGGGGATTTTTTTTTTGGGGGGGGCCGTTTAGGTCAGAAGCCGTTTCGTCGCAGGATGGATGTGGTGGCCTGCTGCCCGGCGGCGAATATGGAGGCGCAGAAGTGTCGTTTGAGAAAACCAAGACAGATCGGGTCCCTCTACTCAATAATTCATCTTTCCCTTCAGATGTCAGTGGCGGCGAGTGTTGACCGGCAAGGGGAGGGGGGTCAATGCTTAGAGGTCTTGCAGCTTTTATCACTGACAAGCTATTATTAGTGAGAGCGTATGCATAAACATAAGTGTGCGTGTACATTGTGCAAATGCATCTTTGTCCATGCATATTCATGCTTGTGAGTACGTGCGTGTATTTGTACTAGAGCTTGACTCTCACTGTGCTACTGCCCTCTGCCCACCACCCCTGTTTGCGGTAACGCCATATGAGAGTGCCATCTGCAATGCAGGAGCTTGTCTTTTAATGCAGCGGTCGTCTCCTGGATGGCATCGATTGTCTCATTGACTCAGAGTGTCCTGTCCTTGTGAACCTCCCCGCGCCGGTGCATTAAGGAGAATCTCCATCCTAATGCACGATCGCCGCGCACTGATCCTCTAAATCTATCTAAACGTGGGATATTGTGACGATGCTGTGAAGATACGTAGGACAGAGCTGCTGCCCCTGTCTGTCCTACGAAGAGATTTTGTTTAATTCGGGAGATGCAACTCCTGCGCTGTTCCTATTTACAAGACTATTAACAAGGGCGGGGGGAAAAAATGAAACAAACGAACAAACAAACAAATAAATAAATAATAAAATATTAATAATAATAACGCAGGTATTATAGGCCTTAATCGTCTCCATAATCGTATTATATAGGCCTTAATCGTCTCCATCCTGCCTTGTCAATAATTAGCTCCATATTTTCTTGCTGACCATGCTTGTGACCCTTTTGTTACCCTTTTTATCTGATAGCTCTGGAGGCTTTTGGTCCAAATGTAGATTTTTCAAGGTGGTTGGGAGTTCTACTGGTTAAAATAAACTGCCTCTATCCAGGGGAACAATCTCAATTCAGTAGAGCATTCGTTCATGATAAAAAAAGGAAACATTCCTCCCCCAGCCGGGAATCCACTTTCAAGGTGTGGCTGTAGCGCACAGGGCACCCCGATATAAATGACACCGCTCTGGAGATATAATATTGATTTAATGACTCAGGCCTTTTTGTGTGGATGAAGAGTAAATGGAGAACGTGTGTGCTTGTTTCTCAGCTTCTGGGTCCCCGAGCTGACTTTGTACCACCTCCCTTCATTCTTTCCGCAGTAATTGAATAGACTTGATACGAGGTGAAAACGAAGAGGAATTTAACCTTGATGCGCGTTGTGTTTGAGTATGTACAGTATTTAAGTCAGCCGAGTGAGGTCTGAGTGGTCTGATCCAGCCGCGTCACGTCAGCTCTCCGCTCCGGCGCTTTTATATCGCGCTGTCAAAGTGCCAGGGATCTCTCTTTTTACGGGCTCAAGAGGCCCAGGAATGTGGGCCCACCATCTGGCCCCTGTGGGCACAGCCTGGGCAAATGCGCAGGTCTAATTTCTGCACGTATGCAGGCGCCCAAACATGTGGGTCCTCACGCAGAAAGGCACTCGAGACGAGTGTACCACACGCATGCAAAGTCTTTTCTGAATTCTTCCCCCGGGGTTTTATGAAGTGTTCGTATCTTATCTGTCTATCTATGTTTGGAAAGTGGTCTTTGCCGCCGAGGTTAGGAAATCTTTTTCGGGAACCTCCTTCCCAGCTCTCGGTTATCTGCGTCAGTTTCGGTAACACGTCTAAGTGCATGCGCAAGGTCTTAATAATTTCCTGAGTCAGACATGCACACATAAACACGATTAAATTGTGGCGATGATTTTGATTCCACGGGGACGCTATTAACGAATGGGCTGATCATGGAAATTCAATACTTTATGGTCATTGGTCAATTTGCATCAATGCTGTTGAGCATTGCACCATTCCGTGGTGTTCAGTGCTACATTTATAAACCTTACCAGTTTATTTCTCCACCATCGGTTTGGAGAGAAACTGTAACTGCAGCCACGCAATAATCACTCTTTTTAAAAGGGATTTTCTTTCAAAGTCTGGCAGAGAAATCTTTTCATTTTAAAGAAACAGATAAACCAGTATACCAAAGAAAATCCAAAGGCCTCCCCTGTCCCCCGAATCACAAGGTACGTCGGGGTGGTCGGCGGCGGCCAAAGTACAGGAGCGGGTACTGATCTTTGTCAATCTGTTGATTTCGAGTGAGTGGTGCAAAAAATGATGATGGGAGGAGGTTTGGGGGATTTTGTCACTTGGTGAGAATGAGGCGGTGGTGTCCGTGTGGCCCGCCGCCAGCCCCGGTACCGCTCGTGGCTTTGAGCACAACAGGAAATGAGGTCAGCCGAGCTCCCGAAGCTCCTCTGGAGATCGGCCACCGGAAACGCATCACATGTCATCTGCGGTGAAACATGGTGATGTTGTCATGGTTTTTGGGTATTTTCGGCCCCAAAATAGATCCCTCCGTTAATCCTCTCGGTTATGGAGCGACCGCCGCTTGCATCCAAGCCTCGTGCTGCTCTTGTTGCCCTGGCATTCGGGTCGGTAAATAGGAGCCGCTGCATTCCGTCGTCAAAAAAAAAACAAAAAACAGAGCCCATTTTAATGGAATTTTTCTGAGTTATAACTCACATGAGCAACAGATGAGATTATTTCTTGGTTGTTTCAAGACGGTGGCCGCCTCCCGTTCCAATGCAGATCCATTTGAGAGATCCTTCTGTGATACAAAATGGGCCGTTGAGGAAGGACCTTAAGTGACCTTACCGGTCAGTGTCAAGTGGAGTTTTAGACCGTTTACTAGTCAGCACACATATATAGAGCTTATTGTGCGTAATCACCAGGTGTCATGACATTTCACTGCATATATGTATGACCGTATGTATATGTATGTGACAAATAATCTCTTGAACTTGAACTTGAACATTAGCCCTGACCGTTTTCCTGATGGTAGCTCGCAATTCTTTGATTTTTGTGTCTCTACACCGCGTTCCAAATTATTATGCAAATTGGATTTAAGTGTCCTAAACATTCAATTTTTTGTTTTTAAATGAAACTCATGGATGGTATTGTGTCTCTGGGCTCTTTGGATCACTGAAATCATTCTCAGACACCTGTGATAATTAGTTTGCCAGGTGAGCCCAATTAAAGGAAAACTACTTAAGAAGGACGTTCCACATTATTAAGCAGGCCACAGGTTTCAAGCAATATGGGAAAGAAAAAGGATCTCTCTGCTGCCGAAAAGCGTCAAATAGTGCAATGCCTTGGACAAGGTATGAAAACATTAGATATTTCACGAGAACTTAAGCGTGATCATCGTACTGTGAAGAGATTTGTGGCTGATTCAGAGCACAGACGGGTTCGTGCAGATAAAGGCATAATGAGGAAGGTTTCTGCCAGACAAATTCATCGGATTAAGAGAGCAGCTGCTAAAATGCCATTACAAAGCAGCAAACAGGTATTTGAAGCTGCTGGTGCCTCTGGAGTCCACGAACCTCAAGGTGTAGGATCCTCCACAGGCTTGCAGTTGTGCATAAACCTACTATTGGGCCACCCCTAACCAATGCTCACAAGCAGAAATGGTTGCGGTGGGCCCAGAAATACATGAAGACTAATTTTCAAACAGTCTTGTTTACTGATGAGTGCGGTGCAACCCTGGATGGTCCAGATGGATGGAGTAGAGGATGGTTGGTGGAAGGCCACCATGTCCCAACAAGGCTGCGACTTCAGCAAGGAGGTGGCATGTTTTTGGCCGGAATCATGGGGAGAGAGCTGGTAGGCCCCCTTAGGGTCCCTGAAGGTGTGAAAATGATCTCGGCAAAGTATATAGAGTTTGTGACTGACGACTTTCTTACATGGTACAAAAAGAAGAACCGTGCCTTCCGTAGGAAAATCATCTTCATGCCTGACAATGCACCATCTCATGCAGCAGAGAATACCTCTGTGTCATTGGCTGCTATGGGCATAAAAGGAGAGAAACTCATGGTGTGGCCCCCATCCTCCCCTGACCTAAACCCTATTAAGAACTTTGGAGCATCCTAAAGCAAAAGATCTATGAGGGTGGGAGGCAGTTTGCATCAAAACAGCAGCTCTGGGAGGCTGTTCTGACATCCCGCAAAGAAATTCAAGCAGAAACTCTCCAAAAACTCACAAGTTCAATGGATGCAAGAATTGTGCAGGTGATATCAAAGAAGGGTCCTATGTTAACATGTAACTTGTCCTGTGAAGATATTTTTGATTGAAATAGCTTTTGATTTCAGTAAATATGACCTCCTAATGCTAAACATTCAACAAATGACCATTTTCAGTTCTTTACAACCTATAAAATGTTTGGAAACTCTGTTGTGCATAATAAATTGGAACAGTTGCATTTTGAGTTTTTTATTTTTGAAAAAAATACTGTTGGGAGATTTGTTCAATAACATTCGAATTATACCCTAACGGTTGATGACTTAAATTTGCATCGGCTGTTTAGGAAAATCAGAGAAAAATATAATTTGCATAATAATTGGGAACGCGTGTATTATAGTGTTTGAGTCAATTCTAACAATTTCCCCGTGGGGAAATTCAGGATTTTTCTTTTTCATACAATAAGAAACCTACTTCTCCTGGGCCCGCTGAGAGTTACGGTAACACATATTTTTAGACAAAGTTATTTGCCGTAATTTGCATTTGTGCATTTCATTTGAAAATTGCTTTAACAAATTAAAATGTACAGATTAACGAAGCACCTTTGACAAAAGATGTGTTACCTTGGTCGTCCGATGATCAATTTGAAGCAAGTTCACCTTTTTTCACAAACCCGAGAGAACTGAAAAATGTATTTTTAAAAATCCCAAACATGTGAGCTGACATCAGGATGCTGGTCAGGGGGCTGACTAGGAAACGGCCAAAACTCAAGTTGTCACGGGTCCTTCAGAGGATCGAAACGGAGCCAGTCCATCCAATCAGAATTGTAATCTCCCAAGGTCACCAAACGCTCACGTTTTATTTTCTCTGTTAGATATTCTTTTGCCCGTCGGTGAGCGTTCAGCATCCTTTAGAGTGATATTCCTTTCCACCGGGGTCAGGATCTGCTAATGCCCGCTGTTTATGCCGGCCTTGTGCCTGCCACTGTACATTAGGCCTCACGACGGCGCAGCCGGTGCCTGTGGGCGCGGCGAGCTTTGGTCCCGTTCAGACGAGCGGAATGCGATGGGACGGACGGCGCAGCGCGTCTGTGGTGAATCACGCGCACACACACACACACACACACACACACACACACACACACACACACACACACACACACACACACACACACACACACACACACACAAAACAGACAAGGGTGAAAATACTACACGCAGGCTACTCCATCAAGCCCCGAGACGACATTTCCATGTCCCGCAGTGGGCTTGGAGTTGGAGTGTTGTTAACTTGGCTTTTCCAGTTCATCTTAAGGCTCCTTTCGGTCAATCATGAGGAATAAGCGGAAAAACTCAGTTTGGGAAGGCAGGGTGGGCATTCCTCCTTTGGATCCCGGTCATTCGGCGCTTTCTGTCCCTGTCTTCGTCTCCCTTTGTCCCGGCCGGTTTGTTCTCCTTCTCTCTCCGGCAAACCCCGAAATAAAAGGTTATTTGTTTATAATGAGCTGTGTCGGAGTTCCATGCGTTCAGAGATTTTTAGATCACCCATTTGACTTTCTGTTTCTCTCTCTGTGACACACACACACACACACTCACACACACACACACACACACACACACAGACACACCCTCATTCCTCACGGGGAGGGTGGAGGACTGGCGGTGCTACGTAGCCTATCAATAACCCCCCCCATGTTGAATAAGCAGCTGTGGTGCTGGGACTGAAATAGTGCGGTCAGTTCCTGCGAGCGCTCCCGGTCTGATATCTCGTGCGCGGGGGACGTGGCTGTAATTAAGGCTGGTTGGGAAGTCTGGGAGCCTCTGGGTGGCTGGAAGTAGGTCACTGGCACAGACAACGGAGATCCAGGCCAATTTACTAATAATGTTTTGTCTGTGTGTGTGCGATGCAGGATATACGCTCCCTGCATGTAGAGTTCTGTTGATCACCGTTGTGGATGTGATCGATTTAAATAATCAAACTGAGTGGTTACAGTCGCCCGGTTTCAACTTCAGTGGTGGATTTTCTATGCATTTACTTATTTCTCTTCAAAGTTTTTCGTTTGTTGGGTTTTTCAGAACACAGAAAATTGTGTATATATGTGTATATATTTACATATGTAGGTGCGCACGCCTACACACATCAGAGTCTTCACAGAATCTTTCTTTTGAGTGGGGGGATTCCACACACACACACACACACACACACACACACACACACACACACACACACACACACACACACACACACACACGCAGCACGTGCGCGGATGGATGTTCGACTTCTGTGTTCATTCACCCTCATTGACTTTGGGGGTTTGAGTGAAATGTTCAATACAAGTGCTTTTACGATGCCATGTTTTGAAATCGGGTCCTAAATGATGGATGGATAAATAGATCAATATACAGTGTAGATACATACATACATACATACATACATACATACATACATTATGCATCTCCGGAAGAGATGCAGCGGCCCCCTACGGTTCAATAGGCACACGTGAACTGCGGTATTACGATATTGTGGTAGAAGTCCACCGGATGCGTTGGTGCAGCGTACGGGCACGGTGCAGCGTGCAGTAAGTGCTGCTTCCTATTGAATCCACTGCTGCGGCTCCACCAGTCAGTCGTGCGGGGTCCGCGTTCTCAATTTTTTTGCATGAGAGGTCTATTTCTTTATTTTCAACTACATGCGACTACGCAGCCTTTTGAATTGAAATACAAGATAAAACTACATAGAAATGTTTTTGTAAAGAGTGCAATCGATCAAGGTGTCCAGTTGGAAAATAACCCCTGGGACGGCCGTGTCCCTCTTTATTACGAACTTCTCTTCAGACACTCGCTTCCACTCAAATAGAGTTGGGTCCTTCACAAACTGATTCTTTTGAACGGCTATTTTGTAGGACTGTGAGGTTTTATTTCAATAAGTTATATTACTATTGATTTTTTTACTTTATACCTGTTCTGCACAAAAATAACTAACTACAGTACTGGTTTTATTTTTATTTTTTATTGTGAAACGTTAAATAAATATTAATAAAAATGAATATCTGAATTATCCACTATCCTGGACACTTCCCCTCCAATCAGATTACCATCACCAAAGAACTTGAACCCCCATCTCCCCCCACAGTCACACACACAGAGCATTACACTAGTTATTTGTGGCAGACTACTATAAAAACATTTGACACCTTTTAACTTTATAAAAAAAAAATGTAACATATATAAGAACAAATATTAAGATACCAAAACAGTACCGTTACCGTGGCCCCAAAACCATGATACATACTGAACCGTGAGCCCACTGTACTGTTGCTTCCCTAATCTCCAGAGGGAAGTCACGGTGATAAGGCAGCTCACATCGGAAATCTTGAACTTTTAGCAAAAATAAATTACATGAAACATAGAATCATAGACTGAAGAAACGGTCTAGTTAAATATAAATATCTTTTAATGAACGTAACAAAAGGTTTGGCGATGTTCACAAAATCAAACATCACCCCATTTTTTTCAGATATTTACATTAAAGTATTTGAGAATCAATCCTCAGTGATGTGGATATTATGACCAACAGAACAGTCCATGAAGTTTGGAAAATTGCATTATTTTACTCATACAGACTTAAAAACAACATTTGATTGTATTACAATATTACAATGACCGAAATCCCAGATGGTGTCTAGTCTCTTATCACAATATGGATACTTTTAATATTGATATGTCAGCCAGCCTTTATCTGTGCCATAGAATGACCAAATCAAGAGTGGATGGATAGATAGATAGATACTCTATTGATCCCTGGAGGGAAATTTAATCCAAATTAGCAATAATAACAAGAAAATACAAAGAATATAATAAGAACACAAATAGTAAGAGAAAATTGCAATATACATGAAACAATAAACCAGAGGATCACCTGAAATAATTGACAATATACAGTAAAGCCAAAGATACATTTGAAGATAAAGAATGAACAATAAATATAAATCAAAGACAAACAAGCAAGAATCACTGGCGGTACACAAATTAACTAGAGGAACATGTGTTGTTTTTTTGCTGAAATCTTTGGACTTTGGAAATGCATTGCACGTAGGTTTTCATTAAAAGTCTCATTGAGAGAAACATATCGTTTGTCTTAAGTTGAGTTTCTGCTTTTTTTTTTCTTTTATCTTATCTACACTTCATCCATTTGGACCAATATGTTCTGGAGCTGTGTTCCCTTGGCCCTGGGCTCCAGTTTGACAATGCAGTAATATTTTTAAGCGCGTCTCTTTAAATGCTGCGTGCGAGTGTGTGTGTGTGTGTGTGTGTGTGTGCGTGTGCGTGTGTGTGCGTGCGTGTGCGTGCGTCCATGTGTGTGCGTGCATGTGCAGATCTTCTAATGGCCGTTTGGTCCTTACATAAGTGCCGGGGCAGTCAGTGTTTCTAGGTCATTAAATGGGGCCATTATTCCAATGTGAACAGGCCTTCACTTGAGGTTGCTTGAGGATTCCAGATGATGCAGGTGTTATCTCCCCCTCCCTCCCTCCCTCCCTCCCTCCCTCCCTCTCTACCTCCCTTCCCCTCTTTCTCTCTCTGTCTCTCCCTCTTTCTCTCTCTCACTCTGCTCTCAAAACGTCGTTTTCTGTTCCGCGTAGCTTGTGACAGCTCCCTTCATAGGCATAGGCATAGGCGCACACACACACACACACACACACACACACACACACACACACACACACACACACACACACACACACACACACACACACACACACACACACACACACACACACACACACGCTTTTTTTTCCCCCACAAAATGCAATAAAAAATACACATCACATTCATTAAAATCCTCAAAAAAAACAAATCAGTGTTCTTCGTCCTCACGTTTAATCCGGGGTCGGAGTGAAACCCGACTCCCGCCCGGTGACGAATAGGAAGCGGCAGTATGTAAGTGATTGAACAGCACCTCTCAGTGGCGGCGCCGCCTCATGTGACGTAGCAGTGGGAGCGTGAAAGGAGGGAGAAACTGATGGAAAAACATTATTTTTTTGCAGAATCCCTTGAACTAAACAGGTTTGCTGTAGTCATTTTCACATACCGTGTATAAAATATCTTAGGATTTCATGACTTGATATCGATCACCAACTCATTTGGGTTTCCAAAGGGTAAAAGGACAACTTCACTGTGACATCATAATGTTCTTCATAAACACTTTTCTGGCCTTTATTCAACGCTGTAACTCCATAACAGAAGGGGAGATTGTGACCATATTTCACATTTGGTCACACACTGAATTGGTGACACTAATCCTGGCTGACCACCTTGAAACTGTCTTGATTGTATACAGTACAGTAGAGCGTCTGTGCTGCCGGGTGGAAGATGTGTGTGAAGCTTTTTACAGTTTGTAGCTTAGTCTCCGCTGCCGTTGTACCATCTGATGGCAGTGGGGACAAATGAGCAGTCGAAGCGCCCTGTTTTGCACCTGGGTGAAATGACCCAGTGTCTGAATGAGCCGCCAATCCGCCCCAGCAAAATGTAGAGAGGGGTGAGCCGTGATCGTCCTGGCGCCATGTGATAAAGCTCTCTATCGGCCCTCTGCACTACTCTGTAAAAATAGTCTCTGAGTGAAGACAGAACATGTCTCACTGGAAATGATTCACTGGAAGGAATCATACATGTCACTTATGTGATAAGTTCCATTTCGCCATACACTTAATACCGTTAATTAAATTCCTCCAAAGTCTTCACTACATAATGTATATTGTCTACACTGACATGGATGTAAACTTCAACTTGACTGGTTGGCGGGGGCATACAATCGCAACACGATAATTCTAGTTTACTGTTGATTTTTGTGGGTTTTTTTCTGTTTATTTTTCCTTCTGTTTTTACGGCTTAAATACTTCAGGTTTATACTGCTTTAATTTTTTAGGTTTATTTTCAATAATCTTGCCATATTTCATTGTGAGTTTTTATTGTATATTTCAATTTCCAATTTCTATCTATCTATCTATCTATCTATCTATCTATCTATCTATCTATCTATCTATCTATCTATCTATCTATCTATCTATCTATCTGTCTGTCTGTCTGTCTGTCTGTCTGTCTGTCTGTCTGTCTGTCTGTCTGTCTGTCTGTCGAAGGTAAAGCAGCCTTAAAGACAACATTTAACTCTAATATTACTATAATCCTATACTATGCCACGTAATATTTAACTACTATAAATATTACGATAACCAAAATCCCAGATGATATATCATCTCATATCATGATTATTATATTATGAGTTATATCATGAGTATTATATTGATGCATCTCCCAGCCCTAATCCTACACGTGCATCCTGTTTGTCTAAAATGTCTTTTTTGGCATGTTGAGATTCTGTCTCTGGACTGTTGTTCACGTAAATACGATGATGACGAAGATGGTTTTATCGAACGGCAGCGGTCTGACGGCCTTGGCTGTCTGAGTGCTTGCTGCCTGGTTTGGAATTATTTATTTTGAGAAAGGCTTTAGTGATTAGAACGTGAACAATGGAAAAGTGTGTGTGTGTGTGTGCGCGCACGTGTGTGTGCGCGTGGTTGTGTGTGTGCGTGCGTCCGTGTTGAGAGACCGGAGTCGAAATTTAGACATGAAGAATTGTACTGTTTTCAAATTTCATTTCGTCAGTATTTCAACATTGACTGAAAACACAACGAATGAACCTTGCTTTCCCGGTCAGTTTGGAATCAGAATTACATGAATTATAGAGGAAGCATGTTGATTTCTGGTCGAAATAGAACTGAACAGACTGCAGATGACTCACATGACGACTTGCACTGTTCCTGCGCTTTTTGTTCACTGAGTTCTCTTTACTTCCACAGCTGTTCAGGGAAGTCCGAATAATGAAGATACTGAATCATCCAAATATTGGTAAGCAGAGAATAAAAAAAATCTCCCTTTCATTCTACTTACTATTTCTTATAAAGCAGGGCATGGTAGCATTAGAAGTCACGCTATGGCCTGTAAAAACCCTTTGAAGATGAATAAATGCTAAATACATTTTGTGGTGTGGGGATGGTGTGATTTAAGCAGCCACACCTGTCTTGGGTCTCGGTTATTGCGCCCGGGATCAGGGTGGCTGTACACTTGTTGCTTGTCGGAGCAATCAACAAGCAACAGATTAATCGCAGTTCAATCTTTTAATCAATTGACAGCCCTAATTCTATTATATTCTGGTTTATCCATTAATTTGAGAATATTTCCCAATTTTTTTTTTTATTGTTTTCTCTAATTATTTTCTATAATTTGTTTATTAAAATGTTTCATTCGGCCGGTCCTTCCCCCTCTCCTCTTCCTCCTCCAGTGAAGCTGTTTGAAGTGATAGAAACGGAGAAGACGCTCTACCTGGTGATGGAGTACGCCAGTGGAGGTAAGGGACCATTCATTTTCTCCTCTAATTCCGTCCTAATATGACCCTCGGGGTGTTTTGTCACATCATCATCATCATCATCAACCCCAAATTCCTAAAGATAGTGTACTGACAGTGCACTATAACGACATTGCTGCATCTCTCCATCTCACCTTACTGTAATATACAAATCTTCAAGGACCTAATCTTTCAGTCTGGAAAGTGACTCCGCTCGCTCAGCATCCTGGTGCCTGAGTGCACTTTGTTTCAAGTGGTGCGGGGGACATCGATAAGAGTGCTGCCATGATGAAGATGATGCCAGTAATGGTGACGGTGAACACAATGACCATTTTCGATGATGACAATGAAAATGACGGCACTTATGCTGGGTGTCACGATGATGTAGATCCTGCTCACGCTCCTGCTTTTGGACGGGGACTGTGCACATTATTTTATACTCCTGCCAGAGTCACTTTAAAGGATAGTTCTGCTATTTTTCAACTTTAATGTTGGTTCCCATCATTCATAAATAACTGCCCATAGCATAGTCTTGCTGAGCGCTTTACTACTGAGAAACCTACCACTCTGCTTCCATCTTAAATGATAAATTTGGAGCCTCAAAAAACCTTGGGAAACCCACATGATTGTGACTCGGTTTTTCATGTATTTTTTAAATATATTTTAAACAACAGTAATATCATTATAATAATTATATAATACATTTTATTTGCAACTACTCTTGTCATTGCCGAAGTCTATCCAAAGCATTTGTCACTCTTGGGGAAGCTCTTTCTCCTCTCTTATGTTAGTGTGGGTGTAGGCCAGAGAGCTGATTTGGGGTGATTTGACGTGCAAAAATGTCTGAATCTGAAAAAGTCGAAAAAGTCTGAATAAATTAACAGTTTCCAACCATTTATTTTGGTTTAAAGTTTGTCCGACTATGATGTGAATTTTCTATGTTGAAAAATACTTTTTTTTGTTCAGGCTTCAAAACTACTAGAGTCATAATAATGATTATATATGATTATATACTGTGTATAGCTGCATGCAATACACAGGGTCCAGTTTAGTTGTGTTTGGTATGTATTACATTTTTCTGGGTTCTCTGAAATGCAACATGATTTTCTGGCCGATTACGTTCAACCCCACATGGGCTCCCCCTAGTCTGTCGTCTCCTGGTTGCTCATCATTTGGAGAAACCATGCGGTCTCCACAGCACAACCCTCCTGTCTTTAAAACAACCATCCATGTTTGCCTGTAAACCAGAACTTCTCATTGTTCGAACTCACCGTGTTGTCTGTGGAAATATAGCTGCACTCTCAGTGATGGGTGGACATTTGGAGCACGTAATTTATTTGTTACGTTTTTTCCTTGAATTACATTTTCAGTAAGTTACATTTCCATGAAATACAAAAAAGGTTGCGGTATTTCTGTGAGTAATTACCATTGCATGGCTTCCATTTTTTCGACACCTCGCTAAATTTTGAACACGTCACTCAGTCGCACCTTTCAGTGGTTTTGACAGGACACAGTGATAAGTTTTTATTTTTTTATTTTATTAAGTTTGCATTAATCTGGCCAAGTAATGTGGACCCGATTTTAAATATCAATCAAACAGATCTACTCACATCTACCAGGGAAGAAGCTATATAAATATACATGTAAATCGATAGTTCAGTAACGTCGAACCCCCACAGAGTGACAGTCTACGCCGCACAATGGACACGATCTGACTGGAATTTCTCAATCGGAAACTGTACATTTTTGGTAAATAATATTATGACGTCATAAATCATCTTACTGTAAATCTCATCTCGTTCATTTTATTTACAAATAGTGATGTGTCAGTTAACCAAACGATTCCTGGTCCAAATGTAACTCGATAAGGATCAAACTGGAACAACGAGATGTCTGTACATTATGTTCTAACAAGACCTCAATCATGTCCGTGGTTTCAGCGAATGTCGTGATCCAGACACTTTTAGCCTGAAAAATGCCAAGGAGAATATCATCAAGGTGATAATAATAATATCTCTGCTCCTTCTCCAGGGGAAGTTTTTGACTATTTAGTGGCTCATGGAAGGATGAAGGAGAAGGAGGCCAGGGCCAAGTTCAGACAGGTGAGTCGTTGGTCTCCAGCTTTCTGAACTCACACTCGTGGCGTCACTCCATCATTTCCCTTTTGATTCGAAATTCACATCCTTAAGTTCAAGTTCAAGTTCAAGAGATTATTTGTCACATACATATACGCAGTGAAATGTCATGACACCCAGTGATTACGCACAATAAGCTCAATAAGCTCTAAAAATACTAAAACGTGCATTATCGACACAAGGCACTCAGGCAGGCGACTGCAAGGGGCGGCGCCACAACAACTGCGGATTATTATAATAATGATGATAATGATCCCCACGGGTGCAGGAGGAATGGGGTTCCGCTGCTGGGCTGCTGACGAGCCCATGCGCCGATCCCCTCTGCAAGACAGGCAAAACATTAAGAAGCAGGTCTGACGCCCAGTGGTGTAAAAAAGCAACCTCATAGAAAATGTATATTTATGGCCACATTCTACATGGAATGCAACTGTTTGTTGTGAACTCAAAAAATTATATATATTTTTTTCTAGTTTTTTTTGTATTATTTTATTAGATATCATTTTTTATTTTGCAAATGATTACTGAGTGAGTATGTACTGTATGTCTTCCCACAAGAAGAGAGAAAAAAAACAGTCCTCAAGGTTCATACTGTCCATTGTCTTAGATGTGTGGGTATGTGTGTGGGTGACATGTACAAATTGTGCAGAGTGGTAAAGCACAAAGAAAATTATTTGTGCATTTGTGTGTGTCAATAATATCAAGGTCACCATTTGATTTATAACTTTATTTATGGCCTATTTAGACATGGATTGGAATCGGGGAAAAGAATTGGGGGGGGGAAATGATATTTACCTGATGGAGGTCACTTCGTCATCGCTTCACTTTATCAACGAGTTCTTTATTTGCAATTTACAGACGATGTGCGGGATTCTCTTCTGCACATACTATGGATTTAAACTCAGAATGCTGTGAAACCAAAAATAAATGTCAAACATTGTTTTGTCATACCCCAGCAGTTTTACATTTACACACACTGGTGGATAGGACTGGGCAATATTTTCGGGGTTATTATCGGTACTTGCATAAGATATTTAGTCTTTAGTCTATTAATCTATTTAGTCTGTGAATTCAGAGAAGAGCATGATGCTCCTCAAAAACAACATGTGACTATATTACAATATTACATTACATTACATTACATTATATGACATTATGTTATGTCATTTAGCAGACGCTTGTCCAAGGCAATGCACAATAATCCATACATTTTGTCACGGTATCAAACCACTGTAGATCACAGACACAGCTGAACCTTCATGCGGAATAAGTAGCATTACTTAGCATTACGCATTACGATGACCAAAATCCCAGACGATATCTACAGTAGTGTGATATCACAATTCTGATATTATATCTCTAGATCTCCCAGCCCCCGCATTATAATCTATGTATCTGCGTGTGCGTGTGCGTGTGCGTGTGCGTGTGTGTGTGTGTGTGTGTGTGTGTGTCTGTGTCTGTGTCTGTGTGTCTGTGTGTCTCTTTGGATTCCAGATTGTGTCGGCCGTGCAGTATTGTCACCAGCGGAGGATAGTGCACAGGGATCTGAAGGTAGGAACATCTGATTGGAGCGACATTGTCAGGTTGTCCTGGTGTCTTCAGAGTCCACATGTCCCTCCTCCTCTTCCTCCTCCTCCTCAGGCAGAGAACCTGCTGCTCGATGCCGACATGAACATCAAGATCGCCGACTTCGGCTTCAGCAACGAGTTCACGCTGGGCAGCAAGCTGGACACGTTCTGTGGCTCCCCGCCCTACGCCGCCCCCGAGCTCTTCCAGGGGAAGAAGTACGATGGGCCCGAGGTGGACGTCTGGAGCCTGGGGGTCATCCTCTACACGCTGGTCAGCGGGTCGCTGCCCTTCGACGGACAGAACCTCAAGGTGAGGGCCACGGACTAATCACGGACTGGGGCTTCATTTACATTTACATTTACATTTAGTCATTTAGCAGACGCTTTCATCCAAAGTGACTTACAAGGGAGAATTACATTCAAGCTACATTGCAACAGAAACATTAGTGTAACAATAAATAAATACTGCTAAGTAGTGCTAAGTAATTGTAAGTTAGGAGAGGAGGTGCTCACTGAAGAGCTGGGTCTTCAAGTGCATCTTAAAGACAGAGAGGGAGGCCCCTGCTCTGGTGGTTTTTGGCAGCTCGTTCCACCAACGTGGAACTACAAATGAGAATAGCCTGGATTTCCGTGGTTGTGCGGCTGGCAGAGCCAGGTGACGCTCATTTGACGAACGCAGCATCCGGGGGGTAACGTGCTCTTACAAGAGTATTTAATTAAGTGGGAGCATTCCCAACAATCAATCTGTAGGCAAGCATCAGGGACTTGAACTTGATGCGAGCGGCTACAGATAACCAGTGGAGCTCGATAAGCAGCAGAGTAACGTGTGCCCTCTTTGGCTGGTTGAGCACCAGTCGCACCGCCGCATTCTGTATCATCTGCAGTGGCTTCACCGCACAGGCCGGCAAGCCTGTTAAGAGGGCGTTGCAGTAGTCGAGGCGGGAAATCACCAAGGTTTGTACCAGCAGTTGAGTGGCATATTGGGTCAGGTACGGCCTGACTTTTCGGATGTTGAATAGTGCAAAGCGGCACGACCGAGAGACGGCGGCAACATGGTCTGAGAATTCCAGTTGGTCATCAATAATGACACCTAGATTTCTTGCAGCCTTGGTAGGAACAAGAGATAAAGACTCAATTTTGATATCAATGTTGTGATAAATACCTTGTTGGCCGGGAAAACCAACAATTCTGTTTTTGCCAGGTTTAGTTGAAGATGGTAATTTTATCCCATTTATCCCTAAATAGACTATAAGCGGTCCACAATTTAAAATATGAGATCAACATATGAAAACATGCAGCTTGAATTTGTAAAATCAATGCACGAGAAGTTCTGTTTCATGCAGAAGAAACTTGAGGGGTGGGTAAATAGTGAACCAAATTCTGCCGTGCACAGCTCTCGATTTATCAAGTCAAACTGAGGAGAGAAAAAAACACCTCGATTTACATAAACCTATCTTAATCTAAATATATTTTTTTTATCTTAAAAACATAAAAACTTTCAGATAGAATCCATGAATAAGTAGATCATGACCTTAAAAAAAACAACTTATTTTTCAATCCATAAAGAATCCAATCGCAAACGTATACTGTCTCTTATATTAATTAACTTTTCTAGATAAATAAATACATTGTAGATCATTGTAGATCAAAACAATTTTCTAAAATATTTTCCCACTATTACCTAGTTATTTTGGCTTTTTGCCCTATTGAGTGTTGAATCTGCATTTGTGGATCAACTCTCATATTTGAATGAGCTTGCATTTACATTTATTTGTGGATTTTTTTTAATAATACCCAGCTTTTCTTTCAGTCTCACTCTTCTTCATTTGGGAAATTTTATAAGTTGGACCCAATCTGTGTTCGACTTGTGAGGGCCAGCTAGTGGACATTTTTTGCTGTGTTTGCTGAAAATAAAGGTATACGCAATACTAAAGCCGACTTTGCACTGAAACAGACATAAATAATGTATATACAATTTTGTGAATTCTTTTCAAACATGTAAATGTTTTTTTTTTTTTTCCAACCTTTCATTCAGTTAAAATGGAACAGAAAAGCAAAAATAGATGCAGTTTTGTGCCGGGCTGGACAGGAAAGACAGCTTGATGCTTCATCCGACACCACTAGAGGGGAAAGATCAGACTATTGGATGCATTTTCGGATTCGGTGTAAATCCGCCTTAAAGCCTAAACAGCCCTAAATAAACCAAACCTGACGTGTCATTTTTAGTTGTCTTATTTGTGATAGAGAAGTGATGTTGCAGAGAGTAGACTTCTGGATTTGGAGTTTTTGCTTCAGTGTCGCGGGGTTGCAGCCAAGGTTTTTTAGATTAGCCGCCCTTTCTGTTGTCTAATTGGAAAAAACTTGTCCCCAGTCCTGGGTTAGACTCTGCCCGGCGGCGGTGAATAAATTGGGGCTCTGAGGAGCGAACAAAAGTCATTACACCGTCTCATGCGCAATCATTTAATTACATGTCATCCGTTAATTACAATATTCTGCCTCAGAATGAGACCGTCTGCACCGCACCTCAGCCTTTCAGGGATGGAGTGCAGGGCAGGACGGAGGAATCCCGAGGAGAACAAGTCGTCAATGAGCTCTGTCATTCTTGCAGAATGGCAACATTTTAATGTGGTGATTTATTTGCAGATCATTGTCATGCATCTTTGACCTCATCAGGGGTTTCCTGCACATTTCACCAGTAGCTAACCTAACTACTACTAGTTTTTTACAAAATGAAGTCCCATAGTGACAGAGAGCACTGGGAAGACGTGCGTGACGCGGCATCGAACAGTGGAGACACAGGGTTTGTTTTTTTTTTTGAACGGGACCGTCCCTCATTTTAGCTTCAATTTTGTTTCATGCATCTAGGAAACAAACGAAAATATACACATCTAAAATAAAAACACAGGAAAACCAGCACTGGAGTTGGGAACCCGTGCACCGATGTCTGGAGGAGAAATAAAAAAAAAAAAACCTCCACTCCAATTCTCTGATACCTCCTTTCCACTGCGGACGTTGGCGCGTAAATAGACAGGTTTAGAAGCCAAAATCAAAGTCAGAAGCCACTGACTTTTTTTCCCCGCATGCGGGACCGTGAAATGTTTTGAGTGTGGGAACCGCTCTGTGGGGTCCGCTTCGACCGCTCCCCACCAGGCTCCAAGCCACTCCAGCATCGTTCAAACCGCCCTCGGAACCGGAGGAGCGTCTCCGCTCCCTGAGGCCGAGGGACCGGGCCCGATGCACGCTCACCGGTTAGGTTTACGTTTTTTTCGTTTTCCAAACAAGTAAGAAACTAAGGGAGCAAAATAAGTTCAATATGAAAGAAATTCCATTTCTGTGGTGGTAGTTGATTCAGACGGTACACTTCACAGTGAGGGTTAGATGAACACATTAAGTCACAGCGAGAGGGAAAACATCACAGCCATTTTTGTACACGCAATACAACTTTTACACGATGAACGTTACAAATCAATCAATAAATAATAAATTCAAAACAGCTCTGAGCGGACTCTCTCCCTCTCCGCTCCTGCTCCGATTGATTTTCTACTTAGTTGATGATTAATTGTCAAATAATTGCGAATAACAGTTGAATTGTTTTTTTTTTTTGTTCATTCTATGCCAGTACGATGCATGAAATAAACTTGTAATAATACATGTCGAACTATTGCAGAATAGTACCTCTAATTATATAACGTGACATTCAGATAATAATATAATAATTAATTGACGACGAGTCATAATATCAAATAATTATCAAATAATCATGACAGCTCTACGTCTCGGTTCTTCTCCTTCTACTTCCTCTTTGTTCCGTAGAATTTTGTGCCACTTTACAGCCAAAGACCCAAGAAAACGTTGAGAGGTCTTCAGGCCCAGATCGGGAGTTCCCCACGTTATTGTCGGGCGGGGACTGCTCTGCCGACCTCGTCGCTTACGAGGAAAACAACGTTGCGTCCAACTCCTAAATTGGTTTTCTTCCGTCTGCGTGATGTCTTTTCTCCCCCCCGTGCAGGAGCTGAGGGAGAGGGTCCTGAGGGGAAAGTACCGGATTCCTTTCTACATGTCCACAGACTGTGAAAACCTGCTGAAGAAGCTGCTCGTCCTCAACCCCGTCAAACGCGGCAGTTTAGAGGTAATTGCGGATAAACATTCCGCCCTCCCAATTACATCCCGGGATGTAGAAATGTTTTAAACCTCGGGATTTCCTTCTCCTTCTTCACATCAATTTGCATCAATTGGAATTAAGTCTGTGGAGTTCGTAACCTGGACGAGGTTACGAAGCCACCTCATCCGATCACAGGAGATCGGGGAAAACTGCTTTTTCTTTGTTTCGAGGAATTTACAGAGTTGATTGTATTTAGGGTTAAAATAAAGCGGTCAACCAAACAAACCGTGACTCAGCGCCGGAGCGGGAAGCCGAGCCGTGGTATTTTGAGCTCCGGTTCTGAGGCCAATCAACATTTGCAGCCGATGGCCTCCGCATTGTTCCCAGAGGTCACGCTTGTTAAATCAGGCTTTTCTCGGTCGGGCAGGACACAGGTCACCCTGTTCTATGTCCACAGAAAGAAAGAAGAATGTGCGTTCCCGCCTCAAAAATCAGGAAGAGCAGATTGGATCCTCCCTCCTCGCGCCGGGCAGTGCCGCGCTTTAACGATCGGGATTCTTTTGCTGCATCTCTCGTCCTGTTTTGATGCTTGGATGCTCATTACATTTCACTGCATATATGTATGGAAGTATGTATATGTATGTGACAAATAAAAATCTTGAATCTTGAATGTCGAGACGCATCCAGCATCTCCTCCGGTGGCATCCAACATTTAATTCATTTTAACATTTCGTCACGCCGCAGCTCTTCCAGCATTTCGCAGCTGTTGTTTTTTTGTGGTCGTTGCCATCAAAAATGTCTTGACTTTGCTGCGGCTTTTCTCAAAGCTTGGAATGCAATTTGTGACCTTTTGAAGTGTTTTTTCTGCGGTGCAATTGTGGGAATTGGCAACTATTGCATGGATTTTGTTTGTCATTTATAATCCTCTAGTATGATAATATGCATTTTACAAATCACAGAAACAACTGGAAATATTTTAGTACTCAACTTTTAAATTTTTTTTAATGATAAAGAACCTTGGACTGAAATTTGCAACAAAAACATAATACAGCTTTTGCCTGGGTTCCAGTATTCAGCCTATAAAATAAACTTTCAATTCAACATACAGTAAACACCAGACACAATCAGCACTTCAATGACGCTGCTCTGACACTGACGTAGGCTCCGTCTCCTCGGGAAGCGGCAGAGCGTTCGAGTCGTCTCTCGATTTGGCCGTCTAATGCGGAAAAGTCACGGTAATTTAGCAGAATTGTGGATTGCGATCACAAAATCACCATTTCCTGGAGGGCCCGTCTCATTTCCAGTTCCAGTTCACTCAGTTTTGAAGTGCCCGCGCCATTTAATACTGTTGTAGATGTGGATCACCATGATGTTTGATCACTTGAAGAGGAGCTTTTTTTTCGACATAAGTCTGTGGAGTGAATGACGAACCGACTGCTTATTTATTTTTCCAGCAAATCATGAAAGACCACTGGATGAACGTGGGGCACGAGGAGGAGGAGCTGAAGCCGTACATCGAGCCGGAGACGGACTTCAACGACTCCTCCAGAATAGGTCTGAAAGTCAGAAAGTCTGCCTGTCCGTACCTGTGTCTGTGTCCGTGGGTCCTTACGTTCTTTGTTGACCTTGTTCGTCCTTTGTCCACCGACAGAGCTGATGATCACCATGGGATTTCCGAAAGATGAGATCACAGAATCGCTGCTCGGCCAGAAGTACGATGATGTCATGGCCACCTACTTGCTCCTGGGCAGGAAAGCTCCAGAGGTCAGCGGCTTCCATGCTCCTGATCTCATTTCCATCCAGCCTGAATGCGCCTTGATAGCATTACGTGCAGATAAGACAAATACGCGAACCATTATGTCCCATTGGAAACAAATAATATGAAGGCTGTCAAACGATGAAAGTAAATTAATTGTGTGATTTTTAATTAACTTGAGTTAGATTATTAAGTACAGTCTGAGTTTTCTGGGGGACATTACTGACAGCACATGACATATTACGGTAGATGCTTTAAAAAGGGGGAGAGTTTAGAGCAGGTTAATGTTAGTTAGGGTAAAGTTAGTAGTTGGCAGCAGGTTAGGCTTTAGTTTGTAGTTGGCGGCAGGTCAGGGTTAGTGAGGGTTAAGTTAGTAGTTGGCAGCAGGTTATGGTTAGGTTAATAGTTTGCAGCTTGTTAGGGTTAGTTTGGGTTAGGTTCATAGTTGGCAGCAGGTTATGGTTAGGTTAGTAGTTGGTAGCTTAATAGGGTTAGTTTGGGTTAGGTTAGTAGTTGGCAGCGGGTAAGGGTTAGGTTAGTAGTTGGTAGCTTGTAAGGGTAAGTTTGGGTTAGGTTATTAGTTCGCAGCAGGTTAGGGTTAGGTTAGTAGTTTGCAGCTTGTTAGGGTTAGTTCAGGTTAGTTTAGTAGTTGGCAGCAGGTCATGGTTAGGGTGAAGTAAGTAGTTGGCAGCAGGTTAGGGTGAGTAAAGGTTAGGTTAGTAGTTGGCAGCAAGTCATGGTTACTTAGGGTTAGGTAAGTAGTTGGCAGCAGGTTAGGCTTTAGTTTGTAGTTGGCGGCAGGTCAGGGTTAGTGAGGGTTAAGTTAGTAGTTGGCAGCAGGTTATGGTTAGGTTAATAGTTTGCAGCTTGTTAGGGTTAGTTTGGGTTAGGTTCATAGTTGGCAGCAGGTTATGGTTAGGTTAGTAGTTGGTAGCTTAATAGGGTTAGTTTGGGTTAGGTTAGTAGTTGGCAGCGGGTAAGGGTTAGGTTAGTAGTTGGTAGCTTGTAAGGGTAAGTTTGGGTTAGGTTATTAGTTCGCAGCAGGTTAGGGTTAGGTTAGTAGTTTGCAGCTTGTTAGGGTTAGTTCAGGTTAGTTTAGTAGTTGGCAGCAGGTCATGGTTAGGGTGAAGTAAGTAGTTGGCAGCAGGTTAGGGTGAGTAAAGGTTAGGTTAGTAGTTGGCAGCAAGTCATGGTTACTTAGGGTTAGGTAAGTAGTTGGCAGCAGGTCATGGTTAGTTAAGGTTACGTTAGTAGTTGTCAGCAGTTCAGGGTTAGTTAGCGTTGGGTTAGAAGTTGGAGGCAGGTTAGGAGGTTAGGATTAGTTAGTTAGGTTAGAAGTTGGAGGCGGGGTTAGGATTAGTTAGTAAGTAATACTAGGATAATCCATTAATGTCATCAATAGGGTAGTAAATGTAAATGTATCTTGACAACCCCAACTAATATACAACACAACGTGTGTGTGTGTGTGTGTGTGTGTGTGTGTGTGTGTGTGTGTGTGTGTGTGTGTGTGTGTGTGTGTGTGTGTGTTCCAGTTTGAAGGCAGCGAGCCCCTGGCCGCAGGCACCCTGGGCCAGCGGCAGCGACCCAACAGTGACATCAACAACAGCTCCAGCATCTCGCCGGCACACCCCAAGGTCACGCGCAGCATCTCGACCAATCAGAAGCAGCGGCGCTACAGTGATCATGGTGGGGATGATGATGGTGATGATGGTGGTGTCGTAGAGAAGCCAAGTACAGTAACCTCCTCCTTTTCTGCTCTGGGAGTGCTGCTGGCTGCTTGTCGTGTAGCGGGAAGTCGCTTTGTCACCAAAGATCGATCACGTTAATCCGCAGGTCAGAGGCTGTTTAAATGTCCAACCCTGCCAGTGGTGGAAGAAGAACTTTACCAGAGCCTTTTACTGAAGGAAAAGTACACAAAACACAAAATGACTCCAGTAGAACGTAAAACACAACATTGACATTTATACTGAAATAAAAGTATGTTAGTACTTGTCTTGTCCAGTGAGCTGATCTAACAGACTATAATGTGGCATAAAGTTCTTTAACTTTTATGTCTGGTGATGACACTCATACAGATCCAGATTGCAATTTATAAAAAATAAAAAATATAAAATATATATATACGTGGTGTTTTAGTAATTTGAAAATATTAATTCTGTTATTTTTTATTTTATTTTGTTAAAATTTTTACTCAATTACCGGCACATTAGTGCATACATTTAGTCAAGTAAATAGTATGGATATTTGCTTCGGAATATCCTGGACTAAAAGTCGAAAGTGCAAATCTAAATACACATGCAGAATACATATACCTGAAAAATGTACTGAAGTACAATAACAACGTACTCTTACTTAATTACTTTCCACCACTGTTGACAGCCGACCTGGTCCTGCGTCCTCCCCAACGGAGCTGTCATTATACCACATAATATTAAATTTCTATTATGTCACAGTCCAGTCTTCAGTTATTCAGCTGTCCAAAGTTCAACACATTTCAAGCTGAATGAAAGTGCTTCTGGACTGTGCTGAGAGTTGACTGAACCGCGGCCCCTCCTCTCGGGTGACTTCCTTCTACGTCATGTGGCCCCTGTTTTTGTGTTTGGCGCCATCCTGTGGCCGCCCGCTTTCCTGCAGCTCCCTGAATAAACGGCACCTCAAAGCATGAGGAGGGATTAGCTTTGCTCTACTACCCGCTTGCCTTGGCTTACATAAACAAAAAAATTTTGTCATGTAATGGACAACGTATGTGACTCAGTGACTCAGTTCTTTCACAGTTAATAATGTGTTTAAATCCCTTGTTGAATGGCTTTGCTTGATGCTCTGTTAACTCGCTGTCTGAGAGGAGTGTTAATCTCCTGCCAGTTGTGTCGAGCATTGTTCTTCCATCTTCCTTTGCAGCTGGGAAAGGCTAAGCTTGGACGTAGTGTGTAACTCTGTATGTGGGGGCGTGTGTGTGTGTGTGTGTGTGTGTGTGTGTGTGTGTGTGTGTGCGTGCGTGCGTGCGTGCGTGCGTGCGTGCGTGCGTGCGTGCGTGCGTGCGTGGGTGCGTGCGCGTGTGCGTGTCACGCAGTGGGACCCGCCGTGCCCCCGGCGGTGTCGTACTCAAAGCGAGGCCAGGCTCTGAGCGTGGAGAGCGACCACCGGGAGGAGTGGGACGGAGCCCGCCGGCTGGAGCTCAACACCTCCAAGGGCGACGTCCCCGCCTCCCCCCTGGGGGTGCAGGAGAGGAAGAAGACCACCAGCGCTGTGGGGGTGAGGAGAGTCAGGGGACACACACCCACTTACGGTCGCTCCAGCCTCATGATCACATGACGTGCTAAGTGCGTATCGCTCTGTCCCCCAAACAGACGAATGGCTCCATGACCAGAAGGAACACTTACGTCTGTGAGCGATCCTCCACTGACCGCTACTCGGCGATCCCCAACGGCAAAGACAGCAGGTAAGTCACTCAAACACACACACACACACCCACACCTACACATGGGCCACTCTTCCACCAAGATTCCGGAACTGAACGAGGAACCGCTTGGGCCCGTAACCTGATGAGACCGGGACCTTAGAGATGCCTAAGATACTTCCTGGGTGCTTTCCCAACGATCTGTCACTTCAACGCGCACTACAACACTCCATTTTCTTCAATAAAACTAAACTAGCAAGGAGAAGCGAGTTCTGCGATCAAGCAGAGAGTGTTAAATCAGTTTGGTTCCTTTCCATCAACTTGCCTGCTGTGACCTTTTCGGGACCAGGAATTGATCCAAAGTGGAAGCAGTTTCATGACTAAGTTGCTCCTGTGGGAAGAAGGCCCTGAGTTCCTGGTGCCTGAAATGGTTCCTGTGCTGGGGAAGTGGTTCTCTCCCAATAGTGCTGTAAGGGAACGTAGTTCAGATCTGTGATCCGTACGGCTCCCGTCCCCCCACCCCCACGGTTCGGCTCGCACGTGAACCGCGGATCAATTGCACAATTTTACCATCATAGTGAAATACAGTTTAGCTGCCGCTGTCACTTTTTAAAGTAATAGTTCCACAAATCTGGATGCAGTGCTGCAGTGAAAAGAAGACAAGACAGATGTGCTTTACCCTGAAGCTCAGCGATTGGTTCATAGGGGGGGGTCACGATTCCGATTCGAAATTGAAAATCCGTCCAAAAGAGCGTTTGATTTGCAACTTAAAATTCCCAATCAGGTTCGTGATTCTCCCCGTAATTTTGGTGAGTGATATTGTCTGACATAAATGTGATCTCTAACGTAATGTTATATAAATATAAACTGTGTACTGCATCGCTGAGGCGGCGAACCGAACCGAAGCCCGAGCCGCAGGAGCCGGCGCTCAGCCGGAGTACAGCTTGTGCCTTCTAATAATTTAAAGAAAACGTTTGCTCCGATTCAATAAAATATGATATATTTTACAATATGTCCGCTTGATTTGTCCACTTGAGAGGGAAGAACAGGATAGTCGACCGGAAGCACCGGTTCGCACCGGTACCCACTTCATAAGAGTAGTTAACGTGATGGATATGATTTGGATTGTGATATCAAAAATAAGATCATAATGTTAAACGGAACAGCTGTGCTATGATGACTAGAATTAGGAAAAAAGTCAGATTAGAGAAGAATGTATAGAGCGGACACGGACGTGGGAGGCGGAGGAGAAGACACGACGCTTGCAGACAGGAGTTTTGTAAAGAGGCGACTCTTGCGGCGCCCAATCATTTATTTTATCTATGAATTTGTATGAAATATTTTGTTCATATTTATTCCAATACAAATAAAAAAAATATTTATAATGACTTCATGTGACTGGACTCAAAGTTACTCATTGAGAAACAAGTGTTTTTCTTTAGGCTAACAATGGCCATGACATAGCCGTCAGTGCTGGAAATAAAATGCATACCGTATGTTTAAATTGAAAATCCAATCCAATTGTTTTTGGAGAGACGCAGACTTCTCTACACACAACGACTGCGACTTGCTTCATTCTGAACCAATTTTCATGAAAGTTAGTTTGTTATAAACGTGACAAATTGAATACAATACTGGAATTAAATTCAGTTACAGCTTTGCGGTGGATCTAATCATATTCTTTCATTTACTACCATGTTCAAAGGAAGAAGGTGCCATGCGTGCCTCATATTGCACTTTAATTTAATTCAACTGAGTATTGAATATTTTATGTGTTTTAGGATTTTATTTAAACATCGGGCATCTTAAATGTTGTTTTCATTTAAGGTCATGGTCAAAGTTATATTTGTCTCCCTTTCTCTTCTTTTTTTTTTTTTTTTTTTTTTTGTTTAAATGATCCGTGTGTTTTGTGATGCGCCGCGCCCCTCTCCCTCGGTCTCATGGAGTGTTTTGTCTCGCTGTCCCTCGTGGTGTCCCCTCCTCCCGCCGTCCAGCCTGACGGAGGTTTCCGGGAGCACCCCCTCCACCGCCGCGGGCGCCGCGCGTCCTCGCCACACCAAGTCCATGTCCACGTCAGGGCACCCCTCCAAGAGCACACTGCCCCCCATCGAGGACAACGCCGAGCTCAAGGCCAGGTGAGGACGGGGCTTTGAGGCTTCGGGGAACCCCGCGTTTGCACGTTCCTCACCCTCCTACAGGTCCTCAGAAGGACACCGGATTCTCCCCGGGAGAAAAAAAAAAAAAAAGAATGAGTTTTCTTCCACTCTTCCATTGCTTACGGAAACCCAAGGCTCAAAAACATACACCTTTTTTTTGAGGGGGTGGGGTTGCCTTTATTATAGGGTGCAGTGGACAGAGACCAGAATTAGTACGATGTTATCTGTCACTCATCCATCGTTTGACTATTTTACACTTCAACAATGAAGTCTTCTTGCTCTATCGATCTATCGATCGATCTATCTATCTATCTATCTATCTATCTATCTATCTATCTATCTATCTATCTATCTATCTATCTATCTATCTATCTATCTATCTATCTATCTATCTATCTATCTATCTATCTATCTATCTATCTATCTATCTACCTATCTATCTATCTACCTATCTATCTGTCCGTCCATCCGTCCATCCATCCATCCTTCTATCCATCTATCTATCTCTATCCATTGCTCCTGTGTTTCAGCTCCTCTCCTCGGGGTCCCTCCGCCTCTCCGTCGGCCCACAGCATCAGCACTCCGGAGAAGAACCGCTTCCCTCGCGGCACCACCAGCCGCAGCACCTTCCACGGGGCCCAGCTTCGGGACCGCCGCAGCGCCACCTACAACGGGCCCCCGGCCTCGCCCACCCTCTCCCACGACACGGGGGCCCTGGCCCAGCAGCGGCGGGGTACCTCCACCGGCATCATCGGCAAGATCACCTCCAAGTTCGTGCGCAGGTCGGTGTGGGGAAACGCCGCTGGTGATCCTTTGCAGGTGTAACCGGGGCTTTAAAACACATTTGAACTGTGTGTGAACCGTGGAACGTGTTTAAACCGGTTTATACTCCCCCGAGTGAACAGAAGTCATTATGAAAAGTCATTCTCCTGGTTTTTCTTCATGGAAAACGAGGCTCGGATTTCGCACACCTCACCCAAGCCGCTGCCGAGATTCTATTCCGCTAAAATCCATGAGATTTTACAGCGCTGTGGCCGAATCTGGTATGTTTTTGAAATCCTTGAACCCTTTTGTCTGTGAAGCGAGTCATTTCAAACGACGGTGCAAATAAGTCCATAATGAGTCAGTTTCCCAGCGCATCTTTTCAAGATGCCAATTCCTTGTACGCCCAGCTGGAAAACGACACGCTTCCCTTGGGCTTTCAGAAACGGCGTCGAGGACTTCAGAAAATAACTTTTTGTAAAGTCAAAGTGTTCTCTTGTAGTTCTTAAAGTCAGACCGGAATTTGGAAAAAAACGATATATTCTACTGTGGCAAACTACTAAACCCATCACGCCATTTGGTCTGAATTCGATGGATGAAAGGTAGAAATCGCCATTTCCGTCCCCCCCCCGCCGTCTCTGAGGGAGCGCCCTGGGACGAGAACCCGTGCCGGAACCTTCCGCTGTTCAGTGGATTCACCCGTGCTCTGGAAGGACGGAGCGCGTCCCTTTATGACGTAGCCAGTTCTTTTGCGCCGAGCGTCATCGTCCGGTCTTGTGGTTTGGGGGGGGCGGTTTACAGCTCTCTCCCTCTGCTTCTCTCCCTGCGTAGAGCTCTGTCTTTCAGGTCGGCCCAGAGGTAGGACAACACTCCTCCGCTTGCTGCGCCGCCCTCCTAGCCCTCCTACCTCCTACTTCCTACCGGCCCTCGTTCCCTCGAACCCTTACGTACTAGCCCCCCACCCCCACCCCCCCCCCCTATCTGCCCTACTGACATCTCTGTTATGCAGCGTGTGGCCCTTCCTCCTCCCCCATGAACAACCCTATGACAGTAACCGTCCTTACAGTTCTCTAACGTCTCCTGTTCACGCCGCCCCCCGCTGCTGAATATTTGAGAACCACAGTTTGCATCACTGCTCTCCTTGCTCTCGCCTCGTTTCGGGTGGGGGGGGGGGGGGGGGGGGATCTGTGGATCGCCCCGGTGGTGTCTCCTTCCTGCTCGCTCCAGATCGGGTGGGGGTGGGGAAGGCGGCACAGAGAGAATGATGCACTGGATTGCGCTCTTTGACCCTGAGACAACGCACTCACCTCCGTGCGCCAAGCCCCGTGATACCAGCTCAGGAGCGTGGCACGATCCTGGCATGACGCCCGACGTCCCCCCCCCCCTCCCTCTCTCCATCTCTCTCCCTCTCTCCTTTTGTCCGGCGGTGGCCAGGCCGCCGTCGGTGGGTTTTGGGGGGGTTGGGGGGGCGGAGCAGTTGACTCTGGGGGTGACGGTGTGTTCCTGGTTTATTTCAGGGTTCCGAGTGAGGGAGAGGCCAGCGCCAGGACGGAAACCCCGAGGTGAGACCTTTACTGGGACTCAGGAGTCACCGCCTGTAACCCCTGCTTCGCCTCCTTCAACATCTCTCTCTCTCTCTCTCTCTCCCTCTCTCCAGGAGTGCGTCGGGCGACTCGAAGGAGGACAACGGCCGCGACTCCAAGCCGCGCTCGCTGCGCTTCACCTGGAGCATGAAGACCACGTCCTCGATGGAGCCGGCCGACATGATGCGGGAGATCCGGAAGGTGCTGGACGCCAACAGCTGCGACTACGAGCAGCGCGAGCGCTTCCTGCTGTTCTGCGTGCACGGCGACGCCCGCCAGGACAACCTGGTGCAGTGGGAGATGGAGGTGTGCAAGCTGCCGCGCCTCTCGCTCAACGGCGTGCGCTTCAAGAGGATATCGGGCACGTCCATCGCCTTCAAGAACATCGCCTGCAAGATCGCCAACGAGCTCAAACTGTGACGGCGCCGGCCCGTCTCGGGGCGAGGGGCTCGCCTCCCGCTCATTTCCATCGCTGCATCGGTGTTGTCGACGACGGGGCGGCGCCGCCCGGGGGGAGCACGCGGGGGCAAACGGGCACGCCGCCGCGTAAAAATATCAGGTCGGACCGGGGCCGGTGGCGTGCGCCGCTGCCCGTGAATGTACTGCACAGGGAAGTGGATCAGAGAGAAACATCACAGAGAGAGACCCCCTTCTCCTCCGTCCACCCCCACCACCCCGCCCTCCCCCAGCCTCTCTCTTTCTCTCCTTTTCTCTCCCTCTCTTTATTTATCGATATCTCTCTCTCTCTCTGTCTCATCGGCTGCTCCTCATCATAGGTTTCATCCATGTAACACACACGCAGTATGCAACTGGAGACGACCATCCCCGCAATAATGTTTTGCATCTTTTTTCTAATGGCGTAAAAATGAGCTCCGCCCTCCTCGCCGAGCGTCATTTAAAACCTGAAAGCTCGAGTAAATAGCCGCTTTTCCACCTGTGTTAAGTCCGTATATAGATCAGGCTGGACCCCCATACTATGTAAAAAAAAACAGATAAAAAGACAAAAAGAAGACAAAAAAAGGAAAAAGAAATGTACTGTATGCATTACACCTGCAGGTACTGTATTGTATATTGTTTTTGCGTTCTGTACAGAATTTGTTGTCGATATTGTGTCTTTTTGTTTTCTTGAGATTTGAGTTCTTTCCTAATATAATTGATGTCTCGTAGAACACCATCCTTTTTTTTTTTTTTTTTTTCTTTTGCTCTGTGAGATTTTAAAATTTCTTATTCATCGTATGAAGATAGGGTTTTTAACTTTATTTAAAGAGCACAAAGTTATTTTGTGAACTGCCGCGGGGTGTGCTCGCGCTCCCTTGCCTTTTTCTGTTCTCCTGCTCCGTCTCGTTTGCCCCCGAGGGGAAACGCTGAGCTGCGCCGCAGAGACCCCGGGTAGAATCTTCGGTTCGAACTGAAAAACGCGTTCACGTGTGGTTTTGTTTTTTTTCGTTTTCTCGGCAGCGGGTGGACAATACAGAGGCCAAGCTGCGTTTGCACAAGTTTTCCAGGAGTGACGCGTGCGAACATGAGAGTGTGCACATATTTTTTGCTTTCATATCGGTCGGTACAATAGCTTCCCGATTTCTTAAAAAAAAAAAAACAGGATTCCAATTGGTCTTCTTCAGCAAGCGCGCTTGCAAAACGACTCGATCCAAAGTTTCTCCAGATGCAAAAATAATCACACCTTTGACGGCGGAAGAAGCGAACGCTAGGAATGCAGCCTTTGTAACGAGCCCCATTGAATCCCAGTTCCAGTGTGGTTGTGCAGGTTCTTCAAATCTTCCATGCTTTTTTCTTTTATTTTGTTCTTTTTTTTTTCCTTTTTTTTTTTTGCAGATTTTATTATATTTATTCCATTACATTGTAATGTGCTGCTTTGTAGAATTTGAGGCGTGCACTTTGTTGCGGAAAAATAAAAAGGATTTTATTTGTTTGTATTTATTTTCATTTATTTTCCTCATGTCTGGATTCAGAATCTCACAATTAAATTGTGACAACTCACCCGAGATTAAAAAATATATATATATATATATATATATATATATATATATATAGTTGTGTGTAGTTGTTCAATTGCTCAGAATGGCTCGGTTTTTCTTAAACTTATATTCAAGACTTTTCTAAATGATGGCGTCAAGAAAGAGATGGAAGAGTCGTTTTAGGACAATGTAATGATGTAAGTCTTTATTCACTCTAAATAGTATGGTATTAGTCAATTACTTCCTCATAAAGATGACACAGATGATGTTTTCCATACATGTATTAGTCAAAGATTATTAAAGTTGGTCTCAAGTTTCTCATTACAATACCCCAAGTTTTGTGAAAATAGTTTCGAACACACCCAAAATGTTCCTTCTTCTAGGTTATGAAAAACTGTTAATATTAACGTCTCAATACTTTAAATGTTGTACAAACCATTAACAATAATTTGCAAGTTGCAAGGATATAATTGGTAGATCCTTGCGCAAAGATTCTGGTATTTTTTCCCAAACTAACATAATATTAAAACCATTTCAATCTCCTTAACAAATATGTATCTAAGTGGTCTGGTCCCTCTTAAAACTTACAAAATCTTCATTTACAAATCATTTAGTTTACAGGTGAAAGACAGAAAAATGTAAACATTTCATTTTGGCAGATTTTCCCCTCCTCACGTGTTTTTCCTTTTTTTTTTATGCAAACATTTTAATATATTAAAAAGTTTTTCTTCATTCCCCCTTGAGAGATGTAAGTATGCAAACGGCGAAAGTATAAAGAGTGTTAAGTCACGTGAATGGTTAAACACACAATCAGATTGAACGGAAAAAAACCCCAAAATGCAGCGGCTTATTCTAGAAGTCGTGGATTAATAAATTGGGACGTTTCAAGCGCCGCATTCGTCGGGATGGCGAGGCCCGTGTGGTGGCCTCGGTCATGCATTGGTGCCTGAAAAAACATTGTGATCTAATCCTAACTTGAGGCGTGTGCATTCGACTCAACTTGTACATTAGTCATGCATCGGTTATAGTGGTGAATCGGCGGATGAATGAGAGCGATGCTTCCCACTCCTCAAGTTAGGATTCAACGGATAATAATCTTCCCCTCCGCACGTCCAAACTCCATGTACAACGCTCAGTCACTCAGCCACCGAGTGACTGAGCGACCGAGTTTGAGCCAAACCTCAAACTTGGTCAGTTGCTCAGATCGATGACCAGGTGCTCGTATATCTGCGTCTTCCCCTTGAAGCTGGACGCCAGCAGGAACTGCCGGTTGTCTATGGAGACGGGAGAGAAGGCCCGGGGCGCCTGGATGTTGAGCTCCTGGAAGTGGACGAACTGGCCCTTCTTGGCGTCCCAGCGGTACACCTGCGTGAAGGAGTAGTCGCTGCCCAGGATGGCGTACTGCCAGCTGGCCACGGTGAAGGGCTGGAACACCATGGACCCCCGGGACGGCATGGTCTGCAGCTCCCGGAAGAGGGCGCCGTCCCAGCGCATCACCTTGGAGTCGCCGATGAAGCGCGTCAGGCAGATGAAGAGCTCCGCCTTCACCTGGAAGTGCTTGACGGCGTACACGTCCTCCATCTCGGGGATGTCGGTGCGTCGGTCGAAGAGCTTGCCGGCTTTGTTCCACTGGTAGATAACGGGCCGCTGGGAGCTGCTGGAGAGGATGAGGTGGGGCTTGGACGAGATCTCCAGGTACTCCACGTCCGTGTCCCGGTACCACTGGTGCAGCGACTGGTGCGAATAGAAGCCGTTGCCGTTCCACTTGTAGATGGTGGTGGAGCCGGCCTTGGAGCTGTCGGCGATCACGAAGAAGGACTCCCCGTCGATGCGGAAGGTCTCCACGTCGTTCGGCTTGCGAATTTTGAGGATGTCCACGTCCTGGATCTTGATGAACTTGTTGGCGGAGACGTCACGCTTGTAGATGTGCGAGCCGCCAAACAGCTGAGCCACAATGACGAAGAGTTGGTTGTCAATCACCAAGGGTTTGCAGACCACAGTGGATGTGCCTGGAGAGAGAAAGGCATTTTGTTAAAGAGGCAAGGAGCCGACTCTGAGCTGTCATGCACGGCTCCATCTTGTGGCCAAAAGTGGCACTGCTCAAAAAATGGTGGCTTGGCATGGTGACGTCACCAAATCCCACACAAGTGTTTTTCAACCCACTGTGCTGCGGCGCACGAGAGCACGAAAACACGAAAACATCGGTCGTGGAAACTGGCTCTTGTGTTGCAAGATCAAATTTGCAATGCGTTCCGGCCGGAATAGCAGCTCGGTGTTCACCATAACAAGCTCAGCCTTTTCCACTGAGCGTGAGAATGATCAGTAGTGAGGAGGAATTCGACCTTTCTTTGAGAGTCGGTTCTAGATGAATCACTCAGTGAAAAGCCGTTTTATTTGACAGCTGGGGGTCAGAAGAGTGAGCTGGGCTCCGAGTTGTGAATGGAATGTTCCCACTTTCACCCATTTTCCCTCAGTTTGTTTTTCTGTTTGCCCTCACGCTCATGATGTTTGGTCTGATCTCAGAATGGAGATCCGCTTCCTGTTTTTTTTGTTGTTGTTTTGTTTTTCAGATTTAGTCTTCAATTTGTTCTGGTTAGTTTATGTTGCTTATGCTTCTTTCTTCTAGATCTCCAGACCTGTAAATGTCTCGTTGCTATGGTTTTGATGAGGACGTTTTTATCGTGTGAAATAAACAAACCTTTGTGTTTATCTGGACTTTGAGGTCGACTTTTAAAATATGTTGTGATCTCAAGTGAACGAGCCGGGTGGATGAGGTCGTAATGGGATGCAAACTGTAAACATGCAATACGAATTATGGCCGTGGCCGTTAATTTAGTCATAATTATTTCTTTTGTTTTTTTTTAACGGGAGTGACTCCCGAGTCATTTAAAAGATTTGTTCGCTACGAACAAATCGTTTGCGTCTAGTTAGTGGCCTAGTTAGTGTAGGCCATAATAATAAGAACAACTCAATGAAACATTCTTTCCTGTTTAGCGGTTAGCAGGATAGCGGTCCCCATGTGATTATTTCATTGTCAAAGGCGTGGCAGGAGAAAGGTTGGGCGGCACCGTCTCCATCAAACCTTTTTTTTTTTTTTACAGCTGTAACGTCGTCATGGATCCTCTTACTGTCTATGTCGTCAAAGTTCCTGAAGACCATCTCCACGTGATCCCACTCCAGGAAGTTGCATTTCCCGAAGAAGGGCTGCGCGAACACCACGTACTGGTCACTTCCAAAGGAAAAGGCCTCAACGGAAATGGACTCGAACTTTAGAGACTGGTAGGAAGCAAACTCTGTGGGGGGTTGGGGTGGGGAAAAGAATCAAGCACACGTCACATGTTGGAGGGGGACTTTCAACTCAAACACGTGACATTTGAGGCGATTGTTTATGGGGAGATATGGTCAAAATACAGGTGGGACCAAGGACGATTATGGATTTGACCCAGTCTACCACCAGCCTGACGTTCAAACAAATACAACACATATGCAAAGTCTGATTGGTCGGGCGGGGCTCACCGGTTGTGATGCAGTCGAAGGACTGGGGAACCAGGTCGTTGATCTTCTTGTCCAGATGCGACTCTGGGCCTTTGCAGTAGATCTGGTCCACGGTGGCGTTGGTGTGGACCATCCACTCCACCAGCCACTTGAGCTTGCAGTCACATGTGAACTGGTTCCCCCGCAGGTCGCTGGGGTTGGGGAAACGTACGTCGTCGCATGGCTCTTAATAAGACAAGTATTATTTTGTACTGTAACATTATACCTCACAAGACAAAAAGGTCATAATAGCCAATAAGACACGAAAGAAAAGCATATTTCATACACAAGGGAAATTCAATGCCTTAAAGGGGCATTACATAAAAAACACATTTCAGTTTAAAACCAGATAATTCCTCCAGTGAATGATTATTGCTCCGGAACCAGTTCCAACTCCGATAACTCTCAAAAATCACTCTCCGTATGTCAACAGATTGCTCACAATACATAATTCAAATTTCAAAAAAGCTGCCGCACGGGTCGGTCAGCGATCCGCCGTCTGGGATGAATCTCCGCCTCGGGGGGATGGACGAGAACGAGGTTTTGATGCATGAAAAGGGTCATTGTGGCGGTGAAGATGCTGAAGAATGGAACACGCTCATGCTCTTCCATAACACGCAGAGCCGAGAAGGGAAGTGGGTCCTCCTGAGTGGATCAGAGATCACACGCCTTCGCTCTTTCTCTCTCTCTCTCTCTCCCTCCCTCTCTCTCTTTCGGGGTCTGTATGTCCTTTTAATTAAGGTAAAAGCGCCGCCTGCCCACCTATTATTCAGGACTCGGCTGCCGAGGAATTATGAGGCGTTGCTCTAAATTTAGCTCGCTGTACGGAGAGATTGAGTCGCCGAAAAGGCCGCCCGGGTTGGTTTTTTCTTTTCTCTTTTTTCCCCCCAGCGCCATACGTACACTTTGGTCAAGGCTTCCAGGCCCTTGAACACATCTTTGGGGAGGGTCTCAAGATTGTTGTACGCCAGACTCCTGGGGATGAAGGGAAAATGCCCAAAAAAAGACAGTAGACATTCATATTTCAAAGAATTGCACAAATCAAAAAACTCAAACTTCCAGAAAGTGAATTTCTTTTTTGATACAGAGGTGTATTTTTACCGTTAATTACCATTATTTTCACATCTTTAGGTTTGTCTTTCTGGTCCACTGTAACTGTTGGTTTATTTAATTAGTTATTGTATATGACCAAAATCTTCAGTTATTTGTATTTTTTATTTCGTTTTTTCTGTTGTTTTTTTCTGCTATATTTGTTGTTTATCATTAGGTTTCATCTGTATTGCATCTATCTATGGTATATATGTATCTAAACCCCTTTCATATAATTCTATTCTTCAATCATCATTAAACGTCTGTCTGCATTGAAGGGAGAATAAAAATGCAAATGCGCAGAGCTGGGTCCAGAATAACAGGAAATGACAAGAAAGGAAATCCATCATACTATAATTTCGCACACACCACACAGTGTTTCCAAGCGGCAGAATATAGAAATGGTGTTGATGAGGCCTGGTGCATGTGCATTACCATCTTACTGCAAATTTGAGGGAAGTGAGCAGTTATTTTTAGACGTGCCTCCTCAGCTATACAATGCTGTTCTGTCTCGCTGCTGCACATTCATGGTATACAGACTTCTACTTCTGCAATACATTCATGGACAAGAAGATATTGTATGAAGCGAGCCGAATAAATATAAATATACCGTAAGACATGTGTTGTCCATCTGTATTTTCAGCTAGACCTTACATATACGTGTTTTACATGAGACATAGAATTTAGAAATACGAGTTTCCGCATAAACGAGAGTCATTTAGCTGCATCACACATTGATCACCGCCTTCTGTATTGGAGCCCATTACATTTTGTGTTTGTTTGTTTTCCGTGAAAGCCTCAGTATATTACAGCGTTTGTTTCTAAGTGAAAACATAAAAGTCAGTGCCAAAGTTTGGAAAACTGAAACCACATGTGTACTCACAGATGAACTAGTGTTTTCAGCCCACGGAAAGCGTGCGGCGAGATGGACTTGATTTGATTGTTTTCGATGAATCTGTAAAAAAGGTAGCGAAATAGAAATACAGGATTTGAGGAGGAAAGCACCCTGGTTTCCATACAGGGGCTATATAACACAATAGTAATTTAATATACAATTTCAAAAATAATTACGCCCTCACAGGTACTCCAGATGAGGAAGACCAAGGAAGGCGTCTTCGTTGATGGAGTCAAAGGTGTTGGCTGTGAAAAGGCTTTGGACACAACACAGACGATCCACAGTTAAAACAGGGAAATCGAAATAGTTTCTTCTCCCTATTTGGTTCAGAGGTCTTGGTGATATTGACAAAATCAAAGATCACAACATTTTTTTTATGAATATCGGTTAGAAATATTTGAGAAACAATTAGTAAACGTTAGTAAAGTGGATATACTGCCCAAGCAGGTAAGAGGCATTGATTAGAACAGCTGGAACAGTCTTTGAGGCTCAGAAATGTGCATTGTTTTAGTGTAATTCAGCCTTAAAGACGAGATATTATGATAACCATATCACAAAATTTATATAACGATATTTAGGCTACCCCAGCCCTTATTTGGTTCATATAATGAAATGACATCACTCGACTCTGTTCAATAACTGCATCTATTTCATGAAGTGGCCCGTGTCCTGCTGACAGTAAATCCAAATTATTACAAATACATAACGGACAAAGGGGAGATTTGATTAATGAGGCAAGTCATCCAACCCCATGAGACTGGAGAGAAGGGGAGGGGGTTCTCTGAGAGAAGAAGGGATTTCCCTCTAAACAGCCTCCATAGTATAATACTGACCAAAGCAGTCAAAAGATACTGTAAAATAATAATAATAATAATAATAATAATAATAATAATAATAATAATAATAATAATAATATTTGACATCCAAAGTTTTTCATTATTTGTTCATTTTCTTGTCAAGAGATGACACAGCCATATGTTTGAAATTAGGATCAACTTTGTGTGTATTGGAAATAAATAGAATTCCTAATGTTTTCAGTATAGTACAGAGTATAAGCATTCTCATAACCATTGGTGCTCTAACATATTATAAAATGTGTAACCACAGATGCAATTGAGAATATATTAAAACGGATTTGAACAACAATAGGCATTAAGTTAGTAAATTTTGAAATCATTCTTGAGGGGAACTGACAACATAGTGGCATGTCTTTCAAAATATATGGGGAGTCGATCCATACATTCAAACGTATTTTTAATTGTATTCTAAAACATATGCCCATGTGTTTTGGCATTCTAGCACCATGTCAGTGTCCAGTGGGCTCCCTGTCCATGTAAACATGGCGGTGATGGAGCACCGGGGTAACAAAGGGTGGAGGAGCGGCTCACAGGAGGTGCAGGGCAGGCGTGTGGATGAAGCTCTCCTTGGGGATCTCGCTGAAGCCCGACTTGACGAAGGACCTGCGGGGGGAGGAGGAGGAGACATCCCGTCACCCAGCCGGAGCGGATCAGCGGTGGGGGGTGGGGGGCATCTCACAACACGGAGGACACGGAGAACATGCCGGGGACTTACAGGGAGATGACATCCGAGGGGAAGCTGCGGGGAACCAGCCCCGCGCCCTCGCACAGCGCGTTGTCCTTGGTGCAGGTGCAGGACGCGGGGCAGCGCGGCTGCCGCAGCCGCCTCCCCTCCGCCGAGAGCAGGACCAGCGCCATGCACAGCGCGCCGAGCCGCCTGGGGAGCCTGCCTGCCGGCTGCATCTCTGAGAACCGCCGCGTCGAATGGCCGTGCACATGAACCGGAACCCCCCCCCCCCCCCGTGTGTGTGTGTGTGTGTGTGTGTGTGTGTGTGTGTGTGTGTGTGTGCGTGTGTGTGTGTTCCTGGAGGCCGAGCGGAGCGTCTCCTCCCCTGGTCGTTATCTCCCGGAGCCCTGCTGGAGGTCCTCCCTCTCATCCACTGCGTCCGGGAAAAAAATAAATTAAATATAAATGACGGCGCTCCCACACCCCCTCACACACACACACACACACGCACGCACGCACGCACGCACGCACACACACCCACACACACACACACACACACACACACACACACACCGTCAAAAACCAAAGCAGCCTGCCCGGAGGAGCTCCTGAGGAACACGGCCGTGCGCGGTGTCCGGGGCGGTGTGTGGGCAGGTGGGTGTCACGGCGGGACCTCAGAGCCTCTCCATCCCAGACCACGCCTCGCATCCCCGGAGGATTCCTCCCAACATGGCTCTAGTCAGCAGAGCCCGGGAGGAGGAAGTCCTGTCAAAAAAACACAAACGAAAAAAACAAACAAACAGACCAACAGACCATCATGCCCGTTTCGATATGAAGCTGTGAATTTATAAAATGACATTGATAATGGTAGAACAACGACAACAAAAGTAATAACAATGATATTATCCTTACGGCAACAACAGTAATAATTACAAGTAAAAGGCATAATAATGGGCAAAATTATCGCAATATCATCAATAATAATATAATCATCATCAAACTATATTAATAACTAAATATGTTAGTATATATGAATATATATATTAAAAAAAAAAAAAAATATATATATATATATATATATATATATATATATATATTTATACACACACACAGTGCTGTATATATTCGGAAAATATAAGATGAATAAATGAAACAACAACAACAACCATAATACTAGTACTACTACTAATAATAATAATAACAATAACAACAACAACAACAACAATAATAATAATAATAATAATAATAATAATAATAATAATGTTTTTAGTTGCTGCGGGTGGGAGATGGTGCAGATAATCACTGTGGGTCTTCCTTCTGGCTGGAGATGTGTGTGTGTGTGTGTGTGTGTGTGTGTGGGGGGGGAAGCTCACAGCTGCCCTGCCAAACGTTTTCCACTTCCAGAGTCAAAGGTCGCGTTATCAGTCTGAATGCCTTGGCCCCACGCCCCCTCACCCGTCCTGATTTACTGCACAACAGAACATTGATTTCACAGTGCCACATAGCCCAGCACTGCCATAGGAACGGCACAAACACACGCTGAGCAGCGGCTTTATGGGAATGGTGACTTTATGTTGCTGCCGAGTGACTCAAGAGCCTCTCGGGGATTTGAAGGTCCAGTAATCTAATTTCTGGAGTGTTTTGAAACACTTCCAGCATTTATGTTTACTCACCATGTTTGGCATTCTTAGGGGGAAAAAAACCCTCTAATATAAATGGGCTCTTGCTGTCAGTGTTCAGTTGGAACAGTAAATAGACTGTAATAATAATAGGCCTACCATATAAACTGGGAAAGGAATACAACTCAGAGCAGGCTCTTTCTGCATTGTGTCATGATCCCAATTATCAATATGCTTATGCAGAGGTAGAAAAGACATAGTCTAAGGAATATGAAAATAAACTCTATTTAGGAAAATAAATTCTATCCATATCACTTGCCCTGCACTAGTTATGCCACAATGTATTTTGCAAACACACACACACACACGCGCACGCACGCAGGCAGCACACACACACGGTATTGGTGTGACCTCATTCATTTACATGCAGTGGTTGCTTATTCTTTATAGCCTATAACCTACAGTATAATTTGGAATCAGATAGAAGAGCAAAGCTTCAGGAGTGGGAAAAACATTCTGCAATGGAAACTGCTTCCTTCAGAAAGGAGATGTATGATGTGGGATTGTGGATATAGAGGTACTGGAATGGGATGGCTCCATCATAATGCTGTAACAACCACCGGTCGAAAGGCATTCCGTGATGAGAAACCACTTTCCCTAGAAAGGGAATGCATGGCGGGAACTATTGATATGGAAATCCTGGAATGGAAGGACTCAGAACCCATTTCTTTATGGACAGCTGTTGAAATAAACACAGAACAGTGGGTGTGATTGTTGTCCAGCAGCTCAGTGACGGAAAGGCTCTGTGTATTACAAATGTCATCGTCCATCAGCAGAATACAGCACACACTGTGCAGCAGATATGTTATCCACAACTGATAATATAACTAACTCTGATGTTATCGAATGTATGTGTTTACTGACCTTAACATTATTATTATTATTATTATTATTAGTTATTATTATTATTATTATTTCATCGACTGATCTACTGTTTGTTTTCATTATCCTGCCAGTCTGTAGAGGACAACACATCTCATGTCTGTGAAATAGTCGAGTGGCAAAAAAATCATTTTGATATTTAATTCCTGATCACATCAACATCATCGTGTACTAGGAGACGTCAACGTTGCTTAATCTCGCCACTATAGGGCAGTGTAAAGTAAAATCTTTCTCTATTATTCTGCCTTTACACTTTAGTTGGAGGGGAAAAAACATTTTCACATTTCTAACCAAACACCCATAGGTTCCTGCTTTTGACGTTTAAAAATAGCCCTTTATGTTTCATATTTGTTTTTATACATATTTTATATTGGTTTTTAACTGTTTGGGACATTATAACTTGTGACACCCCGCCCCCTAATAAAAGCTCCCTTTTGTCATAACATTCTAACTGCAAAAACATGAAAATAAAATTCTAGTTTTTAAAGCTGGTCACTACTTCTTATCGGGCATTTCACAACTCTACTGTTTAAACAGACAAAACAAGTGGCGTAAACATCTTATTCGATACTTATTTGTTACTTTGATACTATTTTACTACTTTGATACTTTCATAGACACATTAATGATGTGAGCGCATTAGCATGACCTTTGACCCTGCAGGGGATATTCCGACCCTGAGATTTACTGAGGGGGTCACACGGAGGTCATCATTAAAAACACGGAGCATGCATTGAACCAGCAGAGAGCAGGAAAACTGCAGGGCACGGTGTAAGTCATTGAAACACCCCCCAGAACATTAACAAAAAGTACATTTGCAGACATCCTGTTTATACCAAAAATCTGATGCTACTTGATGAATTCATATCAGCAGTGTAAAGATAGGAAGTAGTCTTTCCACAGCTCTCTAGTGAGATTGTTGACCGACCCTGCTTTTGAAAAATGACAAACCATTGCCGCCCAATTAACAATGGACCTCATCTATGAGCCGCCAGCAGAACTGTGGGTCAGGACCCAAACTGAAAGACCGATACAAAGAATGATGGATAAAAGAAATAAATCCTTTATCTCGATCCTCCTCCACCTAGAACAGACTGTTTCCCCAGGTCTGAAAATCGACATTTTGACTTGAATTGCACTTAAACGGCACAAGCAAAAGTTGCTTGCAAAAATGAACTTTATTAATACTTCCATGATTCATATCATGTGACAATAACATTCTCAGAATCATATCTATCATAATATATAACATAGTAATATATACAATACATATCAATAAGTCGCATAATCAAAGTCAATAAAATACAATTTCTACATGTGTCAGATACAGGGTTTCTAATATAATGCAACTTTTTCCATTTAGAGATCGAGTGCAATCTGGTTCTAATGTGATTACTTGTATACTCTAAGTAACCTACCTGAGCAGCAACAAGTGGTCAGCTCCCTGACCGGGCAGTGCCCTGTTTACTACAGACAGCTGAACCCCGAGCTCCTCACTGGCCAAACAGGACCTGCGCTTTATGTAAGCAGGGGACTTAGAAACGAAAGCCTCAGCACGCCAACTGGATTATAACCAAATCCAATTCGGCCCAATCTTCTTACATCCCTCACGTGTTGGCTGCGGCCACATGGTGGGAAATATAAGTATGACTTCTGATTTGAAGAAAGTGCCGAAAGCAAAACAATGATATTCTCTAAATGAGCATATTGGCTGCATTCGTAACCATGCACACAATTGTTTTTATGTTATTTCAAGTATAGAACGCTTCGATTTTCGGACATTCAAACTGCATCGATTACAATTTGCGGTGTACATTTATCACGTTGCAATATGATATAAATGTCAAAGCCTAAAGCAAGTAAAATTTTCGGTAAATCAAGTAAAATACATATTTTATTTATATAGACATGCAGTATATCGTGCATCTTACTGAGTGAAGTGAGACGTGGCTAAAAACAAATTTATAAAAATAATCACTGATGTTTGATGCATTATTTGCCCCTCTGCCTAAAGAGGGACTCCACACTCACCAGATAATTTCTCACATGTAAATACACAGCACACACGCAAGACACGCAAACGCACCCAGGCAAACATCCAGAAGCGCTTCAGTGGCGGATCTAGGAGATCACGCACGTCTTGGACTTTCCGCCTTCAGCTGCAGCAAAACATCCCAAAAAAAAAAGAAAGAAAAGTAAGAGAGCGTCAACGGCACAGACTGCGCTCGTTAGAGAATCGGCGGCTGCCGATGTGGACGCGGAGACTCACGCTGGTCTCCGCCTTCCAGCCTCTTCTTCTCATCCTCGATCGCCTTGATCTTGGCCTCGTGCACGTCGGCCAATGCTCTCCACTCCGCTCTGTTGTTGTTCAAGCCGTCGAACATGGGCTGGATCTCTGGGTGAAACCTGGAAAATTCCTGCAGAGTGCGACACATTGCAGGTGTTAGACACACGCCTCGCCCACTAGTATTAATTTGAGCAGATCGAGATCATTTTTTTAAATCGTCAGATTCTATAATCATGTTTGCATTCAAATTTCACGGGAATTTTAAGTGAATGTTATTAATGTTGCAATAAATAGAATAAGAATTAGGCCCATTTTGATCGGTTGGGTTGAGGCTAATGTTTATGTTACAATATTCATTGCTTTTCGCCATATGGTGGATGTGTCTTACACTATTATAGGCTTCTACTATGGTAGTGGCAGAAAATAAATAAAAAAGGGCAGCGCCAAATAAAATGTAAGGATCGCAAGAGCCCCGACACATTCACACAATGATGAATATTGCAGATTCGGGGTAAAATATTTTCAGAGTGCCACAAAAAAAAAAAGTCCCATATTTAAGCGCAGGCTGAGGAATACCTTGTACACAAAAGAGCACACAAAGTCAATGAAACCACACTGCATCTTGGGAAGCTCATCAGCATGGTTTCTGTCCATCATCGGCTGGAGAGGAAACAATCATTTGTTGAGAGTTAGAGTGAAAGACAACAAAAACACAAGCAGTTTTGTGGTAAAATGAAAAAAAAAACCTGCGCCATACAATAGGGTTCTGATCCAGAACGGTCCTCTCCAAGTCTCCCTGTTCCCAGAACTCTGCTGCCACCATCAGGGCCACCTAGGAGACCCGGGGGAAGCAAGAAGAGCATGAATAAAAGACAGAACATGGTTTTAATTTGGGTTTGTTGGGATGGTTGAGGCTCGCGGGGAGGCCGACAGACCTTGCTCTGCACTTCCCACGGCTTTGTAATGGCCGACAAGTCGCAAGCAGTCATCATCATCGCCCTGTAGAGGGGACCGTGCATTATGTTGTAAAATGAGCGACATTTAACGATGATTTTCGGACAGATCATCTCTCTCTCATTCAATAAAGCGCTTATTGCAGGTACGTAAAAAGGCGGGTGCGGTACAGGTATTAGGGTAGAAATAGAGAAGGTTATGAACGAGGTGATTCTATTCCTTCAGGTCAGATATAGCAAGGTACGTTATTAGGAACTGGAATGGATCTAATCAGGACTTTTTTCCACAGGATTTACAGGTTAGTATACTCAAATCTTGAATTTCTCTCTACAGGTAAGTACCAAGGTGAGTATAAAGTGAGTTGGGTTCATCTAGAACAGGTAGGTGTAAGTGTGAAGGTAAGTATCGGTAATATCATAAATGTTGACTCTGATGCAGATGAACTGGACTCATTTTGACAAAAGGTAATATACTGTATGGATATATACCATCAGACAAAAGCTATACATTGAAATTAATACCTCATCAACTCAAATATAAGACCATTTAATGACTTTTAATGCTTATTATTTGTAAAACTGAATAAGAACCAGCTGGGTTACCAGGAAATGCTGCCCTAGAAGGCTTAACTTAAAGCTAAAATTGAAAAAGTGTGTTTACATGATGATTTCCTTCCTCGTTGCGTTGTTGGAGATATAATTGAGCTTTTCCTTCTCATCTGGGAAGGGTTCAATGGTGTTGATTATTTGCTGGAACATGATTCTTTTCCTGAGTGGCGAAACAAAACTCTGTTACCTAAAGTTTAAAGAAATTGACATCTCACTCACACTTAAAATGAATGAAAATACATTGCTGCACTGAACCCTGAGTGGGGGCGTTTCTTACTTGAAATAGAGTGCCAGATCAGTAGCGATGATGCAGACTTCGAAAAGATGCTGAACGGTCTCAAACTGACGCTTCTGAAGGTTTTGGAAGATGTTGAGGTTCTGCGTAAAACAGACGTGTCCAGTCAGAGAGTGAGTCGGCGTTGACAAATGTGTCGGCACGATCGCAGCCGAAAACTTTGTAAATATGAGCAACCATGACCGTTAGAGGACCCACCTCGTTCTCCATCAGGGTCTTGCTGTACTCCAGATGATGCCTCTCCATGATGGACGTGCTGTGGAGCTTTGCAAGCGGAGATGCACTCCTGCAAAAAACAATCCGCCACAATGAATCGGTCTCATTTTTAATGGCATGGGAGCAGTATTAATAATAACAACAATAAATATAGCTGCAGGCAGCAATACACCGGTTCCAGTTATGTCTGATACGTATTACAGTTCTTTTGGCTTTGTGCAATGTAACACGAGTTACAATTTTTCAATTTTTACAACCACTCGGAGACGAACTGTGGAATTATGTAGCGTTGGCTCATGATGTCACAAACTGACTGTGTTCTCATTGTGCTTCCATTTTCAGTGAGTTTGTAAAGTTTCATCAATATTTCTTGATTCAAATGTAGATCCTTGTGAATCAAACTTGGACGACAACACATATGAAACGTTCTCATTGTTGTTTGTAGATTCCTTGTCCATATTGTAATGCAGACAACATTTATGGAACTTTACCATTCATTTGGCATTAGAATTATTATGAAAGAATACTCAACACTTCCTGCATTTTCATTTAAGTTTTCTTAGTTTAATTGTAGGAAACTGCATATCTAGACGTTCTGAAAAACAACCGTTTATTTTTTACTTTAAACAAAACTTTGTCATTGTTATAACTTACCTTGTTGTGTGTTAGTACACCAACGCCCGTAACAACAGGTGACGTTGTGTCTTGTGTGCATCAATTATCACATATTTACGTAGGTTTACGTATTTACTGAGTTTTGCGATAGTAGTCGAACTTATGTAATTTTAGTGGAGACTTTCTTCCCTTGGATTACATTTGAATTCCATTTTTAATAAGTTTCGCCTCCATGAAATACCAAAAACGTTGTGGTATTGCATTGCACGGCTTCTGTTTTTCTGACGGCTTGCTGGATCTTGAACGCATCACCTTCTTGCACACAGTGGACTCGACTCGACGTGATCACGAGTTTTTGTGGACTACTTTTTCCCCCCGGATTTTTCATTAATCCGGCATAGTTATGGAGACCACGGAGATAAAATATCAATCAAACAGATCCACAGACATCTACCAGGTAAGAAAGTCCACATGTAATATACACATAAACGCATAGTTTGTAATCTCTAACCACTACAGAGCGATGGATAGTAAATAGTATAGTATAGTATAGTATAGTATAGTAAATAGTATGATGATGTCATAAAGCGTCTTACTTTTAAATCTCATCTCGTTCATTTTGTTTATAAACAGTGGCGTGTCGGTCAAGCAGGACCACCTGGATACTTGATGTCAAATTTGGTTGGTTTTTCACAAATTTCTGCTCTGTATGTGGATCAATTTGGATGGAACTTAAACCACGAGAGGCTTGTGACATATTGGTTCAAACAAGACGCAACCGTGTTTGTAGCTTCTGATGTTTGTCTGTTTCAAATAGTTTAAGATTTAACAATTCAGAGAATATTTGCCAAACAATAAAGGGAAGCAAAATGGATTTAACGAAAATAAACATTATATACCTCCTACCATCAGTTTGAGGTCATCGATTTTTACTGACATCAGAGGATCACGACCATTCCTCAGCGAATGAATGTTGTTATGAATGTTACTTGAAACGACTCGAAGAAATTCTGAGAATAGTCCTCACAGTGTTGAACTATCGTGATAGTATCCTATCCTGAGTAACGTTGCAGATTTTCCCTTCGTAGGTCTGCCAGTGCTCCGTCTCCTCTAATTGTCTCCCTCTGGTGCCACCTTCCAAAAATCACAACCTTGATTCTTACTTTGTCTGATAGAGATTGTTTGTTCCTCTGTGGTCGATGTCATGGCAGAATCCAGCAGCGACCATAGCAAAGGCCTCGAGATCTGAGTAGTACTTTTTCAGTTTTCCCGTCTGTTGAAGAACAGGAAAGAAAACCATCTGTTATTTCTGAGGCTCCTTTGGGATAAATCATTTGAGTCATGGGTCTTCTACACATTGGACGTAGATCCCTCAATCATCAAAGGAAAGTGTCGCCATTTTTCAAACCCAGATTTTGAACATGTTAAATTCACTCACATTAATGACGGTCTTTGTATGTTGTAATGAAAAAATAAATGGTGGCAAACCGTGCATTTTATCAAGTTTTTGCAGACAGGAAGACTGTGCTGTAAAGGTGTCGACGTTATAAATGATGGGGACCAACATTATAACAAGGCTGGGGTTGAAAAATCGGGAACCTATCCTTTAATTATTTCCACAGATGTATGACGTACCACCAGCAGTGTGAACATGGTCTGACCGACGTTAAAGCCGTGCCTCCAGTTGTGGTAGGTGATGTCACGGTAACCCTTGCGAACGGTGTACATCCACCTTGTCAGAACCTGTAAGATGGGGGAAACAAAACAAGGAATATAATTCTCTGACTCTGTGATTTTATGAATTATTATCCAATTACTAAATGAATTATTGCAAATGCTACGTTTTTGACACTCAACACTTCAAGTGAAAAACTCGAAAAAGTACTAAAAAAGGACATATATAATCAAATTTCATCAAACAAGTCAGTTGTGGGTCAGCCTTAACTCTTTAGAATGCTAGGATAATAATAATAATGATAATAATAATATTCATAATCAAAACGAATGATGAAATTAAATATTTCTTGTATTTTATTATAAAAATAGAGCTGCCACAATTGTTACATCATCGCCTGATCCGATGAGTTAAGCTGATTGCGATCATTTTCTAATATTTTCTAATCGGCAACTAAAATATCTTATTTGCGACAGGCCAGCTTATAAATAACTACAAGCAGTGTAGGATTTATGGTGAACATGGAAAGTGTCATTTCCCAGATGATACCGCACCTCAGCCGGTACTTTGAACTTCTCCACGACTCCCAGCTCGAAGAAGCAGCGGATGCCGCACTTGATGAGTTCTAACTCTGACAAGGGGAAGTCGCTGAATCGGAACTCCGTCAGCTCCGTCTTCTTGGCATCGGGGATGTTGGTCCTCTGCTCGTCGGAAACAAAAGTCCAAACAGTGAGCAAAGACTCCCTTCCAGCTAAGCTATGGTTCTGGTCAACAAGTCAAGGCGACACATTTTGTCCACATAGTTCCTTTAGGCATCATCAGATTGTCCTCACAAAAGTGCATGAAAAATGTATGTTTCATTTTAAGAGTGGAAATCCGTAATATTATTTGTAACTTTACTCAGGCACTTTATAAGAAACAGCCAGTCACTGTATCTGCATTATAAATTTGCTCCTTTATATTCTGTTTCTATTGTTGGTGGCGGGGTCTGCCTATCCACACAAGGATGCACTGGTCAGGCCACCGTCTCAGAGTGAAAACTACGTTGAAAACACGTAAGACTTTCAAATATATTGAATTATAGGAATTGTAGTGTTATGCACCCAATACAGATGATCCTACTGGTTGAAAAGGTTATAATGATAACATCACCATCGCTTACCAAAAGCTTGTACATCTCTTTCTGGTCACATTCCTCTGGTTCACTGCTCATCTTTTGCACTGTGTTCTGTTGTAAAAACAGGAGTTCAAATATGTGGAAATGTATCATCATTCACCTCCTTGTGCAACAAGCTTCGAGTCGCCCTCACCAAACAATTGAAATAATACAAATCAATTGGCTGTGCTTACCAGAATGGTCTGCACTTCACTGGGTGTGGCCTTGATCTGGCACATGAGCATCTCCTGGGTCACGTCTCTCCTCCACTCGGTTCGGTTCAGTTTATCGTACGTGTCACAGTTTATCATGGACCAGCCGAGGAACTGCGTCAGCGCCTTGCGATAAGGAAGAAGCCATCCCAAGCATCATGAGACTGATCAATGTTATTGGCAAATAAGCTCACTCGACTTGTGTGTAATGCCATACCTCTGTTATTTGCTCATCATTCTCATCAAATGGTTTGCCATCGGTTCTATTGAAAAAAGTGGCAATTCCGACTATTTCTTCCTTTTTGTTGACAATGGGGAGGGCGAGGACGTTCTTGATCTTCCACCCTGTCTCATCCACTGCTTCTTTCTGCCAAAAATTAAACATCAATGTTATTTTTAAAATTATACAGCCACATCCGCTGCATCAGTAAGAGAAGATGGACTTGTCTAGGGCAGGGGTTTGTAAAATATTTGCTTGGCATTTTCCTTGGCGGACTAAGCTCTGGATAATAAGCGGCAATATGTGAAAATCTCACAACAACAAAAAACTCACCAATATTCACCAAAAGATTATATTTTTTAAAAGGTAAAAAAAAACAACTAAATTTCAATATTCTATGTCAATAATTTTACTTTGACCCCCCCCTCAATTGCTTCTAGTCAGTTATTGACGAGGGTTGTCTCACCTGAAATGTAAAATACTCTTCTGCACTGGCGTTCATCATGTTGCAAATCTGGCAGAGAAAAAAGTAGGTTTCTACATTACATACTCTAAAATATTTCATATCATTAGGCTTTCAGTTGTATGTCGAAGGCATTGGGGCAAAGTATCCAAACTAGACAACTTACAAAACCATTCTCAGCCACATAAGTTGGCAGCCCACTGACAAGTGCCCAGTGGTCAGCAGGGGGGCCTCTGTGAGGGCAGAAAAGAGTGATCGAGGTGTAAATAAAGTTTTTCATCCAGCACCGTGTTACTTGGGGAGTCATTTGTCAACATACTACGTCAGTGTGTCGTGGTTCACTACTCACGGAATAACTTTGATCTCCTCTTTGTCCTCCAGTAAGTAATCAATAATCTTGTAGAAAATGACTTCCTAAATAAAATGTATAAGAATGGTTTTACATGTACATGTACATATTTACATTGTACAGAGGCTTATTTGTAATGAAATGTTTTGACGGTTTACTTACTCTGCCATCAGGTGTCTTTGGGCCCTTGTACGGCTCCTGATCTCCTAGTTTGATGGCCCACTCGTCAAAGAATTCCTGTTCGGAAAAAGACCTTCAGTCATTATACCTCGTACTACGCTGTAAAGTCCTAAGATGGTTTACTTTGTGTAAAAAACAAAAAAAAAGATCAGCTCATTATGGTCTCCAACACACCTTTTCTTTGGTCATGTCCAAAAGTCCCACCGAGTATCTCTCACATTTGAGGTAAGTCCTAACTGTGTACAGCGCTTTGTGAAACTGTCTTTCAACATCTGTTAATTCCTCAAACACTTTGCTGGCTGACCACAGCAAAACCTAAAGTGGAGAGAAGACTTTCAGCTTTTTCTTTTTTGGGGGGGGGGTCAGTTTGGTCAAGTCAATACATCTGTAGCGGTATTGTTCGACAATCCAAAGCTCTAATGGGGTGTTTATTTATGTACCTGGCTTCTCCTGGACTCGACATCCCACATATAGGCAGTGTGTGCCTGGAGGGCGATCACAGCAGCGAAGTTCACATATTTATGGAAGAGCTGAAGAGGAGAGCAGTCATAATCACAATGACAAATATAAGCAACGTAACAAGCAGGGCTACAAGAAAAAAAAAAAAATGGCTCCCCTTTCGAACTGGATTATGAGTTGAATTGTCGTAACTGTGATTGCTCAGTCAAGCTTTTCAGGGTCAGAGACAGGAAGTCAAGGGCTTAAAGCATTTCCATACTGTACAAATATACTTTTTTGAATGACCTTATTCTCTTCGTAACTGAAATACTGAAACCGTGTGACCCCAAAGGAATACTTTGACCACCTAGTAAGAGTAGCAGAGGCACATAAAGGATGAATAGGATCGGCAACTATTTTGGGACAAGGTAACTTTCTTCCATCCTACCTCCTGGTCACTCTTCGAGAACTCATTGGCCCCTTGCTTGTTCAGTGCCATTAAAACAGCAATGGGCTCCTTCCCACTCATGACAGGGGCAGTAAGCATGCATTTGGTGGAATACTTTGTCTGATTATCCACAAAGTTGCTGAAGTGAGAGTTCTGGAAAGACACAATGGCAAGATAAGGGTTGACGTTCACAGGTCATCGTGTTGATTGAAGTTCATAGAGCTTGGATAAGATCCTGAACAATGTTTTTAGTGTGGGACAACATAGTGCCGCTGTTACACTACATTTCTGTTGAACCAGTGAATTGGCAGAGGGAATTCTACATACAAACCAGATTTTCTGTCTTTGAAAAACCTCTGAAACATTGGGAAATCACAGCTGCATGACATTCAGACGGCTTACCTTCTTCACATCAGGGACGTTTTGAGGTTTTTTGGAGTGGGCTGTCCATCCAACAATGCCCATATCAGTCGGGAACACAATCTCCACATTGGGGTTCACCAAGTTTGTATCAAACGGAGAGGTCGCTGTTACATCAAACAGTACAGTGTACAGCTCAGGTGTGCCGTTTCGGGACCTGCAGGCAAAGTAGCTGCAACGATCGGCCTGGATCATCAGAGAAATCCTCTGGAGGACTTTGTGCAATACTTTCTCCATCGGGTTGGTGCCTTGCATCTCCTTGATGAGCTCAAATATAAATTCAGCCTCTTGTATGCTGGTGACATCCTTGTAAGATGACGCGTCTTTCACCTGCACCTGATTGTTGAAGGCAGCAGTGATCACATCTGCTTTGACCTTCTTCTCATAATACTCCTTGGCAAACTGTGGGTTGTTGTCAAGGAACTTCTCCACGCTGTCCTTGTCTGCCATTTTGCCCAAGGTTTGTACAAAGGTCCCTTCTCTCGCTGCTCAGAGATGTACCCCTTGGCAAAGTTGGGTAGATAAACAGCACACGCAAAGGTGGTCTCCAAAAGCTGTGCCAGTCTCGACCCTATTGAGGCATCTCCTGATCTCTGCTAAGCACAGGGGACTGAAGCTCAAGCCCCAACGTACAGGCACTCCCCAGTAACAGAAGATAGTGAGTGGCTTACTGGGTAACACGATCCCAGGGGGCGCTAATGGTTGTGACGCAAGAGTCATAAAGCCCCTGAGCTTCCTTAACCTGCAAATCCAGCAGCTTGTCATTTTTTGAAAGGTCAATCCCATCACTGGTAAAGATGGCTGTGTTATGGCATGTACCGTGTTAAGAGGGCAAGGGGTGAGATGTCAAGGTGGTGCTTATATCTTAGGATTTCCTAAAGCCACATTCACCGCGTTCCAAATTATTATGCAAATTGGATTTAAGTGTCCTAAACATTTAATTTTTTGTTTTTAAATGAAACTCATGGATGGTATTGTGTCTCAGGGCTCTTTGGATCACTGAAATCAATCTCAGAGATCGCAGAGAATACCTCTGTGTCATTGGCTGCTATGGGCATAAAATCAGAGAAACTCATGGTGTGGCCCCCATCCTCCCCCGATCTCAACCCTATTGTGAACTTTGGAGCATCCTCAAGCAAAAGATCTATGAGGGTGGGAGGCAGTTTGCATCAAAACAGCAGCTCTGGGAGGCTGTTCTGACATCCTGCAAAGAAATTCAAGCAGAAACTTTCCAAAAACTCATCACTTTCTTTTGATTTCAGTAAATATGACCTCCTAATGCTGCAAATTCAACAAATGACCATTTTCAGTTCTTTACAACCTATAAAATGTTTTGAAACTCTGTTGTGCATAATAATTTGGAACAGTGCATTTTGAGTTTTATTTTTGAGAAAAATACTGTTATCATTGGGAGGTTTGTTAAATAACACTCGAATTATACCCTAACGGTTGATGACTTGAAAATTATACTGACTGTCATTTGCATCGACTATTCAGGAAAATCAGAGAAAAATATCATTTGCATAATAATTTGGAACGCGGTAAATGCATCATAACCTGATAACACAATGGCATTACTAGTCTACATTTTTGTCAATATACAATGATCATGTTTTTACCATCGGAATGTTTTCTAAATAACTGAGTATTTTGTGTAATATAATTCCATAATAATGAGACCTAAAAAAAGCTGGATAAAGCAGCTATATCATAAAACCTGTGTTGAGTTCTTTGCTGAGTCTGTGAGGTTCATATGACAGTGGGAAACATGACAAGGGGTAACAGTGTACAGTGTAACTGACATAGGAATCAGTTCATGTGCAGGGGACCATTTGAAAGGGCAGGAAGTTTAAGGAGTATATACTGTAAGGGGTGTGATACAGTATGTGGTTGCGTAGAGACACAACGCAGAGACTGTGTCCCGGGGCACTTCAACAGAGGTAATATAATAAGAAGTGACCATGCTCCCGTTGCACAGAAGGACAATTCAGTACGAATTCTGGCAGGCTACAAAGTTGTCATCTTATTTTAGATCCATCTCATTCTGTTGGGTTGCAAACCAAGCTCAGTAGTAGTCTTCATCAATGCAATGGTGTCAATGCCTCTTGTTGGAAAACAGACTTGTCAAGATCTGATTGAACAGCAGACTGCTCTCTCATGCCAGATGGACATGACAAAAAAGGCTAATGTCATTTTAAAAAAACAGTTGTACCAGTATAACCAGGCATTAAACTTGCACTAGTTTTGTATGTTGGTTGATAGATGCTACGTAAACATATTCAGTTTAATTTGCATTTCCTATATTTAGTAATTTAAATGTTACTTGACTGTTTAGACTCGTTTAATGAATGTGTCTGGATAAATATATATTTGAATGGTTTACGCAATCAGAATGTTGTATCTCTTTGAGATGCACTTCAGTTAAGTAAAAGTACACGTTTTTCTGAGAAAAATCACATACTGCACAATGAATGAATGTACGACACAAATCCAGAATGTTAAGGCTGTTTGCTTGGACTATTTCACAACTCTGTTATCAGGAACACAGCTCCAGTAATTACTGCCGAGAGAGCCTTCACCGCCATGGTGCAAATAGAATGTGAGTGATGCAGTTTTGAGAGGTAGAAATATTTCTAGCTGGGTAAGGAAAATTGTTTGAAGACAGTGTGATGGTTCACGTCCATACTTGATGAAAAGGCCTTTGATCTAAGATACACATTTAATTCCCATCTGGTTACCATGAAATTAGTATAATATTTAAGGGAGCAGGGATAAGGCTGGAAGATAGGGCGTGAGATGGGGGAGGTGAATGCTCACATTTATAATGCTGCTTAATCTGACCACAGCATCTGTGGTTCAAATTTGACAGTCATCACACAAGACAGATATAGGGCATCTGCAGAAAATTCAGTTTTAGACTTTTAATGATCAATTTGGTATTGGTAATATTTATATATATATATATACACACACATACACAGTATATATTTTTTATATTTTATTATAATATTACTTTTAATATTTGGTTGGTTGGTTATATCTTATGTATGCATAGTATTACTATTTTATGTTGAAAACAACCGGGCAGGTTATCTCCCAAATAGGAGCCTTTCTGTGTGGAGTTTGCATGTTCTCCCCGTGCTCACATGGGGTTTCCTCCACCTCACGTCAGTAAGGACCCCCACCAAAAACATGCACCCATCATCGTCTGACCAGCGATGGACACTTGTTACCAGGTCCCCGGGTGTGTTGACGAATGCTTCCCACTGCTGCCCCCCTGGAGGAAGGACAAGCCAGGATGGGTTAGATGCAGAGGCCTCATTTCACTGGCCTGCATGTGTCGTGTGATAATTAAAGATTCTTCTTCTAACAAGTTTGACCGCCATTGTACTGCATGCATTTGAGAAGCGACAGGTAGTGGTTACATGTTTTTTTTTTAATTTCTCCCTAGAGTAACCCTTTATTTTAACACATGTAAAAATATTTAGGGTCTATATTACTATCTATTTTAAGGGCTCACTCTTTTTTGTTAGGTTTCCTTGGGTTCGTGAAGGCCACTTATGATTCAGTCAACCTACAGTATCAATCTATCAATCTGTCTATCCAATAACCAAGAGAGCGCAGCACATTCAAACCTGCAGTATTCAGCCTATGGGGGGCCTGCCTTTGACAGTATTGTTAGGTTCTGGGTGCTTAGTCTGCCTCTCAGACTGGATAAGCTCAACACATTCAAACTTTCATTAAATTGCTTTTGCATATGAAATGTTCCTGAAATGTTAGCCGGGGTGTACCTAAACCATCATTAGCAGCTTTTTCTAATGCGTTAGAATCTAGGTTAACCCCGGGCGTCACGTTCCCTTGCAATTTGCAGTTGCTGCTGCAAAAGGTACCGCTGTCCGTCCATATTCTTGGCTGGCAATACAAATCCCTTGCCTTAAATAGTGTTGGCTGAGGATTAACTTACACAAGCTGTTTTGAGTTATGCATCTGGTTTGACCAGTACAAGGCCGGAAACACAAGCACAGAGCAACCAGACAAGATACGACATTTTATTATAATTATGTTTGCATGAAAACATTGGTTTTTGAGAAAATACTAAACATTCTACTTTCAAAATTATCAAAACAGTATAACTGTTTTCAATACACAACCAAATTGCAAACATTGTAATACTTTTTAGAATAAAAAATACTACTACTTAGCCTGAACATTGTATATCAAATACTCTCCAAAACTCACCACATAGGTCTTACAAACATAATTTAACATAACTCAATAGTCAGAAAAGGCTGTTTAATACCTCAATGTGCAAACTGCATCGTTGAAATGAATATGAAAATGAACATTTCATGAGAGTGTCTCTCTCAGCTCAGTTACCACAGTGGTCTAGGTGGGTCATCAGCTCTCTAGACTGGCTGACAGGGCACTGAAGTCCACAGAAGGGACACTGCAGGAAGCTGGTGTCAAGCTTAGAGATGTTGGAGAGGAAAGGGGGAGGGACATCGACTCTGGCCTCGTCTCCCAACTCGGAGTTGGAAGCGTGCTGCTGTCTCTGCAACATGCACCTCAAACAGTCAGACTTACTGTAAAGGATCAGTTCGCCATTTTAATTGTATTTTTATCTTATCTTTATCTCTTAATGCTTTTATTATATTGTTTCTCCGCTTTTTATATAACTGATTTAACAGTTTTTATTATTGTATTTACTTATTTTTAAAATATTCTTAAACTTATCGTTACTCAGGTTTCTGTTGCAAATGAGATCTTGTTCGCAATGGCATTTTAGATTATACCTGTACAAATAAAGATTTTATATTTCTGTTGTTTGGTAACTTTGGTAAATAATACTATTCTTAATTATTATGTTAATCCAGTAATATTTGAATCCTCTCACTGAAAATAGATTTTCACTAGATGCAACATTGACACTGCAGTATTGACTTGTTCCATCCATACCAACCTCTGACAGTTTTGCCATGTAATCTTCTGTTGTGCGCAGCTCGACGCGGACCTTACGCAGCTGTTTTTCGAGATAGAGACAATCCTTCTTGGAACATTCCAGCTCTCTGGATGACTTCTGTAACTAAATTGAGCAATATAGTTTAATTGTTGATTCTAGAAATGCCACCAATCCGATACTCAGTATCTTATATAATACCACCAAAAAATGTTAGATTTATAACCTCGTAGGTGAAAAAAAAAATCTAACAACAATCAATCAAACAAATCTAGCCTGAAATACCGCGGAAATGCCTTTTGAGACATTGCTGATGACATAAACATAAAGAGAAGTCAAGATGGCCATGTGATTGCAACACTAGATATTTTTGTTTTAAATATTCTTCTTTTGCACGAGTTTGCAGTTTAAATGATATTTCAGGTTTTTTTGTGTGACAATGTTGAATGGCCCTCATTGTGCTTGTGTGAGCAGGCCTGGTCGGCTTCCTTTAAATGTGTTTCTCAGGGTGCTTTTAGATGACCATCTTAAGCAAAGTGCCAAAATACCAAAAATGGTGTTGTGCCATCTCTAACTGAGCCCTTTTCTTGATATTCTAAAATAACAAGGATTATTTTCCCTTTTTTTTTCTTAGCCAGTCATGTCCACACTGTTAGAGGGCTCCGTGTGGTGTGAATAGAATAAGGCCTGCCAGTTCCTGTGGATGAGTCAGACTCAGACTGACGGAGAGAGCAGACTGACAAACACAATCTGTCGATCTTTATTAAAGTGGGTTAAGTGGTGGTATCTTTAAAAGACTGGATGGATTAGCCACAACCTGGGGTTTTGTTTAATTCTCTGGGTTTATTGACTTACGGTGTAATTAATGAGCGTGAGACTGTGGCATCTAAGGCATCTGTGCATAACACGATTCCCCAGACTTGTAAACACTGACTTTTGACAGAAATTCAGTGTACATGTTAAATTACCATACCAATGTCAAATTGCATAGACTAGTAAGCACTCACATTTTACATTACCCCAAGCCATTTTCCAAGTGCTAGCTCAAATTTTAACATGCTTTTTTTTGTCAAAGTTACTTAATTAAGCTGTATTTTATTTTTGATAAAGTGATGACACTTCCACCTATCAAAATAGAATTAAATACAAAATATGGCAAAGCTGCGTGACTTTGAGAAAAATAATTAAAAAAACTTAAAATGTGAGCTACTATCAGAAAAATGAAGATTCACACCAACATGTAATCATCGAACAGTCATTCCCATCTGAAATCACAGGGTAAATGATCTTATCTCACACTGTCGTACCAGCAGCAGGAACTCCGCAGACCTCAGCTTCTCCCGGTCGAGTCTTCCCTTTAAGTCCTGGATGTTGGCCCTCAGACTGCTTTCTCTGTCTCCAGAGCGTCTCTGCTCCTGTGCAGAGTTTCTCAGCAGCTCCCCGGTTTCTCTCTGCTTCTTCTCGTACCTACAGTTATCACTTCACATGAGAGATTATCTACTGAGAGATTTATTCATTCATTCATTTATTTATTAATTTGTGTGCTCTTTGGAAACACTGTATAAAGGACATTTTCACATTTCATTCGTTCATTGGAAATGGTAAATGCGGTGCAAACTACATGCCATCACACTATCATAATAGAGACAGCAGCCAGAGGCACGGTAGTCTTTTGCTGTCGGAATCAGTGTAAAGATGGCTTTACTTTCATGGGGTTTACCTTTCTAAAATCTAGGAGGTAGAGTCACTCACCTCCGATGCATGTCATTTATTGCTTGCTGCATGTCATTCAGGTCGGCCTGCTCTCTCTGAACCTCCAGCAGTTTGTTATAGAGCTTGTGCATCTGGTAAATATCCTTTCTCTCTGAAATAAGAGGCAATGCAACTAACAAAATTAAAATAATGAAACTAAGAAGAGAAAGAAGATTAAAGAGGGGAATGTGTATTTTTCTTTTACATTACATTACATTATTACATTTCACTGCATATATGTATGGAAGTATGTATATGTATGTGACAAATAAAAATCTTGAATCTTGAATCTTTATGGTATTACAATTATACAGTATACTTCCATTATCACTAATTTTTTTATTACAACTAATAGTATTATTATCCCCATTACTATTGTCATTATTACTATTGCTGTTATAGCTACAGTATATACTATTTGTACATTTTTCATAGTGCTACTCCCTGTTAACTTCTGTTTACAGTATATATGTTCAAATCTTTTATTTCATTTTTTTAATCTCTTCTGATACCTGAATATACGACCTGACCTAAGAATAATAAAGCGGTATCTTATCTTGCGTTAGATGCTATGCTTAAAACAACCCTAGTCGTCTACCACCTTGTGACATATGGATGCCTTTAGATATGAATTTACTTCAAATCCGTCACAGAGGGGCAGCAAGGGAATTTGTGTGTTCAAAAGATCTATTTTGACTGTTTGCTGTTCCCTCTTGATAGCAGTTGCCCAAATAGTGGGTGCCCTCTGCCCACAGTCTCCATGGCTCACCCTCTGAAAGGCCCTCATTGTGCTTGTTTGAACAGGCCTGGCTGGCTTGCTTTAGATGATGCTCCAACCCTAACATTCTGTCCAGAATCACCATTGCATACTTCTCTCTCTGCTGGTTCTTCTCCAAGGCCTAGGGGGGAATCAAACCACAACAAAAAGCCATCAACAGACAGACAGCAACTATGGGGGGTGGCGCCATCAACCAGCATCCAGCATGACAACAAATGGTCACTTTCTCAGTTTGAAAATAACTCACACACAAACAAAAAAAACATAATGAAACCAATGACATCAGGCTCCATTAGGTAAAAAAACAAAAATGGTTAATGCAAATTTGAGTAAAATGTTAACAATGCTTACATCTGTGAGCTGATGCTGCAGCTCTGAGCTGGTGGATGCCTGCCTATCAGAACTGCAGCCCTAAGAGAAAATATAAGACACGGTGCAGCTTTATAAAGTATTCACAACAGAAACATATGCAAATCTCTAAATTTATACATTGAATGTGACCAGTGAAAAGTCCCAGCAAGGCCTAAGAAGCCATTTGCAGCTTTATTATTTCCAGAATTTGAATTGAATCAGTGATTCCATATAACTTAAGGTGCATTCCATCTTATGAACACTAAATGGCCTCTGTGCAGTTTAGGTGAGCTGAGGGTGGGTGATTTGCAATATCAATGCTGCCACCTAGTGTTGAAAGTGGCAGAGGATATTTTAAACTCAAATAAACAATGTTGCACAGCGCACACAATAATCCCTATGATACCCGTTCAGGAATTCTCCTCTCCAGATCCGGCCATCTCACTGACATGGGGGCCAGCTTAGTTTTGATTTCCAGAGCCTCACTTTGCAGAGTCTCAATAAGCTTATTTTTCTTCTCATTCTCATTGACATAGCGGCCAATCTGTTCCAGCAGATCTGCATGGGGCTCCCCTCCTTCGGCACCCAGCCTTGACCTTAGCAGAGCTATCTCCTCATTGTTGGCCCTCAGCTGTTGAGCGTTGTCCTCTTTTATTTTTCCAAGGGAGTGGATTCTCTGTAAATGATCAAAAAGATTTAAGATTCAAGATGTTTATTCATCACTTACATACTGTATATGTAGTGAAATGTCATTGTGAGATTATGCACAATAAGTACTAACTGGCACAAAATAGCTAACTAATTAGCTTACTAACTAAACTAACTGAACTAATTGATTCCTCAAACGTAATTCAGGTTGTAAATATTATAAAATATGAGTAAAAAGGTAAGAGGCTGAGTGGGAATTCAAAATAGAGGTATAGAGGTATAAGAGGTATAGATTAGTATGTATATACAGATATGTGCAGTAAAGTGGAATGTGACTAAAGAGAGGCAGTGTGTGTGGAGATATACAGTGTGTGTGGAGATATACAGTACAGTAGTACAGTAACACCGAACAGAACAGAAATACAGCACAGTATCCTAATACCGAGTACAGTCATACAGAATGCAGTACAGCAAGCTACATACAGTAGAGTAAGGCAGTGGGGCCTATGTGCGTGTTGCAGTGAGGACCCCTAGTGAGGTCAGCATTGACAGTCCTTATGGCTTGCAGGAAGAAACTGTCTCAGTCTCTCTGTTCTCACTACATGACTGCAGAGGCGCTTGCCCGACCGCAGCAGCTGGAACAGTCCGTTGTTGGGGTGGTGAGGATCCTTCATGATCCTGCAGGCTCTGCTACTACACCTCCTGGTGTATAAGTCCTGCAGGGTGGGGAGGGTAGTTCCAATGGTATGTTCGGACGAACGCACCACCCTCTGCAGGGCCCGCCTGTCCTGAGCAGTACAGTTCCCAAACCAGGCAGTGATGTTGCCTGTCAGGATGCTCTCCACTGCTCCACAGTAGAAGGACTCGAGGATCCTCGCCGAGACCCTAAATTTATTCAGCTGCCTGAGGCGGTAAAGGCGCTGCCTCGCCTTTCTCACCAAAGCGTCTGTATGTATAGTCCATGTTAAGTCCTCCGGGATGTGGACTCCCGGGTACTTGACGCTTCCCACCCTGTCGACAGAAGTCCCATTAATCCCCAACGGCACACGCGGTTGTAGTCCTCTCATAAAGTCCACAATCAGCTCCTTGGTTTTGCTGACGTTCAGGAGGAGGCTGTTGTCCTGGCACCAGATTTACAGGTCAGCCACCTCCTCACGGTAGGCCTTCTTGTCGTCGTCGGTGATGACGACAAGAAGGTGACAAGAGGACCACCACGACGGTGTCGTCGGCAAACTTCATGATGGTGTTGGAGCTGGACCTGGCCACACAGTCAGGGAGTACAGTAGGGGGCTGAGGACGCAACCCTATGTTCAGGGTGAGGGTGCTGGACGTGTGCCTCCCCGCCCTAACCACCTGGGGACTGGCTGTGAGGAAGTCCAGGATCCAAACACACAACAGAGTGTTCAGTCCGAGCTCCTGCAGCTTGACAGCCAGTCTGGTGGGGACTATGGTATTTTAAAGCTGAACTGTAGTTAATGAACAGCAATTTCGCATAGCCCCACTGCTGGCCATCCAGGTGCGTGAGCGTGGTGTGCAGTACCTGGGAGACCGCGTCTTCCGTGGATCTGTTCGGCCGATACGCAAACTGCAGCGGGTCAATGGTGCAGGGGAGGGAGGCTTAGATGTAGTCCTTAATCAGCCTCTCGAAGCACTTTATGACCACCCAGGTGAGGGCCACCAGACGGTAGTGAAAACATGAGTTTCACGCCTCTGCCCTGATACTACGCATATCAATGCATATTTACAGTTATTTGGCTTGATGTCATTCACCTGAGCCAGACAGGCTATATTTAAATACACACTTTTTGCATTACTGTATACATAGAGTGTTATAACCATTTTGTGCTAAATACAGTACACATTGTATACATATGGGTGTACTGTTAATTCTTAAATGTATTGTGTGCTGCCAATTTTTTACAATTTTTTTTCTTATTACATTATTTAATTTGATGTGTGCTGCTATTGATTGATCGATCAATCGATCATCCATCCATCCATCCATGTATCAATCTATCTTATTTGCAAGGTAATGTGGTTCCTTTTTTAATATTGCCATCAGAAGGATGATGTTCCTCTCCAAACATTACCTCCTGGAGCCTATTTGTTACAGAATCCGGCGCCTCGTCCAGGTCGCTCTTGAGAGAAGCGTTCTCCTCGGAGAGTTGTTCGGCCTCCATGACACGGTCTGACTCTGACTTCTTGAAGCAGCACAGCCTGGAGGAGTGACATCAGGGGTGGGGTGACATCAGGCATACTGTTGTAAAGCACAAAGTCAAATAACCTAAACTTGGAGTAGGGCTGACAAATCATTTTGTATTATTGCCCAGGGATTGACGATGAGCAAAATTCTGTTTGCCCATTTCTGAACTAAAGTTTAATTGTCACTGTCTACTGCATGTGCGTAATGCTGCTCAGAAGCATTGTA
>NC_137202.1:6338370-6363370 GCF_960531495.2 Zeus faber | reverse complement strand
TCCACCAAACTCTGTGCCATGGGCGCAGAGTGCCTGCCATGTGCCTCCGCCATGCCGGGCAGCTCGGCGCCACCATCAGGCCCCTGGTGAGCCGCTGGCCGCCGCACATGCAGGCCACAGAACAGAGGGCGACAGACGGCTCCTGGATGACCATAGTAAGAAATCGAACAGATGTCAGCTCTTGCAGAGAGTAGGAAAAACCTTTGAAAACCGAGTGTTCAGAGCAGTCGGGAGCCTCAGCGATTTGTTCACAGCGATTACTTTGTCATTAGTTCATTATTTGACACTTAAATAATACACGCCTAATATGAACATCCCACATTGTAGCATTATATAAACAGAAAAAAAGGAAAAGGATAGTACGTCCCCTTTAACCTGGTTGGTTTGACCTCTTATAGACATTCATTACTACAATAAAAAGTAATACATACTTCTTGAGAACGAAAACCACTACTTATTTCAAGTTAAACCAAGCATTAATTTTAGCAATCCACCATCCATGTTTGTTTTGAATTTGCATGTAGAGCCATGTGCATCGTTTTGAAATGCACAATCACTGAAACGTATTAAAATACCTTTTTTTTTTTTAATCCTGTCGTCACGCTGTTGAGATGTGTTTGGCTTGGTGGAGGATCACAGCGTGCACAGACAGCTCCGCAGCCCTGTCCGGGCTTGCTGTGTCGGGGGAAAAGGAGCGGAGTGGCATTTCTTTGATTAGATCGGCAGTGTCCCTATATTGCCTGCTCCTTTACCACTGCTCAGACAAAGCTGCACTGCACCGCACGGACTGAGGTGGAGGGTTTGTCAGGGAGGAGAATAAGTCAAGTTTATTTACAATGTAGAGTTTCAAATAACTTCACAAACATTGCATTTCACACAGAAATCAACCACATGAATAGCATTCCAGAACAGACATTAGGTTATACTATACCTTATATTATGTTATATAAAAGCCCATAAAAAAGCTATAATTTGACTACAATCAATATTTATTGTGTTTTTATTGAACTGTATTTATTTTTGTAAGTGAAACCTAGCAACATGATGGTGGGGTGGATGGATGGATGAATGGATGAATGGATGGATAGATGATAGATAGATAGATAGATAGATAGATAGATAGATAGATAGATAGATAGATAGATTGATACACAATTAAAATATGGTAATATACAATAAATCTAATGATAAACAACAAATATAACCAAAAAGTAACAGAATAACACTAAATAAATACATAAATACATTTAATATAATATAAAAAGTTGGTCATATACAAAAACTGACCCAGAAAGATGAACCAAAGGGAAAAAAAAGGTAATGTACAATAAACCTAAAAATATACTGAAATGGACCCAAAAAACAACAGAAAAATACACCCCAAAAATATCATGGATTTCCAGTGAACGGCCTTCCACCTCCTCTCTGATCCAGCCTTGGTTTGAGTCACGTGTGATGCATTCTCTAAAAATACTGTTACTCACAAATGACCGTTGTCAAAACAAGCAAAGCAAAGCTGTTGTTTGTCATGTAGACAGTGTGGTGGGACCTCAACACGCTCACAATTTCATTTTTGGCTAAAATCTCTCCTGGAGTTGGACTGGGCGATGTAGCCATATAATATTTTCTGTTGTCTGGGCTTTTGGTTATCCTAATAACGTGATATAGCTAAATGTTGTCTTCGATAGATATATAGATAGATGGCTGAATGGACGGACGGACAGATGGACGGACAGACAGACAGACAGACAGACAGACAGACAGATAGACAGACAGACAGATAGATCGATCGATCGATCGATTGATAGATAGCCCATGGATTGACCGAGCAGCTCACATCAACACAATTAGACAAAATAATAAGGAAATACAATAAAAATATGAATCGGCCAATATACACTTCTTTCCACTTCCAAAATATGAGTTGAATCTATGGTGGAATAAAAAACAGTTGGCACCAAAGATTGTGGTTATTAATCACATGTGTTTGGCAACCGAAGCCGATGTTTTGATGCCGTTGCTGGCTCTGTTACAATATGTGAAGTGAAACTTGGAAGCCGTGCTGTGGTGGAGATGCAGTTAAGAGTAGTTACAGCATTGAATTATTGTCACAGGGGAAGTCCAACATGTTTTACTTCAGGTTTTCCATTCATTCATGAAGTCACATGCACCTGATCAATCAAGCTGGTCAGAGGACGTCCAACAACCACTGTGTATAATATGGTTCATATTATATATTACTAGCACATGTTCATTCAGTCATATTATATATTGTCATTCGTTATTGTATATCACCAAATCCTTTCGGTTTATTTCATTGCTTTTTTAGTATTATTGCCAATTTTTTGGGTCAATTTTTTGACTTTTATTTAATGTTTATCATGTTATAACATTACCATTTTTTTTAATCTTTACTGTAGCTTCATCTTTCTGGTTCTGTTATTTTATTTGACTTACATTTTCTAGATATTTATTTATTTATTTATTTTATTTTTTATTTTTTTATTTTTCTTCTGTTACTTTTTAGGTTATATTGGTTTGTTATTATTTGTGATGTACTGTATATTGCCATATTTTTTTCTTGTGTATGTATGTATATATGCATGTATGTATGTATGTATGTATGTATCTATCTATCTATCTATCTATCTATCTATCTATCTATCTATCTATCTATCTATCTATCTATCTAATATGACTAAATTAAGTCAAAACAAGCTTTTTCTCTGGAGGCTCTGTAACTATCTAATTGCCTTCCAGGTTCATTGGCTCAGCTAATATTTCCTTGAGAGACTTGTCCAGCGGTCACACTAAGTCCCTGTCTTCCACGAACGTGCCCCTTATCAATGAGAAGCAGCAGGCTACTGGGGTAAACAAATTTTAAGGGTTATTCCAGACCGATACCATGCAATTTTAACCTTTTCTTAAGTCTTTCTAAGTTGCTTTTCAGTAGAGAATTAATCATGATGAAAAACATTTAAAGCAATATTTTTTTCCCAGGCAACCATTAATTTGGTCATTGGGTATGAGCCGCCTGCAGGCAGCTATCCAAACCCCAACGACCAGCCTGATGGAGACATGTCTCACAGTGACGCAGGTACAAGAATATACAGTCTTATATATAGAATTTTGGAACTTTTCACGTAAATAATTTGAATGTCAACAGCCGTCAAACAGTCTTTAAATATTATACAACAAAAAAACAAACCGTGCATTTTCTCAGCTTTTCCATTTTTTTTTAGATTTCTGCATTTTGGTCATAGCCGCATCAAACATAAAAGAATAGAAACAGGAACTTGTTTCACTTCATACTGGCAACCTGCTGTTGCCAATGTTACACTTTGGTTGTGCAATTCGCAAAAAGTCATTTTTAATAATTTATATTACTGTTTCCAAAGCATGTTCCAAAAAAGAATGTAAAGAATTAACTATAATGTGAGTTTAGAGAAGTGTGTTTGAATAGTAGATTTAACATGTTATTTTCCAGGCTTAAACATTTGCCCCATTGAAATGCACGAGGTGAAAAATAGCCGGCCTTATCAGTTAAAGGTGCAGTGTGTAGAATGTAGTGGCATCTAGCCGTGGGGTTGCAGATCGCAACCTACTGAATACCCCTCCCCATGGCGGTGCAACATGGGGTGGGGCCTCCGTAGAAGAGACGGTGGCCGCAAAACTCGCGAAAGGCCCTCCCGAGAGCCAGTGTTTGGTTTGTCTGTTCTGGACTACTGTAGAAGAAACATGGCGGTGCAACATGGCGGCCTCCGTGAAGTCTACCCGCTCCCTACGTAGATACTAATTAAAACATATTTATGAATATTATATTACATTTTTGCCAAGTCTGTTCCTTAAATTCTACACACTGCACCTTTAAGTTGACCAATGAGAACAAATCAAGGAGAGAAATTAACACATTTCATGTATTTATGTAAATTAATATTTTACCACATAGTGTTTATTTGAGTGTAGTAGGAAGTGTCTTGTGTTTTTTAACGCTGTAAGTATCCAGCACATTGTCTTTTCATTTTGCCTCGGCAGGAGAAGGTGAGGAAGGGGAGGACGGGCAGGGGGACGCAGGGGAAGGAGGCCAAACAGGAAGTAAACAAGTTGCCACGCGGCTGAAGCCGAACGGCAACCCGCCCCAGCGCCTCGCACGTCTGGGCAGCAAGAGGAACCGAGCCCTGGCCCACAAGCCCCAGGACTTCCAGGTATTGTAGAAGGCCCTTGGGCTGGTGTCAAGGAGCAAGGTCTGATTCCGTTTCCCTCAAGAGTAATTCAGACCAACATTTACAGGGCCTTTAGTTGTGAAACCTTGAAGATGTGAATATATGTTTAGAATCAGAATCAGAAACAGAATGATTATTCTGCCAGGTGCATTTACATACACACAGAGTTTGTCATTTTGATTATAAGTGCGTTTCTACAGAAGAATAGCATTTTAAAAACTTACAGTCTGAGGGAAAAAAAATAAAATACAGTAAAATACAATAAAATGTTTAGTTAAAAAAAAGGCCAAATATACAGAAATAGCCGAAAAATATAAAACAAATAGTCAAATACATTAAAATATACAGAATAAACAAATTCGATTCTATGCACAGGATAGGTTATTAGTATGGGTAAAAATTGTAATTTAAAGTTGTAGTTTAAATTATAATGATGAATTTTTTTTTGTTTTTTACTAAGTTGCGTGCATGTTAGAGTTTGTGCAGTGTTAATGTATATGTATGTGTCGCAATGTTGAAATATATCTTACTGCCCAGATCCGAATTCGAGTGATCGAGAGCCGTCAGCTGCCTGGCAACAACATAAAGCCTGTGGTGAAGGTGAACGTCTGTGGGAAAACCCACAGGACCAGAATCAGAAGGGGAAACAACCCCTTCTTTGATGAGGTAATAAGTTGGTCAGCTTTTCTTTGTCATTGCCTTGTTTTTCCCATGTTCCTCTGTGTTCTCTCCCTCTTCACTGACTTCCTGACGCACTCTTCTCTTCAGCGCTTTTAATGATCTCAGTCCACCAACAGCATAAACACAAACATCTCACCTTAATACCTGTTTCTATCTGAGCCTATTACTGTAGTTTTCCAGATGACTTGGGGGCGGACACAGATTAGGCCTAATCTTAGTCTAAATCACACTTTTAATCTGGACTAACTGAAATGGTCTTTCTCAGTCATGGTTTAGGATAGTCTCAGATTTGCACTGAACATCTGATTTCCAGAAGGAAGATTAGAGCTGATCTAGCTCTGTAAGTGAAGGCTTAAATTGAATTTTTGATTAATGGATGTGGCCTCCAGGTCGACCTTGACAACAGAGGAAATAGAAGACCAGAACCAAATCCAGACAGAAGGAGCTGACGAGTCCTTCATGACCTTAGTCCAGGACTTCCTAGTCCAGAACTCATTCATCCTAAACGAAGCAACGTCTCAGAAAGGCATTTTCAAATTCTGGATTTATTGAAATAGGATTAGTTGAGTCCTCATTCAGATTAAACCTCTGTCTGCGAAATCGCCCATAAAGTTGAATCTGATACAGTGGTACCTCGACTTACGACTGCATCTCCTTACGACTAATCCAAAATACGAGTAGCGATAGTCGCGAAAATTTGTATCGACTTGTGAACGACTGCTTCAAGATACGACCGTGGAAATTTGCAGTTGGTGCGTCGGTGGCCAGTCAGCAGTCAGTCAGCGGGCGACCTACATCGTGTGTGCACTTGGTTCGTGGCTTATCCATATTTTTTTCATATTTACTGTGTTTGTGCTGTGTCTTTTGTTTATTTTCACCCTTCTTGATTTCATAATTTATATGGGAAAAATTGCCTCGACATACGACTGTTTTAACAAAAGACTGTTCTTATAGAACGAATTACAGTCGCAAGTCGAGGTACCACTGTATTTAGATATATTCAGTGGTGGAAAAACCACTCGAAAGCCACACTTGAGTAAAAGTAGGGTTATCTTACAAAAAAATCGACTCTGGTAAAAGTGAAAGTCACTCATTAGAATACTACTTGAGTAAAAGTCTTAAAGTAGCTTAAGTATCAAAAGTAATTATATTGTATTAAATGTACTGAAGTTCTTTCTGTTTATTGGCCCCGATATTTCTGTATTTTTCAATATTTTCAATATAATTCCCCCCCCACACACACACACACACACTTCAAAAGTATCCCAATTCCACAGGAAAACCGCAGACCTGGCAACCTGGTAGCAAACCCCTGATTCACAACATGAATATTGATAACTGGCTTTAACTATCTTTTGCTACAGGTTTTCCTCTAATTCTATTTAATTGTATATTGATAGTGTATATTGTGAGTATAGTTACCACTAAATTTGTCATTTTATTAATTATGTTTCTATTTTATCATCCGTCTTTTCTCTTCTGCTTAGATGTTCTTCTACAATGTCAACATGATCCCTTCAGAACTATTTGATGAGCTCATGAGCTTTCGGGTTGGTACCCATTGTTGTTTAATTGGCGCTTTTAGTTTGCTGGTGTTGATTTATTGCCGAAATTGTTCTAACTTGTTCCCGTGTCGCGACAGGTCTATGACTCCTACTCCCTGAGAGCCGACAGCTTAATGGGAGAGTTCAAGGTACCGATGCTCCTCCCGGCTTCCTACCAGTTCATGAGTTTCATAAGTTTGGTCAAATGAATGTTCCCTAAATAAAATATGGTTTTTCTGGTCATCCAGCTGGATGTGGGGTATGTCTACGATGAACCTGGTCAGTATATCTCCCATCTTTCATTTTTATTCCAAAATCTGAATCAGAATGAGTGTATTCTGCCATGTACATGTACAAAAAGAAGAATGTGTCATGGTGAGGATTGGTACGTTTCTACAGACAGTTCACATTAAAAAAACTAGTATGAAAAAAATATAGTAATAATGAAATAAAATAAAATGGAGTAAAAAAATATCATTGCCTAAAGAAATATGTTTTTATTTCATTTTTATAGAAATACAAATAAAACCATGATAAAATGCAATAGAGCAAAAAAAATACAGATACAAAATAATGAAAAGCTTGAGGTAAAGCATTTTTTGTTTCCAGGTCATGTTGTCATGAGGAAATGGCTCCTCCTCAGTGACCCGGACGACTCCAGCTCCGGGGCCAAAGGTTACCTGAAAGTCAGCATCATCGTCGTGGGGACTGGGGATGAAGTACCAGTAAGAGCCGTCCCCGCGCCACCAGACCAAAATACAGAAACTGACAAGATGCAATAAAAATTGTATTTTCTCTCCCCTCCTCTTCCCTCCTCTCCTCATCTCTCCTCATCTCCTCTCCTCTCCTCTCCTCTCTCCTCAACTCCCCTCCTCTGTCCTATCCTCTTCTCCCCCTTCCCTCCTCTCCTCTCCCCTCCCCTCCTCTCTTCTCCCTCCCTTATCAGACTGAGAGGAAGGAGAGCAACGAGGAGCAGGACGATGTGGAGACAAACCTCTTGGTGCCGGCCAGCGTGACGCTGCGTTGGGCCACTCTGAGCCTCAAAGTGTACCGAGCCGAGGACTTGCCCCAGAGTAACAACCCATAAATAACTGTTTGCTAGGGGTTGACCAATTTTATTTTAGATTATTTTGTTAAATTGTGTTTTATTGTATTTTTTTTTTTCCATATTCTTGTATTGCAGTGGACGATGCCTTTTGCCAGACGGTCAAACAGGTGTTTGGAAGTGACGGAGATAAGAAAAACCTGGTGGATCCATTTTTGGAGCTCAGCTTTGCTGGCAAAAAGGTGATATTTGAATAGTAAAAAAACAAACACATGTTGTTATTGCATATATTGACTCTAATTTTTTTCCCCACCCTGCTTTAGCTGTGCACCAAAATTATCGAGAAAAATGCGAACCCACAGTGGAACCAAGTAATAAATATCCAGGTCAAGGTAATATCGACATTTAATAAAGGCCATTATGTTGGACTTTAAAATAGCACAATTGTGTTAAAATAGTACTTACACGTGTACAGTAAAATAATTTAACACATCATTCCCTAATAACTACTCTACATATTTACTCCCGCTACTCCCGCATATTTAATTTACAGTTCCCCTCCATGTGTGACCGCATCAAGCTGACTGTTTATGACTGGTAAAAAACTCACATACAATATGAGCATCATAACTCAAACGCTGTTATTATTGATTAGTTAGAAAACGAACTAATCAATAATATTTTGCAGGGATCGACTGACCAAGAATGACGTCATAGGAACAACGTTTCTGAATCTGAACAGAATCGCCTCGTCCGGGGGTGAGATCGAAGGTAATGAAGGTTTCTTTGCAGGAATAATTAAAATGGAGTACATTGTAGTCATCCCATATTAATCACATGATAATCAGTAAAGTCTTTGAATGTGTGTGTGTGTGTGTGTGTGTGTGTGTGTGTGTGTGTGTGTGTGTGTGTGTGTGTGTGTGGATGTGTGCGTGTGTGTGTGTGTGTGTGTGTGTGTGTGCCTGTGCGTGTGTGTGTGTGTGATTTCTGTTTAAAACAGGCACAGTGCCGGAAAATGGCAACATACCGCCGTCTGAATGTAAGAAATACAAATTGCATTTAAGGTTTTGATTATGCAAAAATAATAATTTCCTTTATACATTTAAATATTTTATTTTCGACTTATATTTAATATTCATCTTTAGGTTCATTGTACATTAAAATTTTTTTCTTATATTTTGGTTCATCTTTCACTATCATTGCATTTTTTTAATTGTGTTTATTTTTTGGTGCGCATTGATTGCTCTGATGAGCAACAGGTTTACAGCCACCCCTGATCCTGGGCCAATAAACTACACCCAAGACTGGTGTGGCTGCTTTAATCACACCACCCCCACCCAAACCCACAGGGTCATTTTTATTTTAATACATTTTTTTCTCATAAATTGAAGGTTATATTTGTTGTTTATCATTAGGTTTAGCGTATGTTGCCATATTTTTGATTGTGTACAGTTGATGTTGATGCTGTACTTTTCCTCTATCTATCTATCTATCTATCTATCTATCTATCTATCTATCTATCTATCTATCTATCTATCTATCTATCTATCTATCTATCTATCTATCTATCTATCTATCTATCTATCTATCTATCTATCTATCTGTCTGTCTGTCTGTCTGTCTGTCTGTCTGTCTGTCCGTTTGTCCGTCTACCTACCTACCTACCTTTCTATCTATCTATCTATCTATCTATCTATCTATCTATCTATCTGTCTGTCTGTCTGTCTGTCTGTCTGTCTGTCTGTCTGTCTGTCTGTCTGTCTGTCTGTCTGTCTGCTATTTTGTCTATCTGTCTGTCTGTCCGTCCGTCTACCTACCTACCTACCTACCTACCTACCTACCTACCTTTCTATCTATCTATCTATCTATCTATCTATCTATCTATCTATCTATCTATCTATCTATCTATCTATCTATCTATCTATCTATCTATCTCAAAGTATCCAAAGACACAAAGAAGACTCACTTAATTTTTTTTTTGTGACATAAAAAAGGGTGTCCTCAGTTTTACAGTATCTTATGAGCAGAAACTACAATAATAACCTGCTATAATCACTCAAATACTAGAGTCTTTGTTAGATTTAGACTAAAAATAAGTTGAGTGAAAATAATAATAAGATTAGTGTGTGTGCAACCACTGTAATTACAGCCCTGTGTTGAGCCCAGTGTGCATCAGACTATATCATTACAAAGATTATCGTTGGTAGGTTGAAGATTTATGAATAAGTCAACCAGTTTTTACATCTTTTTACCATCTTTTCTCCCCAGCGAGCACCAGTGAGTCTGAGGTGGGGTTCCTCCCGGCCTTCGGGCCGTGCTACGTCAACCTGTATGGGAGCCCCAGGGAGTTCACCGGCCTGACCGACACATACGACCAGCTGAACTTCGGAAAGGTATGGGCAGCTTGTTGCGTCAGTAGTCATGACCTTGCCCCCTTGCCCATAACTTCACCTCATTATCTTATATTTAAATTGTTCTACAGGGTGAAGGGGTGGCCTACAGGGGAAGGGTCCTCATCGAGCTGTCGTCTCAACTCGACGTAAAAGTCGATAAGAAAGTGGACGACATTTCCACTGATGACATCCTTGTCGCACAGGTATTGTGCAGAGACCTTACTGACACTCTATGCCTTATGTAGTGCTCCGTTTCATATTTGGGATGTAGGCCAACTTAAATACTTAATTTAGTACTTACTTTCGTTCTTCACTTTAGCATAACTGCCACTTGCCCACATTGGAATCAGTAGTAGCATAATCAACTGTATACATGTAAGTGCTACTCTCCGTTATTCATAATAATAATAATAATAATGAAGATAATAATACTACAAATAATAATACTACTCATAATAATAATAATAATAATAATAATAATAATAACAACAACAATAATAATAATAATAAATAAACAAACAAACAAATAAATAATAAATACATAACAGAAACAAATATAAAAATACAGAATATACAAAATGCAAGTATTCATTCATTTATTGCACTTGGCTTATTGATTTACTTAAAGTTTAACTTAACTAACAAAACCATTGGTATCTGCGTTTCGGCTTTCGATTTCCCGATTTGGCTTAACGACAACGTTCCTGAATAAATAAAGTTTTCCCCACCACCCACACCAGAGGTACCAGCGCAGGAGGAAGTTCTCGCTGTGCGCCGTCTTCCACAGCGCCTGCATGCTCCAGGAGCCTGGGGAGCCCGTCCAGTTCGAGGTCAGCATCGGTAACTACGGCAACAAGCTGGACTCCACCTGCAAGCCGCTGGCCTCCACCACCCAGTACAGCCTCGCTGTCTTTGATGGTGAGCACCGGCAATGGAAACACGAGTAAACCCAACCTAACACTGAATCCGTCAAAGTCCTGTTTGTTTTCTGTGGAAAATTCAGAAACTCCATGCGTTAAGCTCCGCCCCTCTGCGGTGTGTCAATTTTAGCGTTGGATCGAATTTCCAATCTACAATCAACACCAACTCTAGGGAAAAATTTCGGGTTCCGGCACAACGGACGCGGAGCCACTGTTGCCAAGCAACTGGGAGGCTACATTTATCGGAAACTAGCAGTAAACTCAGTTATGTATATTAAATAATGATGTTATTACTGTCACCATATTCACTCATCAGAATCAGAAGCCATTTATTTCAGCAAGTACATTCTCATATACGAGGACTCTCTCGTTGTAAAGATCAGTCCATTGCTGAACAGAAATAAATGTTAAAACATGTGCAAATAACCAAACAAAATAGTCAAGACAAGACACAAACCACTTGTTATCGCACTGTTTCACTTGAAAAGACGCAGGGCGAGACCTGAATTCAGTGTCATGTGTATTTTATATTTTAAGTGAGTCATGCGAAATCCAACCCTACGGCTGCCAGGGAGTGGGTTCCGACAATCGGATGCGTCGTCGGAATTAGTGTAAAGCCGGCTTAAGAAATCACGTTGTTTTTTTTTTTCGTTTTTTCGTCTTTTCCACAGGTAATCAATACTATTACCTCCCCTGGGGTGACACCAAGCCTGTGGTGACTCTCACTTCGTTCTGGGAGGAGATCAACCACCGGCTTGATTCCGTCAACGTCCTCCTCTTCATTGCTGAGAGACTAGTAAGAACAGGACCATGTGACTCACTGACCACATTCCAGTTGCTCTTCTCTTCCCTTTTTTTCATTTTTATTTTTTTCTCTTTTTTCCACTTTTCAGGAGTCCCACCTAACCTCTTTGAAAACAGCCATCTTGGCCAAGGTGTCCGAGGCCCGTCTGGTGGAGATTTGGCTCAAACTCATCAACCACATGATTGAGGACCTCAGCAGGTACGGTATGACAGAAGATACCTGTTTGGCAAATCGTGAATTTTTTCCAGTATGACGTGAATCGTCATTTGTGGTAATTTTCACTGGGCCTAGTACAGAAGGGCTGTATGTTTTTTAGACATTAAAGTTTTTATTACACTTGAGGTCACGGAATTCCACTCTTACTCCCATTCTTGCCTGGAAAGGCAGACCCGCCACCAACAATGGAAGCAACACATACTGTAGAGGAGCACACGCATAACTCAAATACCCGAAATGTATATTGCCAGTGCCAGTTTAAAAAAACGATCAAATGTCTGATTTCTCAGCAAGATAATAGCTCAAGAATCTGATGGATTACCACTTTAACCGTCTGCCTTTTTTTTTTGTCGTCCGCATTCTCTCGAAAGTGAGTTATGTGACCCCCAGGTCAATTTACTAACAAAATATTTTGGCAGTCTCCAGCTTCCTGTGCTGGAGGGACAGCCTAACCTGACCGCCCTGGACCTGCAGATAAAGAAACTACGTGATGCTTCGCTGGCGGGAATTCAGCAGATGGCCCAACGCATGAAGGAAGAGGCCAGGGACGTCAAGGCCACTGTTGCGGAATTCGAGGACTGGTTACACCGACTGAAGCAGCTGGCGGAAGAGGTCAGCAACCACAACCCAATCTGTCCTATTTTTATCCATCTACAGTTATTTTTTTGTAGCATCGGGTACGGAAGCTGCAAACTTGATTTTGTTGTACTCATGCAATGACAATTACAATGTTCTATTCTATTTTATTCTATTCTAAAACCCATCCCACTGATGCAGCATGTGCTTTGGCTACGCCTTGATGTATTGGAAAATCCCAAAATGTATGAGAATCAGAATCAGAATGAAAATGAGTTTGTTCTGCCCATACATTTACATATACAGTATGAGAGATTTGTCATGATGATGAATGGAGTGTTTCTGTACAGACAATCAGCATAAAAAAATGGTCTGGAAAAAACCCCCCGACAATAAAAATACATTTGGAATAAAGAAATTGTCGTGTACGCACAAGTAGCCGAAAAAATACTAAACCGAGAGTCAAATATGTATAAGAATATACAGAATACACAAAATGCAATATTATGCACAGGATAAATTATTGTATGTCCCTACACACCATCATTCCCTGTCTTGTTCTAGCCTCAGAACAGTATGCCGGACGCCATCATCTGGATGCTGAGAGGGGGGAAGAGGGTGGCCTACGCCCGAGTCCCTGCCAACCGGATCCTCTACTCCACCTTCAGCGAGCAGGCCTGTGGGAGGTTCTGTGGAAAGACCCAAACCATCCTCATGCAGGTCTGGGTCTGAGTCTGAAGCTCTAACCAACCATCTATGTTTGGGGGTTTTTTATGCTTAATTACAATGTCAAATTCCAAAACACGCTACTCATTTTATTTCATCATTTTATTCAGTACCCAATGGACAAAAACAAAGGTGTCAAGATACCGGTTCAGCTGCGGGTCAACATGTGGCTGGGTCTCTCTGCCCACGAAAAAAAGTTCAACAGCTTCTCGGAGGGAACCTTCAGTGTTTTTGCAGAAATGGTAGTTACGTCAGATCACGGCGTGTTTCGCGAATGTGCACTTTATTGTCAACGTCATTTTACTGCGTGCAACTGCAGCAGATTGTCCCCCTCTCCGACTGCAGTACGAGAACCAGGCCAATGTGTTTGGGAAGTGGGGAACCACGGGTCTGGTGGGGCGCCACAAGTTCTCCGACGTGACGGGGAAGGTGAAGCTGAAGCAGGAGCGCTTCCTGCCTCCACGGGGCTGGGAGTGGGAGGGAGACTGGTTTTTCGAGCCGGAGCGAGGGTGAGAAAAGCATCATCCATTGAGACACAAGAGTGCTGTACCGGGTCGGGAGTGTTGATCGCTCCTATAATAATACATTTGAAAAATGGACGATTTTGATGAGAGAGGAGTATAAAATCATTTTGGGGAGTAATATAAATGGCTATATAAAACACCCATTGATTTCAATGTTATATCAATCGAATTTTGATTCGATTTTTATGTTGAGCAGAAAAAATAATGATAATTGGAATAGTTTTAATTGAGATTTCAAAATACAGAAGCCAATGAATCTGGTTCGGATCTGTCGTTTATTTTACACGGGTCGCTTTGGTTACGATACATTTCTTTGTTTTGAATACGTGTGCGGTCCTTGTAAGGAATGTAATGTTCGTGGTGCCGCTAAAAAATAATTGCACCCCTGAGTTTGCACCCCTGCACTCACCAAAGGACATGAACAATGGATTTCGGCGGCGTCTTGAGCTGTAGCAGAGCTCCTGTGTTTACATTCCTCCGCTGCCGCTGGTGTAAATAGCTTCCCTGCTCCCCGCTCCTCTAAAAGCCGACTTCCTATGCGGCTGGGCTGTGTTTGCTGTTGGAGTCGCTGACTCACCGTCGTATCTGACCGCTGTGCTCCCGCCGCTCCGCAGCCTGTTGACAGAAGCAGACGCCGGACACACAGAGTTCACGGATGAAGTATTTCAAAACGAGACGCGCTTCCCTGGCGCCGAGTGGAAGGCTGCTGGCGAGCCCAACACCGACGTGGTGAGTTAACTGTGTTTCAGGGTCATTCAAAAAAAACAAAAACCTTCACAGCAGTTATCTACAGTAATATGAAAAAGTGCCGGTTCAGATAAGCCATCTGAATCGTGTACAAGGAATTTGTCAAGGTAAAACAAAGTTAAAACAGACAATGGCATAGAAAAAAATGATTAACAATCTAAAAAATACCCCCAAGAAATACAATATATACTCATAGAAAATATGCTCTATGCACCAGATAGAGATAAAAAACACAACAGGCAAGTATCGACTGGTATAAATATAAATTTGAGCAATAAGATATTATATAAATAAATAAATACATTTATATATATATATATATATATATATATATATATATATATATATATATATATATAAATATATATAATGTATGTATACTGTATATGTATATATTAATACATGGCTCATAACAGATGGGTTAGACTCATTTTTTACAGTGTTATTACAGAACATCGCACAGTTTACTACACAGTTATAACCCTTTAACAGGTAGACGATGTTGCCATGATCACTGGTCTTTCACTGTTTTCCCGCTAGACTGGCAGGTACAAACACAAAGACCCATATGGATTATGTTCTAGTGAATTTTGTGGCCGTTGAGCTGGCCAACGCGTTCTACTTATGATAATGAGCGTGTCGTTCAGAATGGAGAAAAGACCCAGAGCCCCGCGGAGTACGAGTGTCCCCCTGGCTGGGCGTGGGTCGACGACTGGAGCTTTGACATCAACAGAGCAGTGGACGAGAAAGGTGGAGCGTCAGACACACCCACTGACTTTACAATATAGTGGATGTTTAATCACACGGCATCGTATTCCATATGAATGTCTACGTGTGTTCTGTGTGTTTTGCGACACCAGGGTGGGAGTATGGAGTCACCATTCCACCCGATGACAAGCCCAAATCATGGGTCGCGGCTGAGAAGATGTACCATGTCCATCGCAGGAGGAGACTGACCAGAGAACGAAAAAAGACGTCTGACAGTACGGCTGTTACGGAGGTGGGTCAGAAACCCCCCTCAAAATACAACGTGGTTGGGGGCGCGGGGGGTGGAAAGCGTTTTCTCAATTCTCCCCCTTTCACAGAGACGGGGAACCGGAGACGGCTGGGAATACTCGTCTCTGATTGGCTGGAAGTTCCACAGGAAGGAGCGCTCGTCCGACACGTTCCGCCGGCGCCGCAAGAGGAGGAAGATGGCTCCCTCCGACTGCATCGGGGCCTCCGCCATCTTCAGGCTGGAGGGGGCGCTGGTGGGTAGCTTGTCAACAACAACGATATACTGTATCTTGTTTTGTTTTTTTCCCTTTCACTCTTTTTATTTGTGCATTATGTGTCCTCGGTGTATTCTCAAAATGTCCTTCTGAGGCGGCTGTCATGGATACATGATGTTAGTCACATCCTGTTTTTCTTCTCCCGCATCGGCCCCTGTTCCTGTTTGGTAGTGGTCACTCAAATTACTCAGCCAGCCAACTTTTTGTTTTGGGAATTTAAAGCCACTGTGTCAATTGTGTGTCGACTCCCATGTTTGATTTACACCCTCACACTCCTAATAAGTCCTGTGTTTTGATTCGAGGGGGTGGACGTTGATGAGAAGGCCAGTAAGACGGATGCAACCAAATTGTTTGGTGCCAACACGCCCACTATTTCCTGCCATTTCGGCCGTAAGTAATTATGCCAGACCCACGCTCAGCCCTCTGTTCATGATTAAAGACACTGAGCTCCTTAAAAAATAAAAATTAAAAGTCCTGTCTCACTATATCTCAATATAGCATACTATTGACAAGGTGTTGATAAGTAGTTATATACCATATTCATTCTCAGCTTACAGTATAGGATTATCCTGCAAACATTCACTTAGTGGTCACAGGTTTGGATATTCTGATGAACATAATTTTGTTTTCAGGGTCTTACATGTACCATCTGAGGGTGTATGTCTATCAGGGGAAGAATCTCTGTGCGATGGATAAAGACAGCTTCTCAGGTAAAAAGCGCGAAATAGCTTCATTTATTTCATGTTAACCAGACAGCCACATCCTGCAAGTCCTCTGGTATTTTCTACAGTCTGTCAGCGATGAATAATGTTAATGGTCAGTCTAAACACCCGAGAGCAGTATTTCCCAAAGTTTGGGCCACGGCCCCCTGGTGGGCTGCGAGAGGTCATTTACAATTAATAAATAAAAAAGCTTAGAATTTTCCGAGCCCTGGACTGTTTGAGAATGTTAATCACAATTTATTTTGTCGTACCCCCGACTCTGTGGGGGTACGCCTACCCCAGTTTGGGAATAGCTGCTCTAGACTAAAGTTCCTCTTGTAGTTAAAATCCTTCTTTTTCTATACAACAATAAGTTTGATTCTTGCCACACACCAAGTCTCTGAGAATCTGACCTTGCACTAGTTATAACCATACCCACGCCTGTTTTTCTCCAGATCCATACGTCCACGTGTCCTTTCTGCATGTCAGTAAGACCACTGAGATTGCAAGGACGACGTTGAATCCCACCTGGGACCAGACTCTCATCTTTGAGGATGTGGAGATCTACGGAGACCCCCAACAGATTGCCCACAACCACCCTGACGTGGTCCTTGAACTCTACGATAGGGACCAAGTGGTACGTTCTTCTGAAATATACAGTAGGAATTACAGTAGTATTGCAAGACATCTGTGTCTTTATCTGTTGTGTGTGTCTGTGGGGCTTCTTCTCGGCTTTTATGTCTGCAGGGCAGGGATGAGCCCATGGGTCGCTGCATCTGCCCCCCAGTGGTGAATTTGAACCCCAGCTTGCCCGTCACCCCGAAGCTGCTGTGGTTTCCTGTGACCAAGAAGGGCCGCGACGCTGGGGAACTGCTGGTGGCTGCCGAGCTCCTACTGAAGGACAAGGTGAAGACCTCTCCCAGAGACCACTGTTCAAATTCCACTTAAATAAAATGTAATAATGGAAATTTGCTTTTGTGTTGCAAGATCAAAAAATTGCAAGGCTGCTCTAATTCATCAGCTCCAACAGGATAGCAGCTCTGTGTTCGTCAGAACGAGTTTCACTCTGAAAGTGAGGACTATTTGTAGTGATGAAAAGTTTGGCCCTCTTTTCAGATTCACTCAGTTAAAAGAGGCCTTCGATTTCCAACTCTTTCAAATTTGATTAAGTTGGTTTAATGCACAGTGAGCGAGGGAGGACTTCCTGAACAAAGAGCGAGAGTTGATTATTTTCAGTTTGGGGGTCGAAGATTTAATCTTATGTGAGTGACACCTGACTTCCCAGTCATTGATAGTTCACTACGAACTTGTCGTTTGCGAGTCATGCATCAATATTAAGAGGCCACAATAATAAGCACAGTTATACATGTTTCTTATGTTTTATTGGTGGATAGTGGTGTGCTGTGGGATTATTTTATTGTATAAAGTTCTGAGGCAGAAAGAAGGTTGGGAAACACTTTCCTAGATAAGCACTCACTCAAGTAGCCTGCACCAATTACTTAGAATAGGTGCATCACAACCAAAGCTCTAAATCTGAAATTGAGGACAAATGCATAAATTCTGCTTCTAGGTGAACGAGGAGCACCTTCCCCTGGTCCCTCCGCGGCGGGGTGAGGCTCTCTACATGGTTCCCCAAGGAATCAGGCCCGTGGTGCAGCTTACTGCGATAGAGGTGTGTCCCCAGATGTCCTAGTTTTGAAACCAGTTTCCTCAAGTTGCACAATCAAGACAAGACCAGTCCCGCCCTGCTGAGTCGGCAAAATAATAAATCTTAGCTACTGTAGGGTGTCTGCAAGGTCCTTAAAATGTGTTCTATTCAGTTTTACAAATATTGGCTTGTTGTGAGGCTTGTTTTACTAAACATAAAACACACATTTTTGCCGATTTTATTTGTCCATATATTTCTTCTAATTCGTCAAGATATTCTGCATCAGTCAACATTTCTGATGTTACAGAAAGTCTCATCATATCAACAGGAAAACACAAGTATTGTAATAGTTACAAAAATCATACTATAAAGCCTAGTATTGCATTGCAAAAGAAAACATCTTAAAAGGTCTTAAAAAGTATTATATTAAAGCTCTGATACTTGCAGAGACCGTGTATTCATATAAATAGCAATTTTCTCAATTGTCTCCCTTTAATTTTCTCAGACTTTTTCACTCTTTGCTCATTGACTTAGCATCCTCTCAATGTATTTATATTCATGTGCCCTACTGACTCACAGATCTTGACCTGGGGTTTGAGGAACATGAAGAACTATCAGCTGGCGCCGGTTTCTTCCCCCAGTTTGATGGTGGAATGTGGCGGGGAGGTCGTGCAGACGGCCGTCATAAGGAATTTCAAAAAGAACCCCAACTTCCCCGGATCGGTGCTGCTCCTCAAAGTGGTACCGATTCTCAGCTCTCGCTGGAATTTCACCCTGTTTCGCATGTTGCCCCCTGGGTGATTGTTCTTATTTTTCTTTTCTTTTTTTTTTTTTTTATCCCCCAAGCTTCTGCCCAGAGAGGAGATGTACACGCCTCCCATCGTGCTCAAGGTCATAGACCATCGACCTTTTGGCAGGAAGCCCATAGTGGGTCAGTGCACTGTGGATTCTCTGGAGGAGTTCCGCTGTGACCCGTATAGCGTCCACAACGACACCATCATGTCTGCGAAAGGTGCACGCATACACTCACAATCACGCTGTAAACTCTGCTCATGGATATGGATGGATGGATATTTTCAATTTTTCAATCTTACTGCTTTTCCCTTTCTTGACTGGCACTCTATCTTTGCTGGCAGCCGTGTTTTAGCTGCCGCGCCACCTGCATTTTCCCCACTGGCATTGATAAGGTTTTATCCTATCTTATCTTATCTTTTATCTTATTTGATCTTATCTTATCTCATCTTAACCCCAGCCTGTTTTCCATGTGCTCTGTAGTGGCGATGATGGCAGCGGCACATGGAGACGTGGTCGTAGACATCGAAGAGAGACCCATTCTGACCGCTGAGGTACAGAACACACACCAAAGTCAAAATCATTAATCATTAATGCTCCTCTGTACAATTCCTTATACAGTGGTACCTCGACTTGCGAATGTAATTCGTTCTATAAGAACGGTCGTATGTTAAAACAGTCGTATGTCGAAGCAATTTTTCCCATATAAATTATGAAATCATGAAGGGTGAAAATAAACAAAATACACAGCACAAACATGAAATATGAAATAAATAATAAATATGAATATGAAAAAAATATGGATAAACCACGAACTACGTGCACGCACGATGTAGGTCGCCCGCTGACTGACTGCTGACTGGCCGCCGACGCGCCAACTGCAAATTTCCACGGTCGTATCTTGGAGCAGTCGGTCGCAAGTCGATACAAATTTCCGCGACTATCACTACTCGTATCTTGGATTAGTCGTAAGTAGATGCAGTCGTAAGTCGAGGTTCCACTGTAACAGCATTCTTACCAGGTCCTTGGGGTGCTGGAAGTGCTTGAGGCTTATTTTAAAAGTCTTTCAAAATTGTAAAAGTTGTTGCCGAAGTCCTTGAAAAAAATGGGATCATTGAAAACCTGTGATATTAGCTTTGGTTTTGTTATTCCAATTTTAACGTAATAAAGATTTTCCAGAATCGCTTTTACGACAGATTATGAAGGGAAATGTTAATTTAATCTAGCATGGTTGCTAATACACACTTATTCATATGCACTTCATAGTAGATGACAATGAGATTAATAATAGATATAAAGATAAACAGCTATATACTGTATGGTATATAATAGACAATGTGACTATATTATATTTTAACTATTAAAGATCACATTCAAAATGTATTATATTTGTTTTCAAGTCAAACGAATAGTGCTTAAAAAAGTGCTTGAAAGTCCTTGAATTTCATTTTGTAATGCCAGAAGGAACCCTGTTATTAATAAATATTCCGTTTGCTCCCTTGCACACAGCTGCACGCAGAAAAGGTAAGCTAGTATTCTTTAAAGGACAGAAAGTCGATAGGCTATAACACAAAACACCACATAACGTAAAACATGAGATATTAATATGGCATTTTCCCCTGCAGGAAGAAGAGTCGGTGGACTGGTGGAGTAAGTTCTACGCCTCCATTGGAGAGCAGGAGAAGTGTGGACCTTACCTGAAAAAAGGCTACGACACCTTGCAGGTTAGTGGCAGATCAGATGGTTTGGAACGTTCCGCATCCCCAGCGACCGTTTCCCTCTGTGACGTACGTGGGCGGATGTTTTAGTTGATTTTTATTTATTTATTTATTTATTTATTTTTAATCAGATGTATGACTATGAGCTGGAGGAGGTTCCTGAGTTCCGCGGCCTGACCGACTTCTGCGGCACCTTCAAGCTGCAGAGAGGCAAGACCGAAGACGAGGAGGACGATCCTTCGGTGGTGGGAGAGTTCAAGGTTAATGAAATACACACTTTGTGGGAGGGGACAAGCCAACTTATTGTGTACCTGGAATGACAGACTGAACTCCAGCTGTGGGTTTTGGGGTTCTTCACTAACCTTGGCTGCCCCCTGGTGGTAGGTTGCATGAACTTTCAACTTTCAACTTTTATCTGAATCATGAATATGATCATGAATATACTGTATTTAAGGATTATCATGACTTATTACACATTAAGCACTTTATTTATATCTGTGATATTGCAGTAGGTTTAACACTCTTGCCCCTATCATCCATCATACTTTTCAGTATATGCATTATATAGGCCTGCAGGAGGGCACCCCATGACAAAAAAAAATTCTAGACCGTAGACCTAATAAACACATTAAATAATTTCTTGCCAAACCCACACCCACATTTCTTACCAAATCACCACATGGTAATTCAAATTGGGGAAAAAAAAAATAAAGACAAACAGTGGCGTCATAGAGATAGAGGATAAGAGGGCATAAAGGGGTCGAAACGAAGTATTGGAGTGCTGTCAGGTTTTTCTGGGACGATTCTGGCAAAAAATATAGTTCCCACCCTCATGGAAAAATGGCCTTAAAGTGGGACTGTCCTGAAGGATCTTCTCATGTAGATAACACATATCATAAAGAGCCATGTAACAGGGTTCAAAGTCTTTTGTTTTTTTTCTTCCTCCATTTGGTTCGGCGTCTTTTTTTTTTTGCGGCTGAAGGTCCACGTTGGAGGGCGTCTGATAACCTTGCTTCGCGTCTCGGCAACCAGTGTTAATCCCTGTTTATATCCCCTCCTCCTTGATTTTAATCAGCATCCTGAATTCCTTAGTAAACAGGTTTTTTTTTTTTTTGATCAGAGTAAAAAAAAAAGGAGTTGCCATTCTCTCCTTTCTAAAACGCTGATAAAAGGAGGAATAACTTAACCTCAAGAAGGTACGACATCTGAAACGCCTCGGCTCCTCCCATACCCGCCTTGTTTCGGGACGTGCACTTGGATGGATGAGTAGATGTGTTTGAATTGAACGAAAGGGACATTGTTGAACAGACTTATCCTTCCTGCCGGCTGATCGGCAACCATTCCCATCCTCACTTTCGGGTTGGATTTGAAGCGAAGAAAGGCGGTGTGCCGACCGGAAGAGTGTGGTGGTGTTTTTTGATCCTCGACCGTTTGGCGCAACCCGCCCGCAGGGCTCCTTCCGGGTTTACCCTCTGTCCGATGACCCCCGGGTGTCTGCTCCGCCGCGGAAGTTCAGAGAGCTGCCTGAGAGCGGCCCTCAGGAGTGCCTGGTCAGGATCTACGTGGTGCGCTGCCTCGACCTGCAGCCCAAGGACAACAACGGCCTGGTCAGTCCCTCCTAAAAACTAAAAGTCAATACAAACAAATCGTCTTCTAATCTGGAGACCGTGACGACTGTGAAGAGTGTGACGACTGTGACGATGAAAATAATGTTGTGCCTTTCTGCATTTCCATTTCCAGTGTGACCCATATGTAAAGATCACTTTGGGAAAGAAAACAATCGACGACAGAGATCATTACAAACCCAACACCCTGAATCCGGAGTTTGGGAGGTGATACGATGACTTCACTTCACAGAATATATATATTTTAGGATATTTCCCTTCCTTTAGACTTGTAAATTGCAAAAAGATTTGCGAGCCCCCCCTCAACGCAGTCTTATTCTGTCCAGGATGTTTGAGTTGTCCTGCTTCCTGCCTCACGACAAGGACCTGAAGATCGCTGTGTACGACTACGACCTGCTGAGTCGGGACGAAAAAGTCGGCGAGACCATCATCGACTTGGAGAACAGACTCCTCTCTCGCTTCGCCTCCTACTGTGGACTCCCCCAGTCCTACTGCGTGTAAGAACCTGCAGGTGTCTCTGCATGCATCTCTCAACAGATCAAATTCCTCACTGCAAATCCCCACCTCAAATGGTGATTGAAAATGGACTAACTAGAAGATAGAAAAATGTGAAAATGTACAATAACGCTAAAACATCATAGTACTGTCAACAAAAAAAAAAAAGGCAAAATAAAATAAACCTAATCGATATTAACGTAAAGATGAACAAAAAACTGTAGAGAACAACCGAAGAAATTTACAGGAAAAATGGCAATATACAATAAACCTAATAATAAACATTAAATATAAACTTAACAATTGACAAAAAAAAAATCCACTGTAACAATAAACCTAAAGGTTTTTACCTAACAATTAAACATAAAAATAAGGAGTGGACAATAAGCATTCAGCAATATACAATAATGATGAACAATACAAAATAAAAATGAACCTCGAAATCAACAGTAAACAATAAAAAATAAACCTAGAATTAAAAGAGAAAAAAACGAAAAATGTTCCCAATAAACAACAAACCACAAGAATGAACAATAAACACACCCCCCTGTATCATGATTAACAATAAACAATGCATTGTCACATATCTCGCACAAATCGTGCATAAAATGTGTGCGGTATTACCTGTGCCATGTGATCGGGATAAAGAGTGAATCTAGATATTTCATTACCACGGTTTTCCTCCAGCTCAGGGACCAACCAGTGGAGGGACCAGCTGAAGCCCTCTCAGATCCTGCAGAACCTGGCCAGGCTCCGGGGCGTCCCTCCCCCGCACACCGAGGGCGGGGGCAGCGCGCTGTCCTTTGCAGGGAAACAATACAATCTGCAAGACTTTGGTACTGACATGCTGCTAAACGTGCAATAGTTCCCTATTTTCAGTATGAATTTGTTGCTGAGATTCAAGGTGGATCGATCGTCGACGGCAGTGATATTCAAGGTTTCTTTTGTCGAGCCCCCCCCTTTTTTCAAGGATTTCAAGGACTTGTCGACCAGGTCACGCTGTCACGTTCATTTGTGGCTTTTCTTGCCTATCCTCACATTCTAACAGGGGCCGAAAAGTGCACAACTAATGAAGACAAATATGTTATAATAATGAAAATCATGAAATATAAAAAATATTTGAAAATATAAACAAATGGTATTATTTTCAAGGAACTAATGAAAATAACAACCCCGTTCTCTCCCCAATCCCTCCCCATATAACAATATTCCCAGTGACACACACACACAAACTATAAAATAAACTATTGGGTTTAGAAACTTTAAATAAACTTATTTCATGAAATCTTATTTGGCTGGTCAAATTCGTTTTTTGTTTTTTTTAATCTTTAATTTTCCCGCGCCCCACTGTTTGAATACAACTGATCTATTGTGTTTTTTTTCGTCATTTTTCTGGATGACATGGGTAGGATTTGTGACCGTAACTATATGTCTTTTTTTTTTTTTTTTCATTTTTTTATATTTTTTGTGTGTGTTTTTTTCTTCCCTGTGCAGAGGCCAATAAACTGATCCACCAGCATCTGGGTCCAGCTCGGGAGAGGCTGGCCCTGCACGTCCTCAGAGAGCAGGGCCTGGTACCGGAGCACGTGGAGACCCGGAGCCTCTCCAGCTCCTATCAGCCAACACTGTCCCAGGTTAATCCCACACAGCCGTGAAGCAACAGCACTGTTAGCATTATTTATGTATGACTTAGTAGAGTAGAAATAGCATTCCCATAGAATGTGAATTGTTGCTACAAAGCTGTATTTTTTAGTTGCCTTTTTTAGGGAAAGTCTATAACACAGTTTCTTCTAGTTTATTGCTTGGGCACGGGGGGACAAAGGGCAGTTACATTTTTTCAGTTATATTTATTTATATTGTTCATTAGTAGCATTCCTATTTATCATTAGGTTCATTATATATTGCCAGATTTTATTCTTGGATGCTCATTGGTATTGTTTGGCTTCATTTTATTGTGTTGGTTAACTAACTCCATACTATAATTTATTGGTGTTCATTAGGCTCATTGTATATTTTCGCCAATTTATCTGTTATTCATTGTTCATTCTTACGTTTATTCTTTCTGGTTTGTTGTTTATTGTAAGTTATTGTATGTTTAAAAACGTTTCTTATCATCTAGTTATATCTAGGTTACTGTATGTTGCCATTTTGTCTTACGTTATTGTTGATTTATAGGCTTATTTTATTGTCTTAAGTAAATTCTAGGTTTGCACTTATTGTCTATTATTAGGTTATTGTCATAGGCAAAATTATATATTATGGTTTATCTTAGGTTTATAGTTTATTGTTGATTATTGATTATACATTCCATATTTTTCTATCTTCTGTCTACTGTATATAAGAAGTTTTT
>NC_137202.1:6180870-6333370 GCF_960531495.2 Zeus faber | reverse complement strand
TTTGTCGCAAACTTGGATGCTGGAAGTCTGACTGAGGACGCGGCCCAGGTGGTTACCATGGTAACCAAGGATGCAGGGTTTATCGGATCATCTAACATGAATTATGACTCTGCCAGAAACCAGACGGAGGCCACTCTGAAAAGGTAGCCGTTAGCCTAGCTTTTTCCCGATATTCATTTAGTTGCTTTTTCTTTTATTAGAAATGGTAACACCACTGGTGCTCTCTCACCCTGTACATTTGCGATGCCACTGTCATTTTCACACATTACATTTACACATGCCATACACTGACCAAATCTTGTGCTGTTCTTACAGTGTGGCGTTATCATTGGATGACATGGACAGGCGATGGCTCGGGACACCCATCGATGAGCTGAACAGAATGCCCCAGTGCGCTCCTCCTCTGTCTCACCTGAAGCCGGTGCCTAATCATACTATCACAGTCAGGGTGAGTTAATCTACCGTCATTGTGTTTATCAGGGATTTGAGTGCTGTTATTGTACAAAAAAAACTAAAAAATGAATAACAAGAGGGACAGCATGTGTTTATTAAAGGAACTGGACAGCTGAATGAAAATTATCAATTGCATTTGTGACAAAACTGTTGTGAGGATTATTTCCTCACATTATTATTATATGTTATATATTATATACAATATATAATATATTATATTATTATTATAATTGTTTAAGAGTAGTTCAAGAATTATAATTAAAGATAAATAACACAATAATCACTGTCATTCTCTAAGGAATGGTCGAAATGAGGGAAAGGGAGGAAGGAAGGGTAGGCAGGAGGAAAAATGCTGACCCACATTCAAACATGGTAGATTTCATCAGCCATTAGCCTTCTGCCCTCAATGAACTGTAACCATAGTAATGATATGTATTTACCCTTTGGAAACGCAGGCAATGTGTGGGTGGGTTTACATCCCTGTAACACAGTTTCTGCATGTTATCCTGGAATGCTGCTTCCTCTCATTTTAAAATCTTAGTGGAGGATACCGGGTGCATCTGATCGGTGTCAATAAAGTTGGGCCGTGTCCTCCCTCCGGTCCTTTGTGTGAATATAGCTTTTGATTCCTCCCCTTTCTCGACGTAGAAACAACTTCTGATTCTAACAAGTTGTTTGTGTTATTTTTACACCGTGCGATGACAAAAAAAAACGAAATAGTTTTAGTTGGCTATGATTTTAAAGGAAGAGACATACGTGACTGAGTGAGTGAGTGAGTGCTCGAGAATGTAGGCTTTGTTCATGCCTCTGTCTCTTAAGATGAAGTCAGGAAGAATCGGGGTGGGCAGAGTGAAGTCATCCTGCAGCCCCTCAGGGCCTCCTGTCAGTAAAGCTCCAATCAGATGACGTCCTCAACTTCCAGTCCCAAAGGAGCGCTGTCAGTGCTGTGTGGCTCCAGCCCCTTCCTGCACAAGCACTTAATCACTGGAATTGATTTTAGCTATTGAGTTTCTAATTGAAGACAATTAAGTGTTAAAATGGGAGGGGCAAGGGATGTTTATGGTTGTTTAGTCAGCCGCCTACACTGGAATGCGTTCGTTTGAAATTGACTCGTTGGAAAGGTGAGAATCCAGCTTCTACAGAAAGGAATTTTATGTTGACATTTCAAGTACAAAATCAGGTGTTTTTAAACTTTGGAAGCAAATGGAGAAGAGTCAACAAAGTCAACACCATTCCGCAAATGTGGTTCACTGAGATGACATTTAGTGACTATGTCCCATTTTTATTTCGGTATTAACAGACAGACCTCCTCAGGGAGGGAGAACTCCCCGTCCCCTACCCTTCGAAGTTCAAGGATGCCTGGGACGACATGTCTGTTAAGATGCCCTGCTCCGAAAAGAACCTCTTTCCAATGGAGACGGAGGTATGCAAGAGATGAGGGATGCACCGATACCACTTCTCATGATGATGACTCGTGAAAATCCTTGGATACCTAAAACCAAAACCAACGTGACATGTGGTTGCATGGAGTTCTTTTTTATGTTTTTCTTTTTGTTTTTTGTTGTTTGATTTTTGATAATTTTACTCAAAAAAGCAGGGTATGAATTGGTAACTAAACATAATACAAACACACAGGGGACTTGAAAATCAGTGGTTTGCTATTATTGGAACTGAAAATGTTTGTGTTCCTTTCAGTACAATGTCCATCTTAAGTGTAAGATATTTGCCCTTGATCTTTTACTTTGTCCAGGACGGAGGTGGTATCCAGAGTCGCTGGGAGCTGATCCACACCGCCTTGGAGGGAGAGTTCAAAAGTTCCCTAGATGTCAGGGTGAGGACTTGGTTTGGTTGAAATGGGAGGAGATTAACTCGGTGTTGTATGTTATTATATGAATTGCGTAGGACTGTTATCAGGGGATGAATCTCGTCTTTGAAAAAAGAAATTCAACTGTTTTGAGTGAGTTTTGTTTTCTAGTCGGTCAAACCAGCGAATAAAAATGTGATTACTTGAAACTCCCACCGGATGGCAGAGTTTACAAGACACATGGCTTCCAAGTACAGAGCTGAAAGGAAGAACTTGCTTGTACCGAACATGAATTCCCTTCTTTTTTGTATTTAACACATGAACCCCCATATGACTTCACTCAAAATTCTCCTTTCTTAATGATCTTTTCCTTCTCTGATCTTTGCGCGCAGGATGCGATCCTGCGTTACAACACAGCCCATGCAAAGAGATGGGACTTCACTGCCCTGAACCTTCTGTGCACAGAGGTAAGCTCTACAAATATCTATTTTACTAGTTTTCTCGAAAAGTTTAATGTCATTTCAAAATTTAGATATATTAAGCGATAGTCACGATGTTTATTTTTCATCTTATTTTAAACTTAACGGCTCTATTGGTGGCAGTAAGCAGTACACATTATAATTATTAATTGGTCTATAGCGGGAAGATGACTTGGAAGCAAATTAAATGCAATTCTGAACCCTATATATTATGGTTCTATTTCCTGTTGACTCTCATTTTAAGATCATTATAGGGTAAGGTGTTAGCGTTTACACTTTGTCATGTTAAACATCTGCGGACAAAAGGGAACATTTAAAAAAAATAATCCAAGCATTACAAGTATGCAATAATCTATTTATGTTGTTCATGTTGCTGTTTGTTTTCTTCTTATATATTTATTATTGTTTCATGATGGACTTAAAAACCCTTCGGTAACATTTGACATTTAGCGACAGATAGCGCCCCCTAAAGGAAGCAGTAGAAACTATACCACCATTACCATCACCAAACTTGAACGCTTCTCTTCCAAAATCCATTCCTATAGTTTTGTATCTCTAACTGTAGTGGATTACAGTTAGCCCAATCTCTCGTAATTTCATTATAAAATGTCGTTACATGTTGCACCTCAACCTAATAGGCTATTGAATAAATAAACGAGCCACGCATGAAGGACGATGTCATCTGGGACCAGAAAGAACACCAGCTGGTTTCCGATTCAGCTCCCCATGTGTCATGTCACTGTCCCCATCTTGTTGTTGCCACATGTGTACAGCGCTTCACAACCGTCACATAACGTAGCAGACACCACTCCACACCACACCACAGTGAATAATTCTGCATTATTATTATATATATAAAAATATATAATAACTGTCAGACCACAATACCAAACTTTACAAATACGTTTTTTTGAATGTAACTGACCTCAGTTTCCCATGATGATAATCCATTTAACAACATAATTATTTTTAAAATGGCACAGCTAATTTAGAGTACTTTTTTTAACTCTTATTTTCGCATATTTAGCAGGTGTGCTGCAAAGTAAGCACTTTCAGAGGCAAAAAAAAGTTTGAATTAGAATTAATCAATTTATTGTATGAAATTAGTAATTAACTCGACTCTAACTCTTTATGCTTTTCCATTTGTAATAGTCTATTTCTACAGTCAGAGGTTGGAGAAACTCTTAAATATGTATTTGTGAATTGCAGCCAGTTATGTGTATCACGTCGTGTTAGGTTACCTGCTCCATGACTTGTCTTCAGTCATGGAGCTATAGACGGACGCACGCTAACGCACGCAGCGTTCTTTACTCTGCTGTTTGGCTGCGGCCCACCAGGGTGGATCCTCCCCTCCTGGTACCTCTGATATTCATCCAGTCAGGATGGAAGGGTACACAGCGCAGCAGCAGCTGTTGTGGCTGAACCAAGGGAATGCCTATCTCCCGTTCTCCGTCTCGCTCCTTCCTCGTCTATCCTTAACACTCACGCTCTTCTATTTACAAAGCCTCAGACTGTAATTAGTCGCCAGTGATCAAAACATTTTCACTTAGTCCCCTGTGGGAATTTCGTACTTGTCAGTCTGCATTTTGTTTCAGAAAATATGTTTGGAAATGTTTATTCTATATTAGAATATATACCTTGCGCATACACTAAAAACCACTCTCTTTACTCACACACCACTCCATTTCCTGGATATTTTTTTTTTCTCTTTTATTTTTCAACAATAACACTTACACTTTTGTTTTGTGTTAACATAACATATGAGACTGAATTGTGACTTCACTTCCCTTCTCCTGGCTCAAGCTACACCTTTTCACATCGACGATATTTGTCTGGAGGCACAATATATGCGGGCAGTCTAGTTTCATGAGTCCCACTCATGAATTGAATAGCAAATCAATTCCCGTGAGAAACCTTATTGAGTGACATTGTGGTAATATTTATTTATAACAATCTTGTCAATGTAGGTTCAACAGTAGGTCAAAGCCATGAAGCACAAGGCGATTGTTCTAATACAGCTCTTTAAAACCAGTATAATCCAGCGCTCGATGCTTATTACATGCTCACAGATTGATAGAACAGCCTGGTCCTCATCCCTCCTCTTTACTAATTGGGCATCCAAATTCAAACTCTCGTGCAAGCGGTCCTTTTCTTTCCCTTTTAAACAATTTCTTTGAGTAGGGCAGAGAGTTTGGTAGATCAATAGCTGCCGGAGCCATTTTACAGCTCAATCCAATTTAATTAAAAGGGCCTATTAAATCTATAAGGATGCTAAGTAAGGCCATCAGGATAAACAGGCCCTCCCTGTGCTGAATCCGTTGCAGTGGTGTTGCATTCGGGGCAGAAGACGTCTGGTCAAGGTTGAAATCACAAAAGTAAAAAGTGGAAGCTTGTTATCAAATCTCCTTTGCAGTGGATTTGATTATAATAAAGTACTATTTTTAAGTGCTTATTTGGTGGTCGATTATCCTATTGATTAATTAATAAATACAATCAGTGCAATGGTATTGCTGACATACCCTTCAGTTCATTTTATTTTCTGTGCTCCTATTCTATTTTCTCTACATTTGTAGTTTTAATATTTGACCCTTTTCCCCCCAGCCAAACAGAGTTTATAAAAGCGAGAGCAGCATTTATGCAGAACTATGCACCGATTTTCATCAGGTGCATAGCCACTAGGCCACTGATTGACACTGCAAATGTATTGGCTCTAGAAAAAAGGAAAATACCAATTAGAACTCGTCTGTAAATTGTCTTTCTGTCTCCACCCCTCCAAATGAAAGTGTCACAATGCCACTCTAATAAATTTTGGAAGCCTAAGCAGTTGCTGAAAATATGAGTAATGGAGAAATGCAGAACACACACATTTAATTTCACAAAGACAAGACTCAGTTGAGGTTTTTCAAGCTTGCTGTGACACAGTGAATTAATGTTTGCAATTGAAAAGTTAATTTTAGAATGCAACATTTTTAAATAAAAGGATCAGACTGCAATATACCATGAGTCAAAGATGCTCTGTCAATTCTTTATCCATCTATTATTCATTCTTTATTTTACAGTTGTAAATCTAGGCTCCATCTGCTGACTCAGTTTGCTCCTTTATCAATCTGCTCTTGTATCGATGAGCTTCATCTACTGTGTGCATGGGCGTTTCCTCACATATGTGTATGATTCTTGTGGCTAGTTGTATTAGCCCCGATCCAACCCATCACCTTCAGCCATCCATTTCTCCCAGAGGGGCACTTTATGATGTCTGCCAGCTCATTACTCCTGACAGCATTTAGTCAGACCTGCTCCTCAGCTATATAAATGCCTGCGGCCAAATTACCCCCTAGACTTCCTGTTTGAAACCATGCAGCCCTGCCTTGCTCTCCCACTCCAGGATTGGTCATTTGCATTTGTTACAGAAGGTCCATTTAATCAGGCCAGCTCCCCCGCTAACCTTAATGGAAAAAGCCAAGTGATAGATGTCGCTACACTCATGGCCAATACGCTCATAAGTGATTGCGTTGTAAATCTAGGTGTATGATAGAATAACTGTGTGTTTATTTTAAAGGGAATTACAGATGGGTGCTGAGGTAAGCTGCGGGCTGCAGTATGGACGCTCCAGCCGCAGCAGATTTGCTCAGAGATTAATGGCGGTTCAGTCCGCAACAAATTTTGTGCCGGAGCCGGCTCTGCTGCAGTTTTCTATTTTTTATTTTTTATTTTGTCATTGCGTAATTAGTATTTACCAGTCTATAGTAAAAGATGTAACTATTGCTTGTGCCATAAACTAGGACAAGTATACATGTGGAAGCCTAGCTTGATCGTTCCAAAATGAAATAAAACACTTAATTGCAGGCCATCACCAAAACAAACTTCAGGTCAAGTCTTCAAATGGCTTACCGCACATCAGGAAGGCATCAACATTTGCCTGCCCGCTACTAGAATTTTTGGAGTTGAGTGCGGTAGTAATTGAGAAATTGAGCACCTTTCCTCTGATGCATTGTTGCAACAGAAGGATTTCATCTTAAGTTAACTAATGGTGTATTCCAGGATAGTGGAACCACATCTACACTCATCTGTCACCTCTGCCTTCATCTAAATCTTCATTTCCCTCAGAAATGGAGAATTAGTAAAAACTGAAATTTGACGACTTTAAGAATTTACTTTCTGGTGGGGATAGAGGAAATAAAAAAACCCAGAGTCAAATATCAGGATATATTGACAGCTTTTTTTGTTTGATAATTATTATATTTTTGCAAAATAAACCTGTACCTCAGCTCACCTGGATGAAAACCTCAGTTGAGATGCGTTTTGGTCACCCATCTAAACAATATTAACAGAATGAATACCAAGTTTTCTACAAATTAGGTCAAAACAAAGTCTTTTCTCTATTGTGTTGGGAATACTGGCGACCGGTGGTGCTGTTTCTAATATGAAACGTCAATTAGATCTCCAAACCTCTCCCTTTCTCTGGTGTTTGACCCTCCAGAGCAAATGGTTATTGCCACATTCTCACCCGTAAACCAGTGTTGTGAGAATAAACTTTAACATGAAGCAATATAGAAGGGTCATGAAACAATTCATGTTGAATGACCCGGACCTTTCAACGGGGCAAGTTGACCATCCACGCATATATACTTTTCACTTTTGACTTCACATTTAGTTCTCGCGTCAGCTTTAGAACATACTGGACATTGTGCTCTCCTTTTGTTTCCATGTAAAGATTCCAGTTACTGATCAGTCACTGATGCTAAAATCATAGTCATGTTAGCATTCAACTCCACAAGTGTCCCATTAACGATTACTTGAATTGTACTTTAATAATACTCCCTGGCTTTCTCCCTATCCTCTCTTTTTTATTTTTATTTATTTATTTATTTATTTATTTATTTATTTATTTATTTATTTATTTATTTATGTTTTTGCTCTCTTCCAGTATCTTGAGCATTGTGAGGCGCAGCACCTGTTTGAAGTCATCCTCCCGGCCATGGTGACTTTGGCACTCAACGCTCCTCGCATCTGTACATCGGTAGGTGCCCCATCTTGTTTGTTTTGTTTTTTTTAGAGAAAGAAGGGTTGATTGAGGAGAAGTTTCGAGGAATATTTAAAAAGTGACCGCGTCCGTGCATGAGTAGCAGAGGATCTAAAGCCGTAGCATGTAAGTAATGAAGGACAATCTGCTATCTGTAGCAGGAGGCGCTTCATTAGATCTTCCAATCGAACTTCTAAGGAAGCAGCTTCGTTAGAAGGAATGAAGGGATGGGATGGGGGTCCTTTCCCACATCTTGTCATCTGTTGGACGGGCAGCGCCTGATTACTAACCTTTTCCTCACAGTTTTGCTCTCAATTATTACAACATTTAGTTGACATTCATTCATATTTTATGGAAATGTTAATTTCAAGACTAGTATATAGTGTTTCACTGAAATTGCATTTAACTAAGCACCATAACGTTCAACCATGATCATAACACTCTCAGCTTGACACTGACATAATATAAATGTATTTTTTAATTAATATGTAGTTCACACATGTTTATAGTAGTGTGTTGTACTAAGTATGTTTTGGAGAACTGCCCTATACCTACTGTTAAACTGAATCTGTGATAGAGTTATGTGATATTTGTTTTTGACAAAGTTTGATGTATCAATTTAAACCTTTTGCCGGGCCAGTAATTTTACTCTTTGTTAATAACCCCTCGCTTGTAGTGCATAGAAACATGGAGAGAAAACTTGTAATGACACAACACATACATTTGTTGACAGAAAAACAATCTGAAAAAAGATTTGTGAGTGTCTTTTTAAGACTTTTTAACTCATTGTCGAACTTGTAGCTGAGTTTATGCCAAAAGAAGGGTTTCATATATTAGCGGTAGTTTATTTAGGTTCTAAAAAAAGGCAAAAATGAACATATAGCAAAACCACAAAAGACTCAATATTCCAAAGGGTTAAGGATCATACTATGTCTGAATGGTGTCCGATATCCAATATTTAATTGTGGCAGATTGTTCATGGGCCTGTTTAGAAGTCCTATGGGTACCTGACAGCTTTTCAGTAAAGACAAAGAGAGAATATAAATAGAACAAGCACACAGATAGTGAAAATGCACCAATTTTGAGAAAACTTAATGTATTTATTTTATGTTAGATTGGTTTTGGAGTAGTTTTCATTGATACTTATTCAGGTTTTGGTCTTCAGAGAATTTTTGTCTCCCAAACAACATTCAAACTTCATTTCCATGTGGTTCGCAAATGAGATTCTACAGTATTAAAACACATTAACATGTCTACTTTATTCATACCTTGTCGCTGCAGCTGGGTCAGGGGGTTGTGTGGGCAATGCATTATGGGCATTGAAGTTTGAAGTGAACACTGACTCTGTAGAAAGTGTACTCCAATACTTTTGGGGAAAAAATTAATGGACCAAGTAATTTCGCCGCAAAAAGGCTCCTTAACATACTATAGATGGATATTGATTAATTTTGAATGAATAGCTTGAGTTAAAGTGATTTTTGGAGGGCTTATAGGGGGTTTCTTTGGCACTGAATAGTGGAATGGTGCGTTGGCCTTGGTTTATTGTTTGTGGTGAAATAAATAATAATAGAAATGGCCGCAGTCTTTTGTTAGACCCTTTAAATGTCATACCAATTTGTCTTCATTCTTGTTTTCTATTATCTATCATAGATATTGACAAAGAAGGCCAAGATCAACATTCCTCGAATTACATTTTGTCTTTCAGAACTATAACATTTTATCTAATAATGTTGATTAATATGCCAAGTTGGTGCACACAGTTTTCCACATTGTAGAAATAAACCACAGCCTTGGGGTAGAAGGTTATTGTACCAGTGTGTCTTATCTGTGCTATTAACTTAACTCCATTTGTTGTGGTTGTATAATGAAGGATCCTGGTGGGCCCTTGTTTGCTTGTCGGTATTTAGCCGCCAAGCTAATGTTTATGTGTGTGTTATTAGAGCTGGTATTGATCAGCCATCAGGCCGGCCTTGGGAGGCTCTTTAGCCATAATCAGTGGAGATGGATGGGCCTACTGGGTCTGACTGAGCCGGACTGGAGCAGTGCAAGAAGGCCAGAGCCTTAATTACTGGCACCCATTTACCTAATGGAACTCTGCCTGCCTCTACCGCCCACTATACAGCTAAACTGATTTCCTCTCCCCCATTAGCCCCTCAACCCAAGCCAAACCCGACTGCCCACGGAGACTTGCATGCTCTTCTCCCTTCTCCAAGAGTCTCTGTCTTCTCCTTATTTATCATATTCCCATGTACCCTGCCTCGCTTATTTCTGCATTCCAATGTCTGCCCGCTTTTTTTTTTGCATTTGTTGCAAATTTTTTCTCTTCCTTTTCTTATCAGCCCATTCCCCTGCTGAAGTCAAGGCTGAACCATTCCCTGACTTTGTCTCAGGAGCAGATCGCCTGTCTGCTGGCAAACGCCTTCTTCTGCACATTCCCTCGACGCAACTCCCGCAAGTCAGAGTACTCCAATTATCCTGAGATCAACTTCTACAGGTAAAGGGGTGACAGAACCACATTCAATGGCTCAATATCTGTCTGTCTGTGTGTCTGCCTGTCTGCCTGCCTGCCTGCCTGCTTCTCTGACTACTGCATCAAAAAATCGACCCTTTCAATTGATCAAAAACATGAACAAATATTCAAAATGCTAATGTTACACCCAGTTTGATCCTAATATGCAAAATAAGGAGTAATTGTCTCCATAAGAGGGCAGTACTGCATTGAAAACCCCCCAAAAATATGTTTTCTGTATTTTTATTCAGCCTCTGCTCATTTGACGAGTTCCTTAAAAACACTGAATTAAAATTCACCCCTCAAGACATCACCACGGCATATGGTCAGAGACTGGCATATGTTAAATCACAGTTGTTTTTCAGATTCATCTGAACCACCATCATTAACTATACACTAGAACTACCTTTTTTCCACAATACAGGCTTGGTGTCTGAGCCAGTGGTTCTAAGGCTATGTTCAGCGCTGTGCTGTGTGTGGTCAACACTGTCAGCGGAGGAGTGTTTTATTAGTGTTTTCTATCTGCCTACTCAAACTCAGTGGTCTGTTAAAGACTATTGGAGGAAAGCCTGGGAGGGCTAATTGAAACAAATGTACATCTTGATAGACTGGGTGTGAAAAGTGCATGTCTATCTATCTCATCGTGTTTGTGTCATCTTGAGGTGTCACTTGTGGCAGTGAGTGAAATGATACCAATATAAATATTTCATGCTGTGTTCACATAATAGCCATCCCATTATAGCGTCTTCACTATCAATCTAATCTGCTCAAACAGCAGAGGAATGCTTTGGATTACCGGTCTCCAGACATGACATTTTCTGAAAACTCTGTCATCCGAGTAGGGCTGGGCGATATATTAATATAATAATATTATATCAATATATCGCCCAGCCCTACTAGGATGATTGATATCAAGCCACTGATAGGTGAAGTGAATAACATTGATCATCCTGTCACAATGGCACCTGTCAAGGGTTGGATTACATTAGGCTATATACAGTATGTATGTGTGTGTGTGTATGTGTGTATATATATATATATATATATATATATATATATATATATAATCACAATTCGGCCTTTGTCAAAGTCATAATATATATATACATATATATACATATTATGACTTTGACAAAGGCCCAATTGTGATTGCTAGACGACTGGGTCAGAGCATCTCCAAAACAGCAGGTCTTGTGGGGCGTTCCCGGTATGCAGTAGTTAGTACCTACCAAAAGTGGTCCATTGAAGGACAACCGTTGAACCAGCGACAGGGTCAAGGGCGCCCATGGGCTAATTGATGCATGTGGGGAGCGAAGGCTAGACCATCTGGTTGGATCCCACATAAGGCAAGGCAAGTTTATTTCTATAGCACATTTCAACAAGGCAATTCAAAGTGCTTTACATAAAACATAAACAGCACGAAGACAAAGTGCAAAGAAACACATTATAAAATGACATAGAATGCATAAAGTAAAAAAATAGAACACATAGAATGCATAAAAGTTGTAGGGCAGTGCAAGAAATTAATCAAAGAAACCTTGTTTTACTCTTTGTTAACAATTATTTAACCTATTCCCCAAATAGCGTTCTACCTTTTCAAGGTGATAGTCTAGCCCCGGAGAACCAGTCTGTAGATCTTTTCTTTGTTAACAACTATTTCGCCTATTCCCAGAAAAGCGTTTTACCTATGTCAAGGCGATATCTTAGCCCCGGAGAACCGGTCTGGAGGTCTTTCGTTTATCTGATCACTGTTTCAGATAGGCCAAAGCCGTTATAATACAGTGCAGACAAAGCCACTTGTAATCACATTTCAACAACAAGGCAATTCAAAGAGCTTTAAATCAAGCATCAGAAGCATCAAGACAAAGTGCAAAAGAAACACATTGTAAAAAGAAAGAACATTATTATAAAGTTAAGAAATTGAATGCATAAAATCAAGTAAAAGTGACAGTGCATTGCAAGAATATTTGGTTTAGTAAAAGGCAGCGGCAAACAGAAAATTCTTTAGCCTTGATTTAAAACGGTTGAGAGTTGCAGCAGAGAGCTACTGCAACATAAGCAACATAAGAACTGCTGTAGCACCAATTGTTGAAAAAGTTCCTGCTGACTATGATAGAAAGGTGTCAGAACACAGTGCATCACAACTTCCTCCTTATGGGGCTGCGTAGCCACAGACCGGTCAGAGTGCCCATGCTGACCCCTGTCCACCGCTGAAAGCACCTACAATGGGCACGTGAGTGTCAGAACTGGACCATGGAGCAATGGAAGAAGGTGGCCTGGTCTGATGAATCACGTTTTCTTCTACATCATGTGGATGGCCAGGGTTAGGGTCCGATCAAGCATCTGTGGGATGTGCTGGAACAACAAGCTCGATCCATGGAGGCCCCACCTCACAACTTCCAGGACTTAAAGGATCTGCTGCAAACGTCTTGGTATCGGATACCACAGGGTTAGAGCCGTTTTGGCGGCACGAGGGGGAGCTACACAATATTAGTGGTTATTAATGGTGGTTTTAATGTTGTGGCTGATCTGTGCGTGTGCGTGTGTGCGTGTGTGCGTGTGTGTGTGTCTGTGTGTGTGTCTGTGTGTGTGTCTGTGTGTGTCTGTGTCTGTGTGTGTCTGTCTCTCTGTCCGTGTGTGTCTGTGTGTGTGTGTGTGTGTGTCTGTGTGGTGTCATAATTCTCCAAATCCATGATTCAATTGGACTTTCGATTCTAAGGTCATGATTCGATTTTCAATTTAAACATAATGTATTTTTTTCAGCACTGACCACAGATGCCATTGTTCGACTATCGAGACTTGATTGTTAAAGAAAAACACTTGTTTCTCAATAAGTACCTTTTATTTGAGGATTAAAAAGAATTAATAATAACAAAAAGATCAGTATATTTAAATGTGGTGAAGTTCGCAAACTTCACCACACTATCACAAAGCTGGTAGTAGCTGTTTTCTCTGGAACATCGCACTTAAATGGCTTAAATAAAAACTGTTGATTGATATAAAAGTTGTTTCTATTTATTAAATCGCATGGAGGAAGCAGATGGAGGATTTGGACATGGTGGTCTCCAATGGCGCGATTGGTCTGTGATAGTTGCGGCTCCAGGTTGTTACTTGTATAAATTCTTATATATAATTACAGACACTAAAAAATTTAGGTTTAATATATTTTATTGCAGAAATATCAGTGCATCTGGTGTGGCTTACTTTAGTCATCGTGTGGCTTACTTCTGTAATGTGACTTTGCGTTTGTGTTTTCGTATTTGCAAATCTTTTTTGCTATGCAGTTCGTTCGACATGTCTGGATTTGCAGCGTATTTTCTAAAACGATCTCCACGTGTACATTTCTTACCAATAGTCATTCTCAAAATATTGTCTAATAATCGATGCTGTTTTTATCGCACAGCCCTACTGTGTATTTGATTATTTTTTAATTCTTGTCCAAGACAGTGGGCGGGGGGCAGTTGGCGCTGTTTACCAAACAGACAATTGCATTTTGTAAGAATCCTTTGGATGATAGAATCTTAGAATCTTAATCTTAACTAGATTTTCCCGAACTTTGTTAGGTCTTTGAAGATTTGTTGGGATGGTAAACAATTAGGGCCTTCTTTCCTTACACATTGTTCTGCACATTAACCATTGTATACATTGATATCTCTAAATATACTCTGTGTAATCCATATTACTCTCAAATAAAACATTTTGGCAAATGTATAAGATACATGACTTGTCATTACTGGTATCTGGTGCTTTGACACAACTAGAGAGTAGTCTGGTGAAATTTATTTTTTTGGTTGTGCTCCATCCATGTGTCCATCATGAAGGATGTGATTTTATATTTTCTTTGATATTAATACAACACAACTGTTAGCTTTACCTCCATTTAGCTCTCTGCTCTCCCTAGGGATATACATTTTTAGTAGATAGTGGGGTTTTTTGTTTTTTTTGTTGTTTTTTTTATCCAGGAGATTTTTGTTTGCATTGTTTGTGCCTCCTTGACATGATCAATATCTCCCCTAGCAAAAGGCTTATTTTATCTTAACCCTAAATCCTACATGTGCAATCAGTCATCTCAATTTGTCCATATCAGAGTAGGATATCTACCTCCCCATCAAATGTCACTGGCAGGCTAAATGGGGAGTTCTGTCTAATAATGTAAGCATTGATTCAGACAGCGGAGATGGCTGTTTCAGACCTGTGCCAGCAAAGCGCGGCAGCAGGCTGGCTCTGCCTTCTCAATCAGAATTTCTGCCTTCAGCCAAGTGCGGGTCAGGGGAAGAGGGGGGAAAAAATAGTTTGTTTCTGCGAAGACGAGACAAGACGACCAGCAGCGGCTAATATGGGGGCCCTGGATCGTTACTGGCCCTCCCCCTTGCCTGTAATTGAGTGAGTGTCCGTCACTCTGCTTATCGGCTACAGTAGCGCTCCGTCTTGGCCCGAGCAGAGCAGCAGGCAATCTGCTGATTGCTGTTTTGGCAGAACTGCCAAGGTTTGTCCTCTATTAAGTGATGGATAGATTTGAGTGGGAGCAATGGGTGATCTCTTTGGCTTGGGTTTTACTCCATCTGAGAGGTAAATGGTAATAGGAAACAGGATAGGAAATATTATATATAATGTTTATATATTAATAATATATATATTTATTGTAAAACTGAATGATGTTTTATCTTACCTCATCAGCAAGAAAATAAGCTGAGAGAAACGCTCAAAAACTTTTACTTTTTTACACTTTATTTGGCAGATGAGAGTACAGAATAGAAGAGCTAACTTCATTATTACAAATACATATCACCCATCTATATTGTATTTTCTGCCACTCATGTACCTTCCATCATTACCTGATCTACCTGTCTCCTTCTGAAAAACCACGATTTTCTAGTCACACTGTGAAGAGCACCCCATGCACTCACTGCTCACTCATGTCACTGACAAGTTCCCTTGCAGGGAACATTACACCAAATTGTCCAGACGGACTGAGGGAATGGGGGAAGGGGCTGGAGCATGACCAAGGCAGCGTCAGGGATTGAAAGAGTGGGAAAAGTGCTCGTCAATGAGCAGATTGCCTTCAATACATTACCTTTTTCTTTTTTTTTTAAGGGCTTTTAGTGCATCAGCTTTTTCTTTGTCATTTCATTTGTTGTCTGTTTTTTTTTCTTTTTTTTCTTTTCTTTTGTTGGTGAAAGGCAGTAGGAGGTAAGGATAAAGGCACGGTCCTGATTTGACGTCAGTTTTGATTGCGTTCAACAGAGGCAGTGCTAGTATGGGGCTGGTTTAAGCCGCCCAACCAAAGTGCAGGTTCTCTGTCAACTTGGAAAATAAAAAAAATTCCTGCAAGTCATGTTATTCAGTGTTATGTCCGGGTGTAGTTATTTTCCTTGAAATAATGAAAAATCAAATTGTTGGTTAACTGACTCACGCAAATGCAAGCCAGCTTCTTCCCAGAGTGTTCTGGAAGCAAGTGACGTCTTGATATCAATGTAATGATCTACCTTAATTTGCAATTCTGTCACCCTGTCTCAGGAAAACTCATGACAGTGGTAAACCATAACAGGCACAATTAAAATTTTCTCACACATGCCGGATTTGTACCTTTTTATGAAATAAGGCTGACAGACTCCCTATTAAATTCAATGTTTTTTTTGTTTTTTTTAATGCGGGTTTTTCCAACAGTGCGCAGTCTCTTGCACTGCTTTTCCCCTGCTTTACTTTGTGTTTAGGCTTTCAGCCCATTCTATTGTAGGGTGGACATGGAGTGGGCAGTCTAAGATTGTTTACTACTTACTACATATACTACCTGTACCTTAGTATTAGCGTGCACATGTATTTACATGCTATGATATGTCACCAGATGTTATACATCATCCTGGTTCCTTTTTACATGCTATTTGAGTGAACTAGGGTTTTCGGCCATACTAAACACTAATTTCGGGCACTATGTCTGTGACAAATAATCTCTTGAACTTGAACTTAAATAGTATGTTGGTATGCATGGTATTTTACGTGTCTGCCTCAAACAGTGACCAAACCACTATTGCGTTACTTAATCCAATAATGCTCCTCTACAGGTGAGGGGGAGGGCCAGATTAATACATCTATTAAAATAGAAAGCTTGAATTCAGATGATTAGTATTTTAGGAAAGGCAATTCTCCACCTAAACATTTTTTCTTTCACCGTCTTTTTCAGATTATTTGAAGGGTCCTCACCGAAGAAGATTGAGAAGCTGAAAACTCTGTTGTGTTACTTTAGGAGAGTCGCGCAGACAAGTAAATTATTTCATATGCCCCATATTGTAAATGTCATATGTTGTTGTATTAGCTGGTAGTTGATTTGTTATGTCTTCTTCTTTCTTATTTGCTAGGGCCAAGAGGTCTTGTGACATTCACGCGGCAAAGTTTGAATAATCCGCCGCACTGGGAAAGGTACTGTACGCTATACCACTATGTTATTTAAGTCATTTGGACTCTTAAAGCATGCTTGGTGGGTCCAATAGCCAGTGCTCTTCGGCTGAGCACTCTGTATAGAACATTAAGTAATTAATTTAATACACCAGTTAAGAATATGATCAATACCCAAATGGGTGTTTTCCCACACATGTAATGTAGTTTCCCTCAGGCGTCCCACAGAGTCACTCTTAAAGGAGAATTTCAAGTATTTTACATTACTTCAAAACACGATCTTTACTACAGCACCCAACTTATTTACGCTATGAACCTTTTCCCATCCAATATGTGCAGATTCTGCTCTTGTGCTGGCACCTTTTTTTTTTTTTTGTACTTAACATTTTGTTTCCAAGTTATGACATTGACTGGCTACTCTGTTGTCACAGTGCAGTGGGGAATGATTTGCTCCTCATATTTGCATCAATAACAAATTTTAACATTTTTCTATCTAGTTCCATGACCCGGTTGACACGACTCCACATCACGTGTGAAGGGACGATTGAGGATGATGGATATGGGATGTTGCAGGTGGGAGTCCTTTCGGAGTTTTGCTGTGATAAAATTGGTTTTCAGCTATGATGATTGATGATAGAGCATTGTATTTAGGGATGGGCGATATTATGGGGGGGGGGGATCACAATATTCTTTGACTGAAACTGTGATATTGATAATTTTGGGGAAGATTTCTCCTTAGATATTTACACACAAAATAAACAATCATTTGTAATGTGTATATTATGACCAAGCAGGATGCACCGACAGCTAGAACAATCTATGAAGTTCAGAAAATTGTATTACTGTAATGCAGCCTTAAAGATAACATTTTACTATGTTGCAATATTACGATGACCAAAATCGCCTCATAACCAAATCGTCTCATATTATGATATCAATATTATATATAATATATAAATTGTGTGCATGCGTGTGTGTATTTCTCTTCACTTGAGTGAAAGTCTATCGGAGTCATTTTAAAAACCTTTCCCTATTAGTGAACGAGGGATGCAGTAAGCTCTTTATTCCAAGCTCTCCAGTTTATTTGAGTGATCGTATCCTCTTGTCTCCATTTATTATCTATTTGTGCGATCGTCCACTGACCAAAAGGACCGTGCATGGCTGTTGATGTGCCTTTCCATCAACTGTCAGAAGGTCCTAAACAGTTAACCACATGTGTGCATGTGCTTTGCTTTTGTCCATATTTGTGTATATTTTTGACTCCCTGTCTGTCTGCATTGGCTCACCTATGTTCCTGGGCCCCTACCCCTGGGCTCCTCCGTGGTTTGTTTTGTCTTTTGGCTGACAGCTGATGTGCACACATGAGTAGTTCAGTGGGGACTAGGGAGTAAGTAGGACCCTGGTTGGATCGGGGGGGAGGGATGAGGGGTTGAGCCTTCTTACTGGGGCAACCTATCGGGGCAGGAGCTCTACGGGTGGATTGACGGCTTTCTGTGCAGGGTGGGTACCAGTCGGGTGCAGAGTTTTTGATAGGGCAAAGATGGCTGTCATCTTGTCAAGAGGGCTGATGGAAGGCTAAAGGGTAGAGGGTAGCTGTGGAAGATAGGAGCTGAGTAGAAGAAGGGCTGTTGAAGGGAAGAACCCCCCCCCCCCCACACACACACACACACACACACACACACACACACACACACACACACACACACACACACACACACTTTCATGCTGACAGACACAGCTGTGGGCCAGTGAGCATAACCCTCCTGACAGACTTTAAACAGCAGAACAGTGAGTGTCAACAGGTTGCCGCAGATAAACAAAGAAACACAAGCTGAAGGATTCCTGTCTCACATTCTGACTGTGATTATATATCGTTAAATTATGGACCTTCATTTTAGTGTCCTTAATGGGATTATTTATTTTAATCATTACATCAATCATTATTTATGTGTTGTAATGTTTTATTGAAGATCTTTTTCAATTGTCATAAGTTATTTATATTCAGAAGGTCTGGGCTGGAGCGGATACTGTAGAAACAGTAAATATATACAAAATATAAAAGAATCATGAATACCTCTGTTGTGTTATGCTGGGATCAGACTACACTTATTCAGCCAGATTTTGACACGATTTCGTCGCCGCCGACAAATTTCTAGCGCTGGGCCTGAATATGAACATCGGAAATGATAAACGGCCGCCTGCCTTTACCCCTTGTAGCGTGACATAATCGAAGAGCAGCAATGTGGCGTCTGGGACGCCCCACAACACCACAACAAAAAGTCTAGCATGTCAGAATTTGTTGTATTTTCCTGCCTAGTTTGACACCTATGACATGTTCCTTGATGTTGACCAATAAGATGACAGAGTGCACTCTGGTGCACATATGCATATGCATGTTTACATACACGGTATGTAAACATGGCGAAGAGAAAGAGGGATGCTGCTGTTTCTGCTGTCAACAAAAGCGAGGAAAGGTTCATTGAGCAGTGGGAACAATGCGTTTCCTCAAGGGAGTACCTTGACAGTCAAAAAAGATAAATGTTGGCGAGAAATAGCAGAGGCACTTCAGTAACCCGGAGAGTAGCTGGTTAAGCTATGCTACTGAACACAAGACCGCCAGCATCACACATAGTGATTCTGTAGCCATGATTGACAATTTCTTGACACTCCTCCCCGACAGCCTGGTCGTGAGAGGCAGCATACTGTACGATGATTGGTCGGGGTTATACTTGTAGAGTTGCCAGTCTCCCGGGCCAAAACATGGCAAGAATAAATGGCACTATGATTGCCTAATCTGACCTGGTGACCATCGTGAAAGACAAAAATATCATGTAGTCTGATCCCGGCGTTAATATAACTATCTACAGTATATACGCGCTCTGAAACTTCTTATTTTGAAAATGGCTTTTTTTTTACCTGCATGAAGCCTTTAGGTGTCATTTAAATGTGCAAGTACACCCAGTAACACCTGCATGTGTGGTTATTGGACCATTTCAAAGTTTTGCATTAACAGATTTAATGTACACCGATCACCCAACAATGAAACCACCACTCATAACCACTAATATTGTGGAGCTCCCCCTCGTGCCGCCAAAACAGCTCTGACCTGTCGAGGCATGGACTCCACAAGATCTCTGAAGGTGGTCTTGGTATCTGGCACCAAGACGTTAGCAGCAGATCCTTTAAGTCCTGTAAGTTGTGAGATGGGGCCCCCATGGATCTGTTTTTTTGTTCCAGCACATCCCACAGATGCTGGATCGGATCGGACCCTAACCCTGGCCATCCACATGATGTAGAAGAAAATGTGATTCATCAGACCAGGCCACCTTCTTCCATTGCTCCATTGTCCAGCTCTGATGCCCACGTGCCCATTGTAGGTGCTTTCAGCGGTGGACAGGGGTCAGCATGGGCACTCTGACCGGTCTGCGTCTACGCAGCTCCATACACAGCAAGCTCTGATGCACTGTGTGTTCTGACACCTTTCTATCATAGCAGCATTAACTTTTTCAGCAATTTGTGCTCCAGTATCTCTTCTGTGGGATTGGACCAAACGAGCTAGACTTCACTCCCCGCGCACATCAGTAAGCCCATGGCCGCCCATGATCCTGTCGCCGGTTCACCGGTTGTCCTTCCTGGACCACTTTTGGTAGGTACTAACCACTGCATACTGGGAATACCTCACAGGACCTGCCTTTTTGGAGATGCTCTGACCCAATCGTCTCGCCATCATAATTTTGCCCTTGTCGAAGACACTCAGATTCTAATGCTTGTCCATTTTTCCTGCTTCCAATACATCAACTTCAAGAACTAACTGCTAACTTGCTGCTGAATATATCCCACCCCATGACAGGTGCCATTGTAAGGAGATGAGCAATTTTATTCACTTCACCTGTCAGTGGTTTTAATGTTGTGGCTGATTGGTGTATGTTGATGTTCTCCAACTCTCATTCGATTATTTCCAAAGCAGGAAGCAGTGTTATGATCCTTAGACGTTTATCTGTGTTAAATGGCCAAAGTGGGTGACAGCTAATAAGGACACCCTAATAGAGTCATCCATTCAAATCAGGGAAGAGACAGTAGCCAAGTGTTACTGCACAACTCTCTTCAACTCTGCTGAATGGGCAATATGTATAAACCACTGACCAAGATTTGTTGTTGTACAAGATGTAGCATAAAACCTCATTAACAGCTGTTAGATGGTTACATTTTGAGCTCAATAAATCAGATGAGATCAATCTAAATATTTTTTAGCTGCCAGAGAGAACAAAAACATGGACAATATCGTACAACAGGAATCCAAGCGCAGGAAGAAAAAAACAAATCAATCCATCAGAACAAGGTGTACTTTCAAGAAAAAACTGAATTATGGATTGCCACTTCAAATATATCAAAGTGTGCTGCATTGTTCTGTAATAATTATTGCTTTTTGTGTGTGTCCCAGGTGGACTTTGCCAACCGGCTTGTAGGGGGAGGAGTGACGGGACTCGGTCTGGTCCAGGAGGAAATCAGGTTCCTCATCAATCCCGAGCTCATAGTCTCTCGCCTCTTCACGGAAGCCTTGGAGTACAATGAGTGCCTCATTATCACAGGTAACAAACACACACACACTAACGTACACATGCACATGTGCAGTCATACATTTTCTTTTTTTTTTTTTTTTTTTTTACAAATGACTGTACTCACCACTGTGGCACACTGGTACCATGACAGCCGATTGTTCTGTCAATGACCAAGGTCCTATCCCTGTTTGTATTCCAAAGTCTACACAAATAAACAATAACCCAGTTGTAAGCTCACACTCAAACTGTGTTCTTGTTGCATATTTACGGCACCTCCCCATGTTTTATTTGTTCTACAAGAAGGAATGCACAGATATCTGGCACTTATGGTACTTATGTACTTAACCTGAACCTGATACTAATGTAACCTCATAGCTACATTTCCTTGTTCTCATTTTATTTTCATGTTATATCTGTTTTTTCTTAAAGAAGTGATCAATCATGGTCTTAAAAATCTGTAGTATTCCATAGTATTATTGTGTTCAAGTTTAAGTTCCTTAATGTTTCAGTATTTGTATCAGTACTGAAACAGTATGTATCACTCGTGGGAAGGACCCAAGACTGATCATTTAGTACGGCTACTTATCTTCGGGGGGGGGGGGGTAGCTGTAGCTGTGCTTGTGTTTACAAGATCTCTCTAATGTTATATTTTTAGTCACTGACTCTCTCTTCCTCCATTTCTTCACCTCATACTGCCTCAGATAGGCTGCTTTTCTTTCATTTGACTTCATTTTTCCCCTCCTCTCCTGCTGTCCTCTTGTCCTCCCTTCATCTACAGGATGGATTGAAGGCGTCACTCTGTTCAGGCTACCAAGCACCTGTTCTCTGTATGGCACACACACAGGCACCATTTAACCATGGGCTAGTTACTGTGTTTTATTATCCAAGTTAGCTATAGTTGTACATGGCAAAATGTGTTTGTTTTGTAAATACAGGGTCATTTGAACTCAAGGAAGATGATGAAGCAAACCCCACATACTACCCAGGGCTTGACATTTAACAGTTGCCCAGTTGCCCCGGGCTACCAGATTAGGGCCAGTGTCAACCATCTTGTGCGGTCTGGTTGCGATCTGTTAAGAAACTGTTTGGAAAATGTAATATTCAGCCTTCCAAGCAAAACATTTGAAAATGGTTTAACATAGTTGAACAAAATAGTTGAACGATACAAACAAAAACAAGATATCAAGGAGAGCAATAAACACTAACTGTTAAAGAACATGTTAATAATAAACCAAAAAAGTAATTACTGTTAATTATTATTCTTCCCAAGTCTTGATATCATTCTGTATATATTAATATCAAATATGAGTTTTTAATTATATAGGAACATTATCATTCAATTCTAAAATGATTACAATTTGGCAACTATTTGTCAATATTGGCCACCCAAAGGTGGTGCATGGTTGCCAACGTTGCAACCATTTCGAAAAGTTAGTGTTGGATTTTGCTTCCTTTTGGAATATAACACAGAACAGCACATTGATGTGAATATTATCCAATGCTTTTGTCATTTGTAGCTGTAGAATGAGGATTGTAGGTATTGTTCTAGGTAATCCACAAATATTATATTGATTGAGTCATGAAAAAATACCAGGAGTTGGCTCCTTATTTGTGTAGCTCAGTTGGCTTTTAAAGTCTTTGAAACTGCCTAGTTCAGAGCCATACAGTCTACTACCACCTTGAGTCAGCCATGTTCTCAAACGCTTCAAGTGTACTTGAAGGAGCTTTGGAAACCAAATGATAAGTATTACCAAGCTCGGGAAATGTTTATTTCCCATTGTACCATCCTCCGCTGTACAGTGTGCATTTATTCGCTGGTGTCCAGCGATAACTGACTGTAAATTCTACAGATTAGGGTTTTTTTTTTTTCCTATTTTATTTCCTTGAGCCCCAATCTTGGTGGTTATTGGGCCCTATTATTTCTCTCCTCTCTCATCCTTTTCCCTTCATTCATTCCAAAGGTAAATCCATGGCATCGATTCAAGTAGAACTGTCCGTTATCCTTCATTTCTGTCCAGCAGAATTGCCTTATTTTTCACCCTCCAACTCACTGTGCTTGAGTCAACCTGTTTAAGCGACCCTCGCTCACTCACTCGCTCACCCCTCTCTCCCTCCTCCTGTCAGCCTCCTACATTTTCCACTGCCCCGCTGTCCCTGCTCTGGACTCCAGATGATGTGTGCAGGGCAGATTTGTTTTCCGGCATTGATCACCGAGTGCATGCTTGATTTATCCTTCCATTAGTTACTCCCACCATAAATGCAGATAGTCCTAAATAAAGAACCTTCCCTTCCTTGCCGCCCTTCCCTCCCCTCATCTCACTCTTCATTCACTTTTGTGCGACATAAATACCCAGTCGAAGTGCTTTCACCATGAGGAAAGATACAAAGAATTTGAATTGATTCATTAGTCACTTAAAGCTTGACAGCTCCAATTTTTTGTTTGCTCATTTATTGCCCTTTTTCCTCCAACATGCGTATTAAAGCAAGTCATTTGCTTGTCCTTTTTTGGTACTTGTATTTCACCGAGATGTGACAGTAGTTTTCTCTTTCACTCCTGATGCAAGAGGCACCATTACCCACCATTTTAGAAATCCATCCTCTTGACACGAGGGCAGGTATTATAACTTAGCAGTCTGCACAGTGAAACTCATAGAAGCTGACGCTTCCAGATGTCTGCACTTGATTGATTCTGTTGCCACAGACTTATTTGAAGATGTGCCAAGAGGAGACAAATTGCATGTGGGAAAGCAAAATGTGGACTGGCTAAGGGTTTGCATGGTCTGATGGCCACTACTGTACCTATCTCAGCCTCTTGGATCTCATATATATATATATATATATATATATATATATATATGAGACATTATAATGCTATCTGTTAATGTAGCTTTAACATAAGTTGAAACTCAGTGATTGCAGCTTGAACTGTAAATGGATCTGGATGTCACTGTTTCAGGTGCTTGGTTCGATTCAGTGTGTTTCTCCTTTGAATCGCTCCTTTGGCACATTTATCGAACGGCTTTCTAAGCATCTCTTATCTGCCTTGAAGGCAAAGTACTTCCACACATGGCTCTCACGGTTTTTCTTTTAAACAAGTCTTACAGAATGCACTGCCACGGACATGCCACTCCAACATGCAGCACAAGTTGCACTAGTTTGCCATCAAGCTGTTGTTTTCTTTCAATTTGGTGGCCTTTTTTTTTCCTGTTGTTTTACTTGTTCGTTGGTGCTGTAGCTTTCCTCTTTGTCACTACTGGTGGTAACTTAGAGAGCAGTGCCATTGCAGCTCAATGCTACAGATACTGTCCAAAAACTAGGCAGATTATTTGATCTGTGTCATCCTGAGTCACCACTATATTGTGTAATGTGTTGTTTTTCTGGATTCTTGCCGGTACCCAGCCCTCATACATACACACAGTGTTGTAGTTAAGTCACCTAACCTCATGTCCAAGTTGAGTCTCCAATCTCTAGTACTAAACTCAAAATCCCCAAATCACCAATCCAAGCCCTATCCAAAGTTCTCTCGATGGTACTTATGTTATTGCCCTGCAGTCACTAACATCAATTAAAAGCACTCATCACAGCCACTGCGAAATCGATTACAAATCCTGGGACACGTCAAATCAATGTTCCTTTTATTAAGGTAGTAGACAGTACAGGTTGCTAGCCGGGGTTGTTGACACCATGTCAAAAATAAAGAATATTTTTGGGATGTGACACTTAGGCGCTCACGCTTACATATCAAATCAAATCTCCAAAATCCAAATTCACACGTAATTTCCCCACCACTTATGCTCTTAGATTGTACCATTTACTATGAGTGAACAGAAAAGTCAACACAAATCCAAGTCAAAAACCTCAGAGTCCCAAGTTCCAGATACTCGACTCCAAGTCAAGTACCCAGTCAAGGTTTTCGTGTGGCTCAGCGTCACATTAATTCATCTTTTTTCTCAGCCACACCCGCTTTACAATCCCAAGACAAGAAAAGGCTGTTTTGTGCGGTGCCATGTTGTATTCTTGGAAGCATGCGTCCCTTCAGAGTCACCTTCAGCTGTAAGTGGCTCTTCCCCTCCCCTTCCTCTCCCCCTCCCTCCTCCTCCTCTCCACTTAGCTTTATTACATTTGGACACCGACAAATTTATAACCGAACTTAGGTCATCCCTTCCCTAATGGAATGAGCCGGTTATGTCATAGATTCATTAAAACGTTGAAGAATATTCTCTGCACGTAGCCCTTTCTCTACCCATCCTGTTGATTCACTGAATTTCCTTTATTTCTTTTTTCTCCCTTTATCTAACTTGTAATTTGTTCATCCTGTAACTGTGACCTGACCAGTGTTCCTTTTTGATATGTTGTACAGTGTGCCATGCCAGTTTGGTCCATGGGCGTAGTCTGATAGGCAGTTATAGGACCAGAACATGGGCTAACCTGGTGGTTGCAGCCTGTGTGTCTGGATGTCGTCATTGGGTGCTCGCTCGCTTAGGACCAAGGTGAAAGTGACAGAGGGCTCTCCTTATTAAAGGAAACTAATGGGCAGCCTATTTTCTTGACGATAGGAGTCGCTGGTGGCATAGCATCTCTAGTTGGCTTTACTTCGCTGGACTCTGGAAGTGATTCTCTGGGTTGTTGTAAAGAGAACCGTCCTTCAAGACTGGAATTTTTTTTTTTTTTTTTTTTTTTTATAACTCCCCCTTGTTCCAGGACCAGTTGTTTTAGAGTTTGTCTTTTGCTGGTGCTCCTCCTGTCACCATTAACTGTGACCGTAGCTTGAATTACGCTTTGACACGGACAAATACGAAGAAACCCCAAGGTAATCATTGCTAGACTTTTGGTCCTTGAACTCAGACTAGCTCAGAAAAATCCAAAGATCTGTCACTGCATCTTACCAGCCACAAGAAACGGAAGGAATTTTGTCTAAAACCAAGCATTATTCAAATAAATCCTTATTGGCTTATGCAAGTTAAGTTATAAACTTAACTTGTGAACCCCCCCCACAGTGCTTACTGACTTATCTCTGCCCAAACCAAGATTGAAGGCTAAATAAAACATGTCTTCTATTCAATATCTGTGCAACAAAGAAGCCCATAAATAATGCATAGGGCTCGTTTTTATGTGAATTATTTTCTGTAACAAGCGATACTAGATGAGGCATAACGACACGTGATGAAATCCTCTACTACTGATCCCTGCTCGGCGATACAACCTTTCTTTAGACAAAGGTGGATCACACAAACACAGAATCTCCAAGGTGCTTCACCAGAAAGGACATTTATAATGTCGTTTCCATGGTTTACTTGTGCTCTAACCAGTTCCTTCCATTATGAATGAAAGCTTTCCATTTCGAACCCCAAAATGGATTACTTTTTTTTTTTTTTTTTTTAATAAATTGCCTTTGTTTCTCACAATGCTATTCTCGCAGATACTGTGTACTCGCATGGGATAGAAAGTAGAAAATTTGATTCACAAACAAGCGCACCAAACACACTCGCAACATGCTGTGCCTCCCAAATACCACTAAATGTCAGCGTTTTCTCTTGCTTTTGCTGTGTCTTTCTGCAGGAACGGAGCAGTACAGTAAATATTCAGGCTATGCCGAGAGCTACAAATGGAAGGAAAGCCACAATGATGAGACCCCCAGGTATCAGCCTGTTTCTTGTTTTCCCTGAAAAATCTAGCAAAATAAAGACACTGGAAAGAGGAATGACATTGATTTCTGGTTGTATTTACATGTTGCCTCGCCGCTTTTGTTGCATCTCTATGTCCTGTTTTCAGGGACGAATGGCAAAGAATGTGTACAGAGATCGTGGCCCTGGATGCCCTGAAGTACAGACACTTCTTTGAGCAGTTCCATCCTGAGAAGATGAGCAGGGAACTCAATAAGGTGAGAGCGATGTCCTCCTCTTGCTTTGTGGGCACAGTGGCAAGCTTTAATATGTTATGCATACTGAGGTTACAGGCTTTTTGGAGCTGTGATTTACAGAGATACTTTCCTTTTTGTCTATCTGTCTTACTCAGATTCAGACATAAGGTAAATTCCAAAGGATTGTGCATCAAAAATACTTCCAAATAGTTCTGTATGTACGTAGGTGCATTTAAAACAAGTATTTTTTTATCGTAATTACATTTCATTTAGTAGTAATGAAGTAAGATGCATCTCTTCTTATCTTATATATAATCTTATAATAACTAACTGATCTTTTGAAATGCTGGCAGGCTTATTTCTCAAAATTCACAGGAGCTAGCCTAGTTGATCCGCTCTGTAGCTATCTAGGTTCTGGGCACACAGTGATGAAGTTGCTACTGACTTCAGGACAGGGCTAAAATATGTGTGCTGACTAGTGAACGGGCTAATGACTGAAAAAGCAAAGAATCGAAAAATGCTGAATACAATTCTCCTTCCCCCTCCCGCGTCGCTCTCCGTGCCGCCACGTCAGGCGTACTGCGGATTCTTCCGACAGAACAGCAGCCGCCAGCACCTCTCGGCCGTCGCCACCGGCAACTGGGGATGCGGGGCATTTGGCGGAGACACGCGGCTCAAAGGTACCGTCCTCTATTTGAGCTGTAAAAATATGTTCTTGACAACTCTTTGTATTGTCCCACTTAAATCAAAAAAATGACACAGAACTTTTCAACGAGAATATATGGCCGTCGCTGGACCACCCGTCCTCCCGCCACGCCCCCTATCCATCCCCAACCTTACAACTAGTGACTGAAGGACTTTCATCCGTCCTGTTAATTTATTCAGGGCTTCTACGCCGTCATTGTCAGTTAGTCTCTCCACATCGCTTCTCTCCCTCATTTACGTGAGACCTCCTTTTTATTGATCAGCTGACACACATTTATGTTTTCCATTAAAGGGGCAATTGATTACAGGGTGTGGGAGCCATATATTCACATTGATGCCACTGCCCTGTACGTCACCCTGGATGAGATGAGGACCTTACTGTCTCCTCCCATGCACCTACAGAGTCCAAGGTTTAGTTACACATAAGGAAGACAGTGTTTCAAGCAAAGTAACAAGGCAGTAGATTTTATTTCTAAGACCAATGATTCTCAATGTGTGGTACGGGGACCCCCAGGTTTCCTTTCCTCGGGGTCCCCCAGGCATAGAGCTTAATTAACTTCAACATTATTTCATTTACTAGATGCTAACACCATTAGAGAATGTACAGTTAAGACTGTTGTGGTCATAGTTATCTACCTAACTATAATTTGCCAGGCATGGAGGTTTGGACTTAACCATTTTTGACAATAATAATCTTCTTAGATTAGGGGTCTCGGAGACTAACTCTTATCAAATGGGGTCCGTGGCCTGATGCGTATCAAACTGTGGGTCTTTGGTTTGGGAAGAAAGGTTGAGAACGACTGTGTTAGATGCTATACACCCATTGGAATCCTCCCTGAAGGGTATTTTACCAGTCGTTGTATGGGGCCTTATGTTTTCTATAGAATCTTTAATGGAAATGCGCATTATCACTGAAATCAGGCTTTTATACCAAAGTGAGGTCATCAGTGTTTATCATTCCTGCTACAGCTGGAGGTGGTAATTTTCTTTGCCAAAGGGCTATGTTGAGATCCTATAGGATCAGTGGAAAAAGTCTCCAAGGATCCTATTAGTTTTCCTAGAGTCCCTCTCATTACAGTCCCATACCAATTAACATATTGATATTTTTAGCAAACGATAACCGTTCTTTACATTGTAGATGCAGAGCAACTTCAGACAGGGTGCCTACATAAGCCTTAATTGCCATACTGGCGTGCTGATTCCGGACCGCTCATAAACTTCTATAAACTACTTGTTTATTAAGTCCTGATTAATTTGGAGTCCATAGTCATCCTGTTAAATATTAACTTCCAAGGGGCCCAATTCGCAAGATCTAGAGAGATTGACTGTCGTTTATCCTGAAAAGCTATCGGTTGTGGATGATTTACCACTTCTGAAGCAAATTACCACTGCTGCTTTTGCTCCTGTCTGGCAGAACCAATGTCTTGTCCCACCCGCTCCCCAGTCACTTAGTCCAGACGATTTATTGTCAGTGGTCAAATACATGTTTGATTATTTTTCTAATATCCAATACTGTTGCCTGACTATCTTTCTTTTATTTTGCTGTCCCTTCATCCTCTTTCTCTCCGATGGCCCCTCCCAGCTCTGATCCAGTTGATGGCTGCAGCAGAGGCGGGCAGAGACGTGGCCTACTTCACCTTCGGAGACGCCAAGTTGATGAGAGACATTTATGAAATGCACACATTCCTCACCGAAAGACAAATCACTGTCGGTAAGAGTCTCAGGCGCCAGGCCACGCATCGTCTCTGCTACATAGATTACATAATGGACGCAAACGAATGCGGCTGCGGCGAGTGGCGCTCGCGGGGACCGACCATATGTCTCTCAGGGGCTGTTTGAAGTACACTCAGCTTCATTAAGGCAGCATTGCCGATAAATAACAGAACGCTGTCAATGTCTGTGTTAAGTTATTCCGCTTTATAGGCCGTCTCATTTCCGCAGCCCGAGTATCCGCATTACTGCCTGACTTGACCCCAGCCTCTCTCCTCCCCTCCCCGCCTTTTATTTCCTTTCTCTCTGACATTTATTGAAGCCTTTCAGAGAAATTTCCCTCCAGCCATCCATTTCCTAAAGTGGAGCAGCGCAGAATAGGCCAACAGTGTGTGCGTGCGTGCGTGCGTGCGTGCTTTTCTGCGTGCATACATGTTCGATTTGTGAATTAAATAGTTTGATTTTTTTCCTGCTGCTGTTTTATTCTCTCTAAACCCACGAGTGGTGTCAAACTCATTTTAGGTCGCTGGCCGGATTGGTCAAAATACAACTTTGTGTGGGCTGGATGATTTTAATGACGTTGGGATCAGGCAAGATTCAAGCATATTAAGTTACAGTTTTTCCCCCCGCACTGCTCTCACCTCTCAATATTCAATTTGACAATTTTTGTTTCATTTTATGAACAAGATCGACTAGATTGCTTCTTATATCTCGGTGATCTCAACTCCACTGCTGTTGATCCCGCTGTATCAATAATAATTGCTCATACTCTGTATATACAGTACATGCTGAAATTGAATATTAAATTGAAAAAAGGTGTTTATTAAAAGTAAATATATATGTGTGTATATATACAGTATTTATACACCGATCAGCCACATCATGAAAACCACCTGCCTAATATTGTGTAGCTCCCCCTCAGCATGGACTCCACAAGACCTCTGAAGGTGTCCTGTGGTGTCTGGCACCAAGACGTTAGCAGCAGTTCCTTTAAGTCCTGTTATACCCCTTTTCCACTGCCCCAAAAACCCGGTAACACCCGCTAGCATCCAGCATTTGTCATCAGTGGGAAAGGAAAAAACCTGGGTCTCAGTCCCATGTCAAATGACCCGGCAATACACCCGGGTTTTAATCAGCTGCACCTCGGCTCAGATGTAAACAGAACACTCTGCGATGCGACACGCATTGAAGTTACGTACGTTGTCACGTAAATAGACAGGAATATCAGATGATCATTCCATCATTTCTAGTTTTCTACTGTAGTGTTGGGTTGTTCATGAATGAACAGATTCTTTTGAACGGCTCAAAACACTTTTTCCCCATGTTTTATGTCATTTTTTGTTGAAGTTACTGTCTCCTCTACTGTTTTGTGCCCAATCACACTGGCACCATGACACGCCCCTTTTCTGAAGTGTTTGTGACTTCAAACATGACACACCAGAAAAAAAACACATCTCTCCTGGCAATGGGAAAGGTGTCATTCACCTGTTTTAAGGTGGTTTACCCGGGTAACCCGCTAATTTTGGTGGGAAAACGGTATAAGTTGGGTCTGGGGAATTGGGAACTCTTTGTCATGACATGTTCTTCAAATGACTCCTGAACAATTTTTGCAGTGTGGCAAGGGTGCATTATGTTGCTGAAAGAGGCCACTGCCATCAGGGAATACCGGTGCCATGAAGGGTTGTACTTGGTCAGCGACAATGTTTAGGAAGGTGCTACGTGTCAAAGTAACATCCACATGAATGCCAGGACCCAAGGTTTCCCAGCAGAACATTGCCCAGAGCATCACACTGCCCCTGCCGGCTTGACTTCTTCTTCTCCTCTGACCGGTCTGCTGCTACGCAGCCCCATACACAGCAAGCTGTGATGCACCGTGTGTTCTGACACCTTTCTATCATAGCAGCATTAACTTTTTCACCAATTTGTGCTTCTGATCAGTCATAACATTAAGACTTAAAACCGCCTGCCTAATATCGGACCAGACTTCGCCCATTACCCTGTCGTCAGTTCACCGGTTGTCCTTCCTTGGAATACTTTTGGTAGGTACTAACCACTGCATACCAGGAACACCCCACAAGAACCATCATTTTGGAGATGCTCTGACCCAGTCGTTAGCAATCACTATTTGGTCCTTGTCAAAGTCGCTCAGATCCTTACGCTTGCCCATTTTTCCTGCTTCCAACACATCAACTTCAAGAACTGACTGTTCACTTGCTGCCTTATATATTCCACCCCTTGACAGGTGTGATTGGAACAAGATCAGTGATGTCATTCACACAGTGTTGTGGCTGATTGCTGTGTATATATATATATATATATATATATTACATGTATATATCATTTCTAATAAAAAGTTATTTACCTCAAAATGTCCCGCGGGTCAGATGAGACCCTTCTTTGACAGCCCTGCCCTAACCTTTCAATCCTTGTCCACTGTCTTCTTCCCCTCTCTCTCTTCACCTGGTACCCTTTTCTGTCTGTCTGTCTGTCTGTCTGCCTGTTTCTCTCTCTTTCTCTCTCTCTGTCTGTTTATCTGTCTCTGTCTCTCTCTTTCTCTCTGTGTCCGTCTCTCTCTCTCTCTCTCTCTCTCTCTCTCTCTCTCCAGGGAGGCTGTACGGCCTGTTGAACCAGTACTTCAGCTCGGTTTGTAAGAACTGCCGTACGGCTCGCCCAGACCTCAGCCTCTACGGCTTCATCCAGGAGCGGCTGTCCTCCTCCTCCTCCTCCTCCTCCTCCTGCAGGACGCTCGGAGACGCCTCCCACTCCCCCGCCAAGGACACCAGGACGTCCCCCGCCACCTTGGACTATCTCTAAAGCACTTAGGCTCCGCCTCCGCCCCCCGTCCCAAATAGATTCCAGGTGTAAAAACATCAGTGTGCGCTGCCGCTGTCTCTAGCGCTCTCACTCGCAATCACTCTCTCTTTCTCTCTTATGTCTGTCTCCCTCTTTCTTTTTGTCTCCCTGTCTCTCTCCCGCTCTGTCTGTCTCTCAATCAATGTCGACCTCTCTTCATCTCTCTCTGTCTGTTGCTTTGTTTCTCTCTGTCCATCTCTCTGTCTCTTCGCTGCTCTTTCAATCTGTCTCTCTCTCTCTCTCTCTCTCTCTCTCTCTCTATCTCTCTCTCTCTCTCTCTCTCTCTCTCTCTCTCTCTCTCTCTCTTTCCATCACACACACGCCCTTTAAGTTTGTGAGTCAGTACACAAACTACCCGAATACGCTCTTTGCCTTGTGTCTCTGGTGGTGCAGTGGGTGTCCTGTAGTAGGAGTAGGAGTCCTGCCGCAGACTTATAGCAATATAGTAAATCCTGTTGCTGTCGAGCCTTCCTTTATTCCCTTTGTTCCCAGACCAGTTGTCGGTAGATCGGGTCCAAACAGGGCCAAAATACTCACCATGTGCATGGATGTGTGGATCAGACATCGGCAGCTAGTGATGGACCGATGCCAGGACCGGTATATAACAAGTTATATGCCTTATACAACTTTTTGAAACATAAGTGTGTTGTATGTCTCTGATGGGGAAGTATGTCTTTATATAATTACTGACTACTAACCGTGTTAATTTACGCTGTTCAATTCAAGAGGAACGGATCGGAACAGTCCTCCGCATTGGCCGATACTTTTAAAATAGATTTTGGGTTCTGAATCTGTATCAGTCCATCTCTAATTGTTTGATGTTGTAATCCAGGGCATGATGGTACTCACCGGTTTCCTCGTCCCGTGTTGTGTTTACTGCTTTTTGACCGAGTTGTCCGATCCGTCTTCTGCACCCGCGCAAAGCACGAGGTGCCACGATGCCGAGAGATTGAATGCCATACTGTAAGACTATGCATGTTGCACACTTTCAATTTCCCCAAATTATCAATAGAATATATGCTGCTGTTTTCAATCTTGTCTTTTTTTTTTTTTTTCTTTTAAATTCAAACACATGCCATTCGTGACTCATTCTAATAATATAATACTGTATGTTCCCCCCAAAATCATGAAAAAAATGTAAATTGATGTGAGAATCAGAGATTAGGGTTCAGGTTCAGCTTCTGAGTAATTACTGGAAGCTCAAGATACATTCTAAGAGTGGGCGGGTGCAGAAATACTTGTGTACCAAAATATATAGTATTTTTACGGGAGGTGATTGTCTTTTTTATTTTATGTTAATTTTCATGTATTTTTGATTGAATATGAATACTATTTAATTAATAGATTGATTAAAATTTAAATATGGAATTGAAAGCTGTAATTGTATTAAATTGTATTGTAGGTTTCTTAAGTTGTACTCTTTTTATTATAATTTCTTAATTAAAATATATCCTGTTAGAATTGCCTAAAGTCATTCCAATGCAATTCACATGGGATTTTTAATAATTTACTGATATCTACAGTCGGTGAGTTTCAGTTCACATCTGGTTTGTGCAACTATGCGTTAACCGATGTGTTCAGACATAAAGAACATTTAAGTAATAACCTTATTATTTTGTACACTGAGCGTCTTTCCTTTGCACAAGTTAGGTTAAATTATTCATAGATAATCTAAATATTTCCTTTATTGCCCCGTTTTGCTATTATCAGAAGTAATTTTCTGTTTTATGTTTGGACTCAAGATTCGTCACGATCATAATCTCATGCATTATTAAATCATTTGAAACGCGATTGATTTTTAGTGAGACAGCACATATAGCTCCGGCTCTCAGGCTAATTTAATTCCGCCTCCAACGTCTTTATTAGATGAATTAGGATTCTTAAATAACCTCATGACGTGCGCTCCCTTAAATGATGTGTAGGCTCGCTGGAGAAAGTGGATTACATATTATGTGCCTCTGCTCTTTGTAATGACTCGCAGAGCCTGTTTGGTTCAGGAGGGAGAACTGTTGATTCCTGCAGCGTCTGGACGAGCTGGAAGGACTTATCAAGGATACTCATAACTGAATTAAATAAACCGCTAGGTTAACCACAGCCTAGTAAACTCCTGAAGTCTGATCCAATAATAATGAATAATCCAATAAATAAAGTGTTTCATGCTAACGCTAGAAATCATTTTGGCCTTATCCAAACTACAATTGCTATATTTAACAAAAGAAAAAAAATGCATTTCAAATATGGATATCATTTCAGGTTTGTATAGTTTTGACCTGGCAGGAAATTATTAGAATGTTGTGCAGCAGCTCCTGGCTTCGCCTGCGTAGTGCAGTTATTATTCGAAACGGCATGTAATTTACCACAAAGCTTAATGTTACCCAGCGGCACCCGGTCCCTTCAGAGATGAATACTATTAATAAAACGCCAGAAAATAACTGGTCTTCACTCCATCTTTGTCAGGTCACGACAACAAAATGGCATTTTCTATTCATAATTGCATAACCTCCCCTTTTACAGGTCAGCGATAGAGTGCCACGACAGAAGTCAAGGCTCCGGCTTCGAGAGGCGTGGGAATATAAATTGTGCAGGATTCAAGGATATGATTGACACAAGCAAGAACTTTGTACAGCAAAACCGAATGAAATGATTGTCAAACTAGAACATTGATAAAACCCTTGTTTCTTTTAATATATACATAATTTAGCTTGCTATTATGAAGTATATGTTTCGTAGTTTCCGAGAGCAAGTTACGAGTCTTCCTGTGCAACTCGTGGGTTCTATGAAATCTGAAAACAAACGAATACGGTTTAATAACTATTCAGGGACTCACGGGTGAAATAAGGCGTCTTTACCGTTGTGTGCACGCTGATATTTCGACGCGGCAACGAGTGGTCTGACGGTACATCACTTTCAAACCCCATTTTCTCGGCTGTGTGTTATGATTGCTGTGATTGATGCGACTGCTTCCTTCAATGCCAGTGAGCATGAATGATGAGAAGCCAGATAAAGAGGAGTGTGGCTCTGGAGGGGAAGGAAAGAGGCGAATAAAGGGATCATTTTCCTCTGGCTTAAGCCCCTCATGTTGGAAGCCCATCAATCAGAGCCCACTTGCTCAAATGACTCATGTTCAGTCTTTCTAAAAGTTTAATTGGTTTATATAATTAACACTGAGGGGGGAAGACATATGTATGTTGTCTCGCAGACTGAGGAATTGCTCTTTCCACCACGGCTTTCCACGGGTGCGTGCTCGTGTAAAGGCACAGATGGGATGAGGGGAGTCTGATAACAAATGAAACAGGTAATTGCTATCTGTTGACAAAGCTGATTTGGGGGGGGACCTGTAAATTGAGATTACTTGGAGGCCTATTTTGTGAAAGTATGAAATTACGGAAATAACTGGGTGATGAAACGTGTTTTTGTTGTGAGCTTTAAATCTTTTTATGGGTGGGTGGGGGGCGGGGGGTTGTTAAACAAGGTCTCATTTCTGTACTAAAGTAAGTGGAATATCTGCTGCTATTTTATGGGAATGCAGGCCTACGGGTTCTATTTTAGCAAGGCCTGTCAACGGTGGCATAAATACCAATGTAGAAGTACTTAATTACTGTATTTAAGAGTATTTAAGCATCTGTTCTTGCTTGGATATAGTCCGTTTTGGAGGGGTTTTTTTGGGCATATATCTATACATTTTAATCTACTGCATTTCTAACATTGCCAGGCACTATCTATAAATTGACACCGCTATGGGATTTGAAAACTGTAATCAGGATATGCTTGGGAAAAAAAATGGTACAATAGAGTTACACTACTGGATACTGGTGGTTACCAGGACCTCCACATGGACAGATGGATGGATGGATAGATGAATGGATGGATGCTGCAGGATGTGCAGAGCAGCAGCATCACCTGACGCAGGGGCCATGTCCTCCATCGGGTGGGGGGCGTGGCTCCAGTCGCATCGGGGTCACCTTGGGTACCTGCGTCCTTCTCCTGCCGCGTCCCCCAGGTTTCAGGCTCCAGGTGAACAGAGCACAGGAGTCTGAACTGCTCCCCGACTCCAGCGGCGGAGGAGCCGAGGCAGATTATCGGGATTAATCGTGACGTGGCGGGATTAGCCGTTCGAGGCAAACAAACACACCGGGACTCAAAGGCGTGGTGTTTGGATGCTGCTGTGGGAGCTGTGGCCTTGAGAACACCTGGACCGTGTCCGGGAAAAGGTGAGAAACCCTCCCGTGGAGTGGGTCAGACGCGCGGTGGGGGCGGGTGGTGGTGGTGGACAGTGTGCCTGCGCAAGGTCAGGAAGAGACGCACAGGCCGTCAAACAGTACAGTACCCTCCTGTGCCTCTTATCTTAACGTGTGCTTTGTTCAGCGTTTATTCTCTTACCATATAGATAAGAGGCAGTAAAGCTATGATATAATGATATAAGGACATGCAACCTCAGCAATCCGGAGTAATAGTGAGCACAAATTTATTAGTACACCGCGTTCCAAATTATTACGCTAATTGGATTTAAGTGTCCTAAAAATTAAATTTTTTGTTTTTCAATGGAACTCATGGATGGTATTGTGTCTCTGGGCTCTTTGGATCACTGAAATCATTCTCAGACACCTGTGATAATTCGTTTGCCAGGTGAGCCCAATCAAAGGAAAACTACTTTCCACATAATTAAGCAGGCCACAGGTTTCAAGCAATATGGAAAAGAAAAAGGATCTCTGCTGCTGCCGAAAAGTGTCAAATAGTGCAATGCCTTGGACAAGGTATGAAAACATTAGATATTTCACGAGAACTTAAGCGTGATCATCGTACTGTGAAGAGATTTGTGGCTGATTCAGAGCACAGATGAGTTCATGCAGATAAAGGCATAATGAGGAAGGTTTCTGCCAGACAAATTCATCGGATTAAGAGAGCAGCTGCTAAAATGCCGTTACAAAGCAGCAAACAGGTATTTGAAGCTGCTGGTGCCTCTGGAGTCCACGAACCTCAAGGTGTAGGATCCTCCACAGGCTTGCAGTTGTGCATAAACCTACTATTAGGCCACCCCTAACCAATGCTCACAAGCAGAAACGGTTGCAAACAGTCTTGTTTACTGATGAGTGCCGTGCAACCCTGGATCGTTCAGATGTGTGGAGTAGTGGATGGTTGGTGGAAGGCCACCATGTCCCAACAAGGCTGCGAAGTCAGCAAGGAGGTGGCGGAGTCATGTTTTTGGCCGGAATCATGGGGAGAGAGCTGGAAGGCCCCTTCAGGGTCCCTGAAGGTGTGAAAACGACCTCGGCAAAGTATATAGAGTTTGTGACTGACCACTTTCTACCATGGTACAAAAAGAAGAACCGTGCCTTCCCTAGCAAAATCATCTTCATTCATGACAATGCACCATCTCATGCAGCAGAGAATACCTCTGTGTCATTGGCATCAAAACAGTAGCTCTGGGAGGCTGTTCTGACATCCTGCAAAGAAATTCAAGCAGAAACTCTCCAAAACTTCACAAGTTCAATTGATGCAAAAATTGTGAAGGTGATATCAAAGAAGGGTCCTATGTTAACATGTAACTTGGCCTGTTAAGATGTTTTTAATTGAAATAGCTTTTGATTTCAGTAAATATTACCTCCTAATGCCGCACATTCAACAAATGACCATTTTCAGTTCTTTACAACCTATAAAATGTTTTGAAACTCTGTTGTGCATAATAATTTGGAACAGTGCATTTTGAATTTTTTTATTTTTGAAAAAAATACTGTTATCAATGGGAGGTTTGTTAAACAACATTCAAATTATACCCTAATGATGACTCGAAAATTATACTGACTGTCATTTGCATCGACTATTTAGGAAAATCAGAGAAAAATATCATTTGCATAATTATTTGGAACGCGGTGTATATTTGAAAAAAGGATGTTATTAAATTTGTGAGTTGAAGCCCTTTATAATATACCAGATCTTTTTTTCTAATTGAACAAAATGGAGAACACACAAAAAATCCTTTATCCAGAAGAGTGAGAGGGAGGAGCAGCAGATTTCAAGCAAAGAAGAATTAGGCATCTGGCTAAAAGAGTCACAAAGGCAGCAAAGTCTGCTTTATATTTTGGGAACGATAGAACGAGGCAAGGAACATCTAATGGTGCTGTGAGTAAGCGGGATCGACCGGAATTGTAATTTTTCGGGCTGTGGTAAGAAAGATTTCGGACAAGATGTGCAAGGCGGGACACGACCAAAAGCCGACATATTTTTGAACCGTTTCCTCTCCTCCCCCTCTTCCCCCGCATCCACCCCCCCCAGTCCTGCTTCACAGCCCCTCCCTCCCTCACGTCCTGCGGCTGTGAGTGGGTAATTTTTTTCTTCCACGTCACACTTTTTTTTTTTAACAATGAAATAATGCCCCTGGCACACCACTAGCCTGTCAAGCACTAAAAACCTCAGAAACATGTATCACTGAGCTAATTAGGGCGGCCTGCTTATAGTTAGAGATGCAAGACTTTTGAACCATTCATTCCTAGCGAACACATCTTTTAAATAACTCAGGAGTCAGGAGTCACTGGAGCAAAAGAGCGGGCGGGCGAGTCAGTCGACTCACAAACTGAAAATAATCAGGACTAAATTAAAGTCCAAGGCAAAAGGTTACTGATTAACTGTTTGCATTCCACCAAAATACAAAAAAATTGACAGAAAGAAATTATTCTTGTAAGAATTCCATTGACAACTCAGAGACGAGTCCTGCCTTGCTCACCCTGCGTTACACCAACTGAGTCAGAAAATTGAATGATTCTTTTTACTGAGTGACGCGTCAAGAGCCCAATCTCAAAAAAAAAAGAAAAAAGAATCAAAGCTTTATTCAATATGTATTGTCTACGCACCCAGTCTGGAGCCTGTTCTGCTGGAGCTGCGTTTCCGTGTGGAACTACTGAATGAGGTGAATTTGTGGAGCCTTGCATTTTTGATCTTGCAACACAAGAGAATCATTTCCATGATCACTTTATTTAATGGAATTTGAAAAATGTTTGAAAATGTTGATCTTGATTCGCTTGGTTCACAATTGACAGACCAGTCTCTCTCTCTCTCTGTCGTGGGAAACGCCCAGGCCGCCGCTCCATCTGGCGAGGCGGAGCAGCGACGGCCCTCCGCCCTGCTCCTGGGCCGAGCCATGTCCCAGACCCGGGGAGTCGCCCAGAAGGTGGAGGCGGACCACCTGGCCTGGCACACGCTCATCAGAGCCGATCAGGTACCGCAGCGCCACCCCCGCCATGTGGACTCATCGCCGTCAGATGGTCGCACATCTCACGGGCCGTCGTGTGGGTACAGTGTGTACAGTTGTGAGGTCACTCATTCACCCCTACATGCGGTAGCATGTACTTGTATTTCCACAGCGGCGTGGACTCTGTCTCCGAAAGCCGGAAAAACCAAACCTCAGATTGACTTGTCAGAGCAGATGCCTTTTTTTTCCCCAACACAAGCTCTTTATAATGTATTGCGTGTGCGCTCTTATTAAAAGGAATACACAATTTGTTTGTCGCTGCGTGTGGTTATGCAAATTGCAAGATTAACTGTAACCTACTTAGCCGGGCGGCTTTTTGAAAATGGAAATATCAAAGAGACTACTTGAACAAAACAGGTGGTTACATTTCCCGTTGCCCTCAGATTAATTAAGAGGAACTATCCCAGGGATTTATTAAATTCTGTCTTTTGGCATAGGCGTCACTTTATTCCCAGCTTGCGGCGAACCCACTGGGAGTGTGTGAGTGTGTGTGTGTGTGCGCACAGAAGCTGTGTGCAGTCAATGCAATGTACACATATGCGTGTGTGTGTTTGTCAACTCGTATGCATATCTGTAAATACATACATTCTATATTAATGGTGTTCAGATGTGTGTATGTACACTATATGTGAATTTATACAAGTGTGTGTGCGGGGTGAGGGTCTGATGCTTGTCTTTGTTAAGGAACAACGTTTACCTCAGGATCGGTCCATTTTCAAGATGTGACGTCAGTAAATCAAAGAGTAAACCATTGCTGCTTCCATTATCCTCCCCTATTTGTCCCCTATTTGTCTCTCTACCCGTAGCTCCGTGGCCACATATTGCCCAGTTGGGCTTACTGGGAATACTGGAATCTGACCTGGACTCATTTGTCTCCTCAGACCTCATCACTACCATCCACAAACTAGGTGAGCGGCTCAGAAAATCCCATAATATAACGTGTGGACACAACCTGGTGAAACTTGGATTTTCGTTTTTGTCTCATATGGTCTTTCAGGACTTAAAAATAAATTGTGGTATTGATGTGTGATTTCAAAAGTTTCTTCAAAATAAGATAACACTTTATTAACGCCCGGAGGGAAATTCAGCTGTTACAGCAGCAAAACTGTGTCAAGAAAGAGATAAAATGTCAAATTTGATTTAAAAGAATTTGTGTAAAAGTCCGGGTCCAGGAAGTAAAAGTCCTTCCACGCTTTTGCTTCAGCCATGATCCGGTCCAGTTGATTGTACTCCAGTTGGATTGATACTGATGAACCATCCACAAGGTTGATTGAAAATCCTGGAGTGCAATTTTACTTTCTGAACGCGCATTTTCCAGCTCTGATTAATATAGTATAACTACTATGAATCATAAACTACTATAAATGCACTTAAAATAAATCTACGTTTTATAACCTTTATTTAACTAGGAGTTCACAGCGAGATTAGAACCTCTTTTGCAAATGAGCGAACATCACTACCTGGCTTGGGAGCTGTACTGCTCAGGACAGGCGGGCCCTGCAGAGGGTGGTGCGTTCAGCTGAACATACCACTGGAACTACCCTCCCCACCCTGCAGGACTTATACACCAGAGGTGTAGTAGCAGAGCCCGCAGGATCATGAAGGATCCTCATCACCACAACAACGGACTGTTCCAGCTGCTGCTGTCAGGCAAGCACCTCCGCAGTCATGGAGTGAGAACAGAGACTGAGACTGAGTTTTTTCCCGCAAGCCATAAGAACTGTCAATGCTGACCTCACCAGGGGTCCTCACTGAGCCACACACATAGGCTCCACTACCTTCGGTACTGTATGTAGCATACTGTACCGCATACTGTGTCACTGTTCTGGGTTGTTCGGTGTTACCGTATTGCTGCGCTGTACTGTTGTATACTGTGCTGTATTATCCCACAAACACTACCTCACTTCATTCACATGCCACTTTAATGCACATATCTGTATATACATAATTGCCTATCTCATATACATAAGTCCATCCCATATACGTAAGCCTATTCCCTTTATCGATTACATTTTATTTTATTTTATTGTATATATTTTTATTTTATTCTATAAGTATTTGACTTACTGTATTACGTTTTAGGAATCAGTTAGTTGGTCTAGTAGAAAGAAATTTTCCTAGGACATATTTTGTGTAATCACTGGGTGCGTTGCATTACATTTCACTGCATATATGTATGAAAGTATGTATACGTATGTGACGAATAAACCCCTTGAATCTTGAAGGGAGAGGGTCAAATAGCAGCATTGAACACAATAGCAACAATACGGACAACAAAAATACATGACATAATGCATGAACAGGGCAGCGATATTTAGTCACATGTCAGGTGACTACAGCCAACAGCAACTACTTCCATTATTACATGTTTGAAATCATTTAAAGAGATAAGGGTCTCAAGTTTGAGCTCGGGCCGCAGATGGTCTCAGGACCAAGGACAGATCCAACCAAACTCTGCTCTGACACAAGGCACTTGAAACTGAAGTCGTTTGTGCGACCTAAGATTAAAACTGCTTTGTTCAAATAATAACTTCAAGTCAATAGGAAATATGAAATAATCGTATAAATTAGAATGTACCAGTGTTGTAGCCAATGCAAAGAGTGGGATGACCGCCGTATCATGGTGTATAAGAAACAATGATGGGTCCTGGAGCTCGAGTTAGTGACATACCTCATGGCTGAGTGATACTGGGCGTCAATTTTGGAGGCAAACGTGTAGATAGGATCACCAAAATCAATCTGAGACAGAAATACTGTAGGCAAGCCCAGTGTGAATTTTCATTTCTTTGTAAACATCAACGGACTGAATAAAGACACCATGCAGGCTGTTGACATTTCGTCAATTGCAGTAATTTCCCTTATTTGAGAGGAATTAATTTTAGGAAGTTCATATTGATACCTGCATGAACATTTGTACATGCCTGCTTGCAGCCGTACATCTTTTTCATTTTGTGGGAACAGTTTTTAGCTTGTCACCACTACCCGTGACAGGAAAATACACAGCATCCTTTGAAGAGAACACTTTATTAATCCTCGGCGGGGGGAAATTCAGGGAATAATGGAATTTATGGAAAGGGTTTTTATCAAATTATACGCTTTGCTTCACATAATTTTTTTTTATTGAAAGAAAAAATACCGTACTCAACCTGAACCTGAAAAACTTGAACCAGGGTTGTCACAATCATTAGCTTTTACTTGACAATTAATTCAGTTGTAATATTAAAATTATAAATAACCGCTGCAGGCTGCAATACACAGGGTCCAGTTGTGTTAGGTACGTATTTGTTTTCCGGGTTTTGTGAAACTGTTATAGTACATTCAATGTTGGATCCAAGGATGCAGAACACAGAGACAAACAAATGAGGGTTTAACAGAAATGATTGTGGGTAATCAGGTTTAGTTCGCCAAAGCCCAATTGAGAGAAAAGAAGAGAAGAGGAGAAAATGGTGCGAGTGGCAGAGATCCCTCTGGAGGCTCAAGTCCGAAAACCCAAGCGGGAGGCGACTGGCGTAGGAACCGCATGGTAGACGTTACCATCTGGCGACGACGAAGCTCCCGGGGTTAAACACCGCCACTTGAATGGTGTGTAGGTGGGTGAATGACGCACAGCTGTGTGGGTGAGCTGACAGGGAAGGCTCCAGGACCACGCCCACCTGCAGACACACAGACAGAGGACACACAGGAGGGAGGTGGGGGCGGGGTAAAACAAAACAAACTAACCCTGACAGAAACGCAGCACTTGTTGCAATTTTCCGAGTTTACCTTGAACGTCACATTGTTTTTTCACTCTTTGTTTCATAACTTTTCTGTGAGATTTTGTGTGGTTTTCGGAGATTTGTCTGGTCTTCTCTTTAAACATGAGTGTGACTAACCCCTAAGGATGGATGTTCCGTCCACTCCTTCTTGGACTTGGTCAGGCCGCACTGAGGAAAACCTGTCGTGATCGAGGGTCGAGCTCCGAGGCCGCCGCGTCCACTGCGAGGGACGCTGTTTTTTTTTTTGTTTTTTTTTTTACCTGGATTTAATGTTTTGGAAATAAATTGTGTATGAATAAAGACATTTTTTTACTTTAAGTATCTTATTTTACATGCGTTTTTCCCAATCACCGTGCACCGACATCACTGAATGTTCCTCTTGTGTCGTTAAATTCAAATGTCCCTCAAGAGCGGTGTTTAAACAATTGAACAGTCGTTCCTGGATCCTGCGGTGCGGCCATGAAAGAATGGGACGCTTCCTCCAAAGGTTCTTTAAACTGCCTGTGCTTCCGAAGACGCCTTCTGTGACCGATTATAGATTTCCAGGGTTTTGTGAAACGCAGCACGTGGCGCAGTATACGGAGTTTCGAGCGCTGAGTCACGGTATACACGCTGACACTAAACTTTCTTGGTAAGTGCGAGCGGTAGGTATTTATATAGTACACAATGAGCCAAGTCATCTGCTCCATGGTGTCACATACTAGATGTCATTCTTTCACCAAATAAATAATATGCAATAACATAAAACAATTTTTCTTGTGTCGCAAATTCCACACAGAAGAGTGAAGGCAGCGCGAGGGAGAAGTACAAGCGCAAAAAGCGGGTTTCAAAAACGGAAATTGAAAGAAGCAGCTGAGAAAGAAAAAGCAAAGCGGCCCATAACAGTTTCTTGAAGAAGGAAGACGAGAACAAATGTTATACAAGAACCTGATCACATTTCCGGTGAGGTCAGTTAATTGGTGAACGAGGCTGCTATGGTGAAAAGCAAGCGGCGCATGATGCGCTGCGATGGGGGCCCGCTTTGACCATCTTGCATTGAGGCCCGGCGCTGACTCGTTACACCACTGGCAGCTGGTACCGGATAATAAATGGATATTTGGGGTTGTCCTGATGGGCTGGTGCATACATTCAAAAATCGGAGACACCCCGGGGAAGATGTCTGTTCGTCCCAAACACATTACACTATCGTCCCGAGGATGACGGGGCAGCGTTCGTCTCGAGTCCTGCTCGGGTTGTCTGTCTACAGGGGTCGTCTGTGAACGCTATTGTGAGAGAGAAATGCATATGATCAACTGTTTGAATGATGTTTCACACGTTTTATACAGGACAATAGCCTTGTGTATGTAATGTGTTTTTAGAACATCGCCTCTGGGTTTTTAAAGGAGCCTATCTATCTCATGTAAAGAGACTGTTCTTTTCAACAATGTCAATTGTAGAATTGAAGAACCAGATCACATTCCATCGTCAACCAACCTCGTGTGGAGATAAGGATAACCCCGAGGGGGGCTTAATAGAGCGTTGTGTGTTTGTTTTATGACATAGTAGGATTGCGTCTGTGACCGGAGTTTGACTGTTAAATCAAGTTCAAGTTCAAGTTCAAGAGATTATTTGTCACATACACACACATACGGTCGTACATATATGCAGTGAAATGTCATGACACCCGGTGATTACGCACAATAAGCTCTACTGTTTGAGGGTAACATCCGGTGAGATGGTTGAGGGTCACAGTGTTGTAAATGACACCTGACCAATGGCACACAACCTCTCTTTGGTAAAAAAAAAACCTCTCTTGGTCAGTCGTTGGGGTAGACTGATCAGAACACTGCTTTGAAGCATGACATATCTTTCTCTTCATTCTGCAGAATAAATATCTTTAATACTCTCAGTTTTGTTGTTTTCCTGTGGCGGACGGATTAACCTCACCGACCACGCGGGAGAATTTCTCCAACGCTATGCAGTCCAAGTGGCTGGCGCAAGTAGCCGGACGGGAATGTCTTCTGAGAGACGAAGTCATGGACTTATATACCTTCGGATGATGATGTCACAAAGCGGCCAGCTCCAGAAATTAATTAAATTACGACAATTTCTCACTCATTTCTGCTCAAAACGTAGATTGATATTGATCAACCTCGAATGTCAAAACGTCTGCAATGTCCCGGTTCTAACAAGCTCTCAACCATGTCTCTGCATCCTGCCCTTGTCGTGTTTCAGATACTTTTAGCCCGAAAAACGCAGAAAAGACAAGTCCTGCCGGCTGGACCCCTAATAGATAAATGCTTAATTATTGCAGATGAGCCATCTACTGACATTAAACACTGGAATATAAACATTTGGATAGAAGGTTTCATTTTCCTCAATCAAACTGACGGAAAAGCTCTTAATTAAGATTCTTTTTATTTTGACATTTTTAACATTTGTTTGAAATGTCCCTTAAATTCAAATGGAAACATATGATTGTCGAATCTCAAGAGTTTACAAAATGATCAGATAATTGTGATGATGGTTTCACCTAATCATTGTGACAGCTCTAACCTGAACACACTGTAATAGTGTTTTTTTAATCTTTTATGAAACATAAACTTTGGAAACCACCGGTTTCCATTTGACTCCAGGGATCTCTTAAGTTTAATACCTGTATTATTATTATTATTATTATTATTATTCTGTGTTAATCCAACCTCACATGGGGTTGTTTACTCAAATAGGAGCACAAGATTTTCCTGCTTCGTAATTGGTTTAGCACAGTTCCGGCTTTGAAGTATTCAGTCGTAGACAGTCTCCATCCCTCCCCACAAAGAACACATGCATAAACATTTACATGCATGCAGACATATTATGGGTCTGCTCCATCAACTAGACCCTTGATTAGTCCAGCAGCTTTCCATGCAACGCTCCATTATGGCTCCACAGTCGGTCGTCTGGGTTCAGGTTGGTCCACGTAATGCCGCCATTAATCTCAGATGTAGCTCGTGTCATTCTCCATTTAATTTAGCAGACTGAAGGTACAGGGAACATGCTACAACCGTAATAGACCATCGCAAGCGGCTTAATAGCCACCGAGGAAACCACAACGAGATACTGCAGGGGGAGGGGGTCTCGTCTTTCAAGTTCATGCTGGTGGGTTATCTACGATCACCAGATGTATGGTTTCCGTAATGAAAGCTAATGATGGTCTCGCTGGTCCCGTCGCGGGTCATGGGTCAGCTGATTCCGCCGTGCGGGTCTATTCCTGGCCCCCTTCGTCCGTCCTGCGGTGGTAATACGATTTGCACCTGTCTCCTCTCGTGTTTGCCGGGATGTTGAGCGTTTCCAGCGTTCTCAGGTGGGTTTGGTCAGCACGGGCGCTCGCTCAGGTGGAGCCACAGACACTGTGGCTGTGTGTCCACACACAACTCTAGTCTCATACTGTATGAAGTCATCTTCTTCAACCAACTTTTACTCCACGTGAAGGTAAATGCTTAAGGTACTTTTTTTTTTTTTTTTTCCACAAATTGAAACGGCTTTTTAGAGAGTTTGAATGGATGTCTCAATAACATCCTGACAAACCTCTGTTGTGCAACAGATAACGGACACCTTGATATATTTACAAACTAAATCATATATCAATGGCTCTTTTAAAAATATAATAACATGAACATTTGAGAAAGATTTGCAATTATTAATAAAATATTTAAATTGTCAATTATCACAATCAGAATCTGTTTATTATGTGCCAGGCACATTTTCATATGGCAACTCTACAAATTACAAACAAAAAAAAGCCAAATTTGTTAAAACAGCCAAATAAACTAGCAAAATATATAAAAAAATATCCTAAAATAAAAGACAATTATACAAAAATAGCCAAATAAAAAACTAAAATAGTCATATATATAAAAACCAAATATACAAAATAAATAAATTAAGTTAAAATAATAAATTAAGAAAAAAGCAATAGCTGAGGCTAGGTGGCAGTATGGCTGTATAAAGATGAGGTTATTTTGTACGAGAAGTCTTTTTCTTTCACACCATTTGAATTTCCAGCATTTTTAATGAGCCTTTCCCTCTCTTCATCCCAGGGTTCTACAGTCTGGATGAGTCTGACTTGGACAAGAACTTCCAGCTGCCCTCCACCACCATTCATCGGAGGAGACCAAACCACGCTGCCTCTGAGGGAGATCATACGCAGACTGGAGGTAAGAATAAATTATTTGTTATATTATCACTCCAGTGACTGGAGAAATACACGACAATACTGCCAATTATCTATGTAAATTTATATGATAAAATTATTAAAATCTCTTTCTCAGACATCGTACTGCGGTCACATCGTGATATAGTTCATGTTTATCAACAATGTAGAGCACTGCCGGTGAATCCGGCAGAAGTTTGAAACTCCGGGAGCCATGCGGTTCACCAACGCCGAGAAGAGCACTCTGCTGGCCCGGCTCGTCAGATCCACGCGGTCAGGACCGAACACCGGGCCCAAATTCGCTGGAAACAACCGGACTAACTGTTAGTTATAGTAAACATCTGAGCGCCATGCATCAAAAACTCAGGTGTTTTCATTTCCTCTTTAATGTGAGGTCCAAAATAACTCGGATAAACACTGAAGTCCATTGGAGCTCCTTGCACTTCTCATTTGGTTCTGAGCCATTGGTACAAAAACACAGTAAACACCACAAAACAGCGTATGGACAGTGTTAATAACTGTCTTCATCCTTGTGTGTAATTTATCACATTTTGCACAATGCCCCAAAGGATGTTGTTGCAAATTTGAAAGTGTATCCGAATAACACTGATATACTATGAACACAGTCTTTGTACCAATATGGATTCTGGCGGCCATATTGAATTCATCATTGAATATTATGACAGGGTTGGTTGATGGTGTATCATCAAATTCCTCCAGTTATCGGCATGTATACGGCCATATTGCATTTTGGGGGCCATGCCGATCCAGCATTGAATCCAATGCAAGGAGATAGAAAACTGCATAAACATGGAGAAGGGACCCAATAGCAAATCAGTTCAATATACGTATATTAACTTTATTTTTCATTTTTCATTTTCATTTCATTTCATTAACTTTATTTTTCAGTGATATTGTGGCAGCCATATGGGATTTTGGTGGACATATTGGAATTTGGGCCAAATCTGAGATGCCCCCCTTATATGCAGAATGAGAAAAACCTTGATTAAATAAAGTGGCGTTTTTTCTGTGTCTGGGCACCTGTCCATATTATTTGCGACAAGTGTTATTTTGAATGACGTACACCAGAATGTAATCGCTCTTGGCGAGTTTTGGGTTTTTGTGCCCAGTTTCAAGGACTTCCTGGCCAGGAAATGGTCCTCTGAGAAGCGTTTTGTTCTGGAGGGCTGTGGGGTGCTCATCCCCGCGCTGAAAATCATCATCGATCAATCCAGCGCTGCCGGCATCGAGAGCGTCATCATGGGGATGCCTCATCGGCACAATGCTCCGTGTCAGACTTCCATTCAATCTATTAATGTTTTTAGTTTGGAGTTCTGTTCCTTGGTGAAGACCTCTACTGACTTAGGAAATCACATTTCTTCTTCCAGGGGTCGTTTGAACGTCTTGGCCAACGTGATTCAAAAGGACCTGGGCCAGATCTTCTGCCAATTTGACCCCAAACTTGAGACGTTATCAAATCAATGTGGATTGTGGCCGCAGAAATGTATTATTTCTTTAAAAAAAGTGTTGGTTCATTTTATTTTGCCATTTATTTCTTGTTTATTGTTTAATGGGTATATTTATTTTGTTCTTTATGGTTGACCATTAGGTGTATTAAGTTGTATTATTATAAGTTCAAGTTAAGTTAAGTATATAGTATATTGCCATTTTTTCTATCCATCTATCTACCTATCCATCTATCTATCTATCTATCTATCTATCTATCTATCTATCTATCTATCTATCTATCTATCTATCTATCTATCTATCTATCTATCTATCTATCTATCTATCTGTCTGTTTGTCTGTCTGTCTGTGTGTCTCTCGGTCTATCTATCTATCTATCTATATCGCGTTCTATTTATATAGCTACATGTATCTATCTAAAAGGAAGTAACCCTATCATGCAAGTTGTTTTCTTTGTATTTATGTGTGGTTAGGGGTCGGGAGACGTCAAATACCACCTTGGGATGTACTACGAGAGGATCAACCGCAAGACGAACAAGAACATTACACCGTCACTGATGGCGAACCCATCCCACCTGGAGGCGGTGGACGCCGTGGTGCAGGACAAGACTAAGGTCGAGTTCTACCAAGGAGACACACGGGGGAAGAAGGTAGCATCTTTCATATTCCGCAACACTATGATTGAATTTTTTAGCAATTCTGAATGAATCTACAAAATCCCAATCCAAAGATTTGCTATTGCCAGGTCATGTCCATCTTGATGCACAGCGACGCTGCTTTTGCTGGACAAGGGGTCGTATACGAGACCTTCAACCTCAGTGAACTCCCCTCCTACAGCACACATGGCACGGTCCATGTTGTTGTCAACAAGCAGGTATGGATTTGTTCTGGGTCCACGGTGTCCAGTTTTGTAATTGTTGGTCCGTATTACAGTTTTCCTGGTTCTGTGAAACGTGGCACAAGTTACAAAATTGACAAACACCATTGACTTACGTCCGGACCAATCAACGTGCACTAACGCCGCTGCATGTTGCTCTTCTGGCGTAAGTGCACGATTCAATTTTGGTCGGGTCAGGCTCTGGGCGAGCTGACGACACGCCAGGGGAGCACCGCAAGCTGACGCTCCTCGATGCGCCCCTCGGGAACGGGACCGGCCTGGGAAGACACTCGGTTGGCTTCCGACCGGGCCGGCCACCCTCCCCTCGCTTGGTTTGTTTTGTTGTGACCAGCCAGGGCTTGCTGTCGGGGCTCACACATATCCCTGAAGAACTGTGTTTTACCAACAGCGATAGTGCCTGGAACACGCAGTGCGGGCACAAAACAAAAGGTCCGTTCCTCCAATGGTTCTTCGAAATTCCTGCGGTGCGAAAACGTCTTCTTTGAACAATTACAGTTTTTGGGGTTTTGTAAAACGCAGCACGAGTTACAGTTTTCCGAGTTTAAGTTTAAGCTCTCAAGCTCTTAGTCTAGATGTGGCTCGAGGGATATGACTTCCAAAAGACGAAGCTTGGACTTACACGGAAATACACGGGGTCCAGTTTAGTTGCGTTAGCTACATATTACAGTTATCCCGGTTCTGTGAAACGCAGAACGAGTTACAATTTTCAGAGTCTAAATTGAACGCCACAACGGCTGCTCCAGTCTGTCGTCTGAACAGCTGTAACTACTACACGAAGCAACCAGGTCTACACAGCGCAACTCTCCGAATGTGAATGAGCAGAGATGAAGCCTTGACATATACAGTTGGTACTGGTTGCAGACACCTAGCGGCAGCGGGTTCGCTGGCGGTAAATGAGTCTAGACTGAGTGTAGTCTGTAGACGTTAGGTGGCAGCAGAGTGATGGGGGGGCATTCGGCAAAACCGTTGTTAAATCAAGCCCCTTTCCCACTTGCACTGAAAGCCGTAAATCCACTGGATATGTTGTATGGAATATGTGAGAAAAGGAGCCGGTGTCGATGTTCTGTAAAAGTTGTCCCGTAAATTTCCCCGCTCACGACGTAGTATCATTTTGAAAAATGCTGGTACAGCTGTGAATGGAAGTGTGATGTAACGGAAGCAGTGACATTTCCGTAAATTTGTGGTGGAGCCGAATCCAAATACAGCACAAATGTACTGTATTTATTTCACACAAATATTTAAAAAATGATTTCTCGAGTGATGATCCGAACCGTGGAGCTCGGCTGCACAGACGAGAAACTGAAACATGTTCAGTCTCTACGGAGACAGGTCTTGAAATTCTTACATTTATTAATTTTCTTCTCAAAAATGCCACACAGACCCTAGCCATGCCCTTTAGAGTAAGGGGTGCGGTGCGCTGACATTGGGCACAATTGCTTCGCTTGCCCTTAAAGCAGCAGGGTCCCTCCGCTGCTTTAAGGTCCAGCATTTTACGGATTCCACGTGGGAAAGCAGCTTGCTTGTGATCATACTTGTGAGTCAATTTTGACATGCAAAAATATTCTATTTGCATCAAAAATAGGCGGCAGCTTCTTTTTTTTAATTTTTCAAGAATGAAGGACACGTGAGGTCGCTTTTCTGTCTGGGTGTTGTTCTAAACAACCTGAATCCTCAATCCTCAATCATAAATAATAATAATAATAACAATAATAATAATAAGAATAAATACAGCCCAGGCAACAATACACAGGTTCCAGTTTAGTGATATTAGGTACATATTACAGGTTTCAGATGTTCCGAGGTTCCCGAATCTGCGCTCTGTGATTATATGCAGGGAGGTTTGTAGCGGACCGAGGGACTCTCTCCTACTGAGAATTTGCGGGCTGGACCCCCTATAATAATAATCATCATCATCATCATCATCATCATCATCATCATCATCATAATTATCATAATCATCATCATAATAATAAAAATAATAAATGATCATTTTCAAAAAAATTGTTTTATGTCCTAATTTATCAAAATTACAACATTTTCAGCGACTATACAAACAACTCTTCATTTGTTCTCCCTAATGGAGCAATTCACAAACTGAGGGAATGTTTCCAGTGTTTCTGTCAGGGTGACATGGTTAAAATCCCCGGAGACTGCAATGATTATTTGTTGTTGTTTAATATTTGTCCCTCCGCCCTCCCTCCCTCCCTGCCTGGAGCGTCCTTACCCGAGGCTACAGGGTTTGTTCAATTCAATCACTTCGATTGATAAATGTTGTTTTCTGGGGGTCGCCAGATGATTTTCTGAACATGCAAAAAAATTAAGGAACATGTGTTTATGTTTTTTTTTTTATTAAATTTTTCAAAAAAAAACAAAAACATTTTGTCCCGCACACATTAGGACTTTTGGTCACCTATCGAGTAATGGGAAGTTGCATAACATCTCACGAAATACAATGTTAATATATCAAAAAGGGTCGCGGCACAAATTATAATTTTTAGGGCATTAATGAGCAGAAATACAGCATGAATGACATTCTCATGGCATGGGATTTTCACCTCAGTGAAAGAAGGCTATTTCTCCATTCGCACTTTCTTCAGGGGGTTGTGTTTGCACATGTTTGGGCTCCGTGTGACCTGTTCGGATCACACAACGAAGGCCCATTATATGCGAACAAAGGCTACACTCAAAGGAATCTTGAATCTTGAAATGCCCTCTCCAAAATATCCGAAATGTTCAAAATATATATATATTTATATCCAATAGGTTTATATAAAACCAGATACCGTCATATAACCAAAATCGTGTTATTGAGTAGTATGATTATCATACCGTCACATCCCTATTCTAAACACTGCTATTATGTACATTATCACTTCCGGAACATTGCTGTAGCAATAAAGGAATCTTTTCGTCTCATTCATTGTTTCAAGCCCATTCAATCATCCAGGAGAACACAGCAATGTTTTGAAAAGCTTTAGTTTATTTTACTGAAGCGCGGGTACCAGATGAGAATGGCATACTATGTATTAGATAGTGTGTGTGTGTGTGTGTGCGCGCGTGTGTGTGTTTGTGCGCACACCTGTGTGTGTGTGCATGTTATCTGTTATTAAACCAAAATTATTCAACCAGCGTGATCTTTTTCAAGCTGTCCCACACTCTCTGCCTCCAAAGAAGGTACTTCCTCCACCCACTCTCATTCCGTTCTCTCGTGCAGACGGCGGGGAAAGCGAAGCGCTTGTGCAAGATGTACCCGCCCTGTACCCCTAGAGCCCCTTTCCCACATGGAATCCGTAACATTGCTAGATACAAAAATATCCGGCAAAGACAGTAGACAGTCATTCCCACATTGTTCTCCTTTATGGAGAAGTTCCCTGTGGAGTCTGTTCCCACATACAGTAGATGACTGTTAGAAATCCACCGGACATGTGGGCGCAGCGTGTTTTTTCACCGGCTCCACCAGGCTACGCGGTGAAGGGTCCTGGACGCGTCGATGTTGGAGTGAGAGGAGGAGTATTGGAAACAACAGCGATTTAAATATTTTGTAACACCAACAAACAATAACTTTTTTTTTTTAATATTTTGTTCCTGACTGCTCTGTGTCGTATAGGTGGAAACATCTCCAAGAGGTCACCGCCAAACTCAACCCCACCCAAGAGGACTTCCCCAACCCCAATCAAGGCCGTTGCGCAGAATTTTTAGGGATTGTAACATCTAGTCCTAGTAAGAATTCTGAATTCAGACACTCTCTCCTTCCACTCGCTCGAGCACTCTCCTCACTTCCCTCTCTCCTCTCCTTTCACACTATCCTGGACACCCCCCCTCTAATCAGATGAACTTATTTGCAATTTTTTATAAAACTTTTTTTTTTTTTAATTATTATTATTTTTTTCAAAAACACTCTCAGCGCCTCCTCAATTCCGCCGTCACAGGGTGGGATCAAAGCTGCGGCAATCGCGACATCTAAAACCAGAAATATCTGTATAACCTCAGTTCATAATGAAAATGCCAAGAAGATTAACAAAATAGCAAAAATCCGAGCAATAACAATAGCCCTTTGGGCTGGACCCCTAATAATAATAATAATAATAATAATCATAATAATAATAATAATAAATATAGCTGCAGGCAGCAATACACGGGGTCCAGTTTAGTCGTGTTGGGTGCTCTTTACAGTTTCCCAGGTTCCCTGAAACGCAGCGCGATTTTCCAAGTTTACTTGAACACAGCATGGGCTCCCTCCAGTCTGTCTGGTTGCTTTTGCTATTGTGACTGACCTTGACGACTGGATTTTTTGACAATGGCTTCTTTATTGTCTTTAACTTTCGGCTATTTTTCGGCATCTGTAAGAATATCAAAAATAACTTTTGTAATTACTTTTCATAACAATTACAATAAATACATTTAATTTAAAAAATATATAAATACATGTTATTTGTCATTTCTACTTTATTGTACATTTTATGTTAGTAATGTGCAATTATAAAATACAGTTTAATAGATTACTTGCCTATATTGTAATGCGGATAACATTTATGTAACTTTAACATAATTTGCACTTGAATTATTATGGAATAATTAGTCAAGATCACAAACACTTTCTGCCTTTTCATTACAGTTTGTTAAGTGTAGTTAAAGACGCTCAGACGATATTTCAAGGATTATTTTCTATTTATTTTTTCATTAATCCGGCAAAGTAATTGGGACCATGGATTTAAAACATCAATCTATCAGGTCTACTGGTATCTACCAAGTAAGATGCTATATAAATATACAAGTAAATCGATAGTTTGGTAACTTCTAAAGATTACAAAGTGACCGAGTTCACGCCGCCCAATAGACACGGTCCAACTGGATATTCTTGATTGTAATCTGTACATTTATAGTAAGGAATATGATGATGTAATAAAGCGTTTACTGTAAATTGCATCTTCTTTATTTAAGAACGAGATGTGTGATGTGTCTGTTAATGACCAACCGAATATTTGGTTCAAAGTTGTTAGGTTTTTAACTAATATCTCCTCCATATGTGGATCGTTTTGGATGAAATTTAAACCACGAGATGCTTGTTACATAGCGGTAAAAACGATACTTCAGGGAGAGAGGGAGATTCTAACTCAGGCTAAAGTATGTGTTCCATATAGTTTTAGCCGGTTCAACATATTTTGGACTGGCGTACTGGCAAGTCGGTCTTAAAATCGCTTTAAATTAGGTTGTTCTTTTTCTAATATCTGCTCCGTATGTGGATCGATTTGGATGAAACTTCAAACACAACGTCTTTGTGACTGTGCGGTGCAGACAAGACATTAACCGTGATCATGTGTAATGCGGAATTTGGTTTTCCAGATAGTTTTAGACTTCAAAATTCAGAGAATTTTCCCCCCTTTTTCCCTCTAACAATAACAATAAGCGGCTGCCGTACAATTACGGAAACCCGCAATTGTACGGCAACGGTTATTAGGGGTCTAGCCCGCAGGTGGAACCCCTAATAATCATTCTAATAAAAATACTTATAATAAATATACATATTAATATAACCTTTTTTCACAACTACTAAAATTAACAGAAAGTAATTGTATCATGACCTAAACAGATCGGCTTCACCACGGACCCCCGGGTGGCTCGCTCCTCTCCCTACCCCACGGACGTGGCATGAGTGGTTAACGCGCCCATCTTCCACGTGAATGCCGACGACCGAGAGGCCGTGATGTACGTGTGCCACGTGGCCGCGGAGTGGCGGACCACCTTCAACAAGGGCGTCGTCATTGACCTGGTCTGTCCAGGCGAGTTTACAACGTATTACTGAGCTGTAAATAGCCTAATTCTCTCCAAGTGGTAATCTGTTAGATTATTTTGTTGCAGAATCTTTTTATTCAATTTATTTAGATATTCAATGGCACTTTATGAAGAAACAGACATTCAATGTATTTGCCTCATGAATGAGCTTTATGCTGTTTCCATTGTTGGTGATGCGGTCCACCACGTGCAAGAAGTGAAAGGCAGCCACGGTGAATTTGATAAAACAGCGTGGGCTAGTTGTGGTCAGTAAACTGTCGACTTACTGTAGATGGACATGCACAAAAAAGAACACCCTCAGATAAAAAAATACTCCCACCACCTCAATTGGGGGAAGAAAAATATCAATCCATCAGAAGAAAGCAAATTTTCAAGAAAAGAAAGTGACCAAAAACTCAGCCACCTTGAAATTGAGAGCCAAAACAAGACTCAACCCTGATGTTGAGAAAAAAAACCCAGTTTTTAATTCAATGGGACTTGTAGTGAAATCCCCCCACCACAGACGATCTTATGGATTACCACTTTAAAAACCTCTGATGGGTGAGATTTATATCCCGACTGCCTGTGTACCCACGTCTCCAGGTGTGCTACCGGCGGTTTGGCCACAACGAGATGGACGAGCCGATGTTCACGCAGCCGCTGATGTACAGGCAGATCTGCCGCCAGGAGTACGTGCTGAAGAAATACTCCGACAAACTGATCCCAGAAGGCGTTGTGACGCTGCAGGAGTTTGAGGTTCCATCTCAGTTTGTGTTCAGCGTTAAGACTGTTGGCTGCTTCTCAGTGCAGTCTGTTTGTACTGCTGTCTGCTGAACTAAGCGCATTAAATCACACCTAAATATCACCCTGTCCCGCAGCTAAATCTGTTGAGGCAGCAAAGCTGCAGCCCAGTTTCAATTTACTACTCGACTTCCATCACGTTGCCCAACAATCGCTCATAGTTTAGGCCGTGGGAAGTGGAAATAGTCCTCAGATGCCGGGTGCCGCTCAATGAACTCACTGATGCTCAGAAACCCACTTAAAATCTTGTTTTATTGATGCATTTCACAGCAATATCGCTGGATGTCGAGGGTAAACAAATCTTAACACTAGATGGATTCCTTACTGTTATTCAGGAGGTTTTACGGAAGAAAAAATTACTGGAGAAGGCACTTCTGATGCAGCAGCAACACATATACACACACTATTATACACATTCTGTATTGATTTATGATAGACACCTTTATTTAAACCTTTTTTAACAGGGGAAAAAGGGAGTTCTCTTATGCAATAGCTGCCGGGAGAATACAAATACAATCTAAAATACAAATAGACAATACAAAGTGGTTCATGGACGTAAACCTATTCTATATTTTGCCATAAATAGCATATTTTATGTTTTGTTCCAAACACACATCCCTACCCCTGCTTGTAGGAGGAAGTTGCCAAGTATGACAGGATCTGTGAGGAGGCGCACACCAGCTCCAAAGATGAAAGGATCTTACATATCTGTCACTGGCTGGACTCTCCCTGGCCGGGTAAAATAAATTATCCTTTTTCTCCAGCATTTGATGAATAGTTTAGTTATTGCAGTTAAGAATTTAATAGTTAAATAGTACGACACAGTTCATAATCTGTAGAGAATTTAATTGTTCAAACGTTTATTTATTTACTGTGGGCCGCCTTGTCGGGGAAATTCATATTTCTAATTTTGGTGAGAATATGTATAAATGTATTTGTTTGTTTGTTTTTGTTTATTTTTTTTTTCCTTTACTATTATTTACATTAAATAGATTTTGCTTGTTTGTGTTTTTCTTTTATTATTATTAGTATTATTATTATTATTATTATTATTATTATTATTGTTAATATTGTTACTATTTGATTGCCTTCTGTTAATTCAAAGCCCTTTGAGTACCATGTTGTTTTATACAAATGAAGGTTGTTATTATTAGGGGTCCAGCCGTTTCAACGTTGCCAAACTGTTGATTTACATGTATATTTATATAGCTTCTTACCTGTTAGATGTCAATAGATCTGCTCGATTGATATTTTACATCTGTGGTCCCCATTACTTTGCCGGATTAATGAAAAATACAACAAAAGCAAGTCCTTAAAAACTTACGTACGTCATTTAGACTTACTACTAAACGACTGAAGTGTGCGACTGAGTGATGTGTTGAAGATCCAGCGAGGCGTTCGAAAAATAGAAGCTGTGCAATGGTGATTACTCACAGAAATACCACAAAGTTTTTCGTATTTCATGGAAATGTAACTTACCGAAATGTAATCCAAGGAAAAAACTCAACAAACAAATGACGTGCCCGACATAGAACCAAGCGGTGCCTGTGAGAGTGCAGCTCTATTTCCACGGACAACACGATGAGTCATAACAATGAAAAGTTCTGGTTTACAGACAAACATGGACAGTTGTTTTAAAGACAGGAGGGCTGGAGCGTGTGGACCACATTGTGGTTGCTCCACAAGACGAGCATGCGGCGTTTATTGTAAACTCGGGAAATCGTGCTGCGTTTCAGAGAACCCGGGAAACTGTAAAACGCACGACCAAACTGGGCCCTGTGTATTGCTGCCTGCAGCTATTTTTATTATTATTATTATTATTATTATTATTATTATTATTATTATTAATAATAAGACTAACTATTACTACAACTAATAATAATAATGAATATAGCTGCATGCAGCAATACACAGGGTCCAGTATTAAAACCAATTACAATTTTTCGAGTTTCCATGGAACGCAGCATTAGTCTGTGCCGTTGCTCCTCTTTACATCAGCATTGCTATTAAAACGAGTAACAATCAGAGATTTCATCAACTAAACTAACATAAAACATACACGATTCTGACCCGTTGCTCTGGAGCTGCAAGCGAACTCCATGTGTGAGGACACAAACATGGAATATGTTTTGGACTGTTTTCAACGCTTACAGTTTGTATGTAACGACTCGCTTGAATGCCACAAAATAAGGCGGCACTGAGCTAGATGCGAACAGAATGCGTTTTTTTAAAAAAGGGCAAAAGAGATCAAATCTGACCCTTCACACGCTAACCAAATTTCAGGGCAGCCTACTTTTGGCTAGATGTGAAAAACATTGAAAATTCCCTTTTTTCCTCCAAAACCCGATTATAGCAGATTTGACATTCCTCAAGTTTTTTTTACATCTCTCAACGTATTTTCAAAACTGAGTTTGAATTCAAAATATTATATAGATATTAAAAAGTCGAGGCTACTTGCTCCACCAGCATTTCACAGGGAAAAATAAGTCACACCAACGTCAACGAACGCCGGGTCTTCTTCGTGTGGTAAAAAAAACTGTTTCGCTGACGCTGGCTCGGAGGACATGAAGAAGAAGAGCTGAAGTCACTTCTGTAACAATGTTTCAATGCAACAGCAACAACAAATGAAACACCAGAAGCAAGAAATGTCACTTCTCTGTGAAAACGCAATCTCCGTGTTGTTATGGATTACGAGAACAGGGTGGCAGAAGCTCAATTATATCGCGAAACTGGCAGTGCAAGGCGGCGCAGCGGGGTGATCCCAGAAGACAACAATCCCCAGAATGCAAATGGCTGGGAGGACTCTGCCGATTGCATTCTGGGAATTGATGTCCCCTGGTGTTCATGCGCGACGTCTGAAAAGTGACCCTTTCTTAAAAACTATTATTGTTTTAAAAGAATAACTGTAGGAAATGGGAATGTTTAGAAGTTACAGAATAATAGAAGGCACATGTAAGTATTGTGAGCATGAACTTAGAATGGAAAAAAAAACTTAACGTAAACTTAAACTTAAAATTAAAGGATTAACTTGAATTATGCATTTTCCAATATTTTTTATAAAGGAATGATTCAACATTATTTCCACAAAACCCATACAACATTATCTCATTGAATGAGTACAGCACTGTCCAAATGTAACCATTTAAAGCACTAATTGTGTTTCTAAATGGGTATTTTGTGCTGTGGAAGTCTGGAAATGCTTTCAACTTTAAAGGCTGATTTCTCAGAACCTCTGTTTCCAAAATCATAATCTTTAATAAGTCATAGTTACAAAAATATTTGCTTGATTCACACAAGTGAAAAGCCCCTCCAACGTCAAGCAGGAAAGGGGATACACACACGCTCACACACACACACTTCACTACGTAGCTCAGACGGTGCAAATGTGCATTTGTAGCCACAACCTGACAATATAAGGCAAATTGGATGATGATGTCACTGTGGGAGTCTCTGCCCCTAGGTAGGGCTTTAGGGCGGGGTTTAGAGAGTCTTTCTGGCGGTGGTTTGCTAACATGGCGAGAGTTTTTTATTATTAAGTCGAACAGAAAGGCTTGCGCAGGAGGAATGGCTCTGTCTCCTGGTCAGCTGACGAGCCCGTGCACGATCTCCTCTGCAAGACAGGCAAACATTAAGAACGCTCCCTGCCCTGGATCGGACCAATCGATTCGGCCGACTCGGGGCAGCTGTGCGGTCACAGGGAAGGAAGCCATGCTGCCGTCTCCAGCCGGGGCTTAACCACCCACCTTGGTCTGCCACAGTCACAAAGCATCTTACTCCACAAACTCATCTCGCTCCACCACCCGCCTGGGAAGTTTTAGAACCTTGGCATATCGGCGATGCACAAACTTTCGGCTACTTCTGGTCAAATTTCATTGTTTTTCACTATTTCCTACTCCGAATTTGGATCGATATAGATTAGAGTTGAACAACGAAATGTCCTTTGACGTCCCTCTTCTAACGAGACCTCGAACATGTCCGTAGCTCCAGCGGTTGCTTTGACGTCCCGGTTCTAACGAGACCTCGAACATGTCCGTAGCTCCAGCGGTTGTTGTGTTAAACACTTTACGCCTGAAAAATGCCAAGGAGAAGAATAATAATAAAAATCGGAGCAATAACAATATGACCCCTAAATATAGCTGTGGGCAGCAATGCACTGGGTCCAGTTTAGCCGTGTTTGGTATGTATTACAGTTTTACGGGTTATATGAAACACAGCACGAGTTACAATTTTATTTAAGTGGCATCAAAATCTGCTTTGAGATTCGATCCGCAAAAATAAGGAGGGACACAACGCCGCGTTAGATAGTGAGCAGAATGCGTATATTTACAAACAGGGCAAAAGAAAACGAAATGCTGGGTCTTGTACCACGAGATGTCTGAGACGTCTCGGTTCTAAGGAGACCTCAACCATGTCAATGGGTTTTGTGGTTGTTGTGTGCCACTTATAGTACAAAAAATTCCAAGGAGAAAAAATAACCATAAATATCCGAGAAATAACAACAATGCGGGCTGGACCCCTACATATAGGTGCAGGCAGCAATGCACCGGGTCTAGGTTAGACGTAGAAATTGCACCAATGTGAAAACAAGCCAAAAAACAGATACTGGAAACCCTCCTTTAACTGAAAATAATAGGTTCACTTACTCAAATTCTTGCGACCATTTCACGGCTTCACCTGGATCTCATTGAACACAGCATCAGTTCCTGCTGTCTCTCGTCTCGACCCAGGGCAGATCCCACCCCGAGGACGATACAGTAACTAGAGAGTCTCCTCCTCCAGTATCTGATCCTGATCTTGGCTTGCGGCGGAATGTAAACACCGATCAGAGTGAATGGTGTGAACTCACTGGGGGAATAAAAGGGTTTGCAGTTTATGATGAAAAACTCCGGTTTAAGCCAATAGCACAGCGCACAATGCGGCCTATGTGAACGCCCCTTCAGAGTCATACCCTGCACATACAGGTACAGGTACTCCTGTTTAACGTCCATTTGGACTTACGTCCAGCTCTCTGACCAGTTTGTGCTGTGCGCTGCGTGTCAGTGTCAAGCATCTCATCGCGCAACACCGTTCTCATTGTCAGTCTCGTTCCCGCAGTCTGTCAGTATTCTCTTCACTAGCGTTTGCAATCGCCACGCCAACTTACTGTGAAATAACACTGGTCCTCGTTTATCGACCAATTCACTCAACAACCTGGTCCTAGGAACGACACTCAGTCGTTAAGTGAGCAGTACCTGTATATACCATATTGGATGATGATGTCACAAAGCGCTCCGCTCCACCACTCTCCACCACTTCTAGTCTCTTCGCTCGGCTATTTCCACGGAGTACGTCGGCTCAGGAGAAACATGTTTTTTTACTCCTCCTACAGATATAGTCTGATGTGGCTCAAACTTCGACCACAGCATGTGTGGACTGGCCCGAATACAAATCCTATTCTTTCTTGTCCGTAGGTTAGAAGGTTTCTGAGCACCAGACACCTTGACCGGTGAATATGGCTAGGAGAATAATATTAAAAATCCAAGCAAAAAAACCTTCGGGCTGGACCCATAATAATAATAATAATATTAATAATAATAATAATAATAATAATAATAATTAAAAAATAGTGAAAACACAATCTACAGTCCAGAATAATGATTGTTTCTCTGCTCAGATTTCTTCACGGTGGAGGGGGAGCCAAAGAGCATGAGTTGCCCCCCGACGGGCCTGGCAGAGGAGGTTCCGCAGCACATCGGCCAGGGCACCAGCTCTGTGCCCCTGGAAGACCTTAAGAGCCACCCTGGTAAGTCCCGCCGCCTCGTACGTGCTGCCACAGTGGCGATAAACTGTACCAAAGATTCAGCACACATCCATCAGCGCGGTGCAGCCCGGGCACTCCAGTGCCCAAGTAAACTAAAGGTCCTGAAAGGTGCTTGAACTGCTTGAATTTCAGAATCCTCAGAAATAGCCCCTTTTGTGCTTAAAAAATGCGATCATTGAAAACCTGTGATATTCTGCCTGGTTTTGTTATTGAAATCGTGACGTAATAAAACATTTCTGGAATCCCTTTCACCACATAGATTATGCCAGGGAAATTTAAATTTAATCCAGCATGGTGGGAAATATTCACTGCTTAAAAAATAACTTTATCGTCCTTGAATTTAATTTTGGAATGCCAGAATGAACCCTGTTAAGGCACGTACACCTCGGGGCCCAGTTAGTCTTTCTTTTATTACCTCGCATAAACATATTTCAGCAGCCGTGATCTTCAGAGAGCGGCCGCACAGCTGCTGTGCTGCTTCACTCTGAGATACAATGCACCGTCTCAGCCCATTGCTTTTCACCTCTCTTCACAGGGCGAAAATCCCTGCTTAAATACACTCTTCACCTGACACAGTAAACCCCGGAATTAATACTAAAGGGGGGTATGCATAGAGCAGTCACTGGCTTTTTTTTTTAATGTCTATCTGTTTATTTGTTTTGTTTGTTTGGTTGTTTGTTAACTTTTGTTTCCTGATTTTTTTGTTGCCCGATCAGATCGATCTTAAATCGGAAACAAGTGAGCCAACAGTGTGTTTAAATTGTAGATCTATTCTTCTATTTATCTATTTGTCTATCTGTTATTTATTTTCCCTCCCTGAGAAAGATGTGTAAGGGGATTCATTTGTCCCGGATCCTGCCGGAACATGATCCGGGAGCTCCCGGATTGAGACCGGCACCTATTTGATTGGATCCGGTACCTCCTTTGAGATGTCAATCACATACCTGTCGACCCTCTCCCTTTCCCGGGATTGTCCCTTATTTTACCCATCTCTCCCGCTGTCCTGTGTTTATATATTTTCCCGTAAATCTCCCGTATTCTTAACCTTTCAAAAAAAAACAAAAAAACAAAGAAGCAAAGCGATGTCTCTGCTCAGCGATCTCTCTCTGCGATCAGAGCGATCCTCATACGTCTCCGTTCCCTGTTTCTCCAAACAAAACTAATGATAACAGTGTGATTTTTTTTTTTGATGGTAGATGTATTTATTTTCCTTATTGAATGAAACAAAAAAAAGCCTTGTGTGTAACTGGGAGACGTTCTCAGTCACTCCAGGCTGGGAGGGAATCACAGTATACCCACTACAACAAACAAGACTACACCACTGTTGACAGATGTTGTTTTTAAATTGTATTCATTCTTTTTTATTCTTTCTTGACTTGCACTGGATGTGGATGATGCTGGATGTGCCAACAGGGATGAATAATGTCTTATTTTATCTAATTTTAAAAGAATGTCTGCAACAACACTCTCCCAGTATGGATATGAAATTTGAAAATGTAACGTTGAAAAACCTTCTAGTCAAATGTCAGTGACATATTTGGTGTGTGTGCGCGCGTGTGTGTGTGTGCGTGTGTGTGTACATGTGCATATGCATTCATGTGTGTGTGTGTCCTACGTGTGTCTCGCACCCTGCGTGGCAGGGCGGACCTGGTGCAGAGGCGTCAGATGGACTGGGGGATGGGGGAGTGCATGGCGTTCGACTGAGGGGCCAAGACGTGGAATGGGGGACCGTTCGGGTGAGAGGAGGGATATATTGTATGACAGTCTCGGGTTCTATTCTTCTTCTATTTCTATCTATCTATCTATCTATCTATCTATCTATCTATCTATCTATCTATCTATCTATCTATCTATCTATCTATCTATCTATCTATCTATCTATCTATCTATCTATCTATCTATCTATCTATCTATCTATCTATCTATCTATCTATCTGTCTATCCTCAAGTAAAACACCACCAATGTGTTCATGCCTCAAGCACTCTCTGTGAAACGGATCCTCCTCCTGTAACCAAATTCCACGTTTCACTCCCTTTGGAACAGTTTTTCTTCCTCTGTGTTCATTCTTCACATCGCACAGACTCATCTATCAGGTCACCTATTACTGTAGATCAGGAGATCTTTCCAAAAAGCGACATTAAGTGAACGCCCTCCAACCGGGGCCGATAAAATTGCGCAGTCTGTGCCAAGTCAAGTCAAGTTGAGCACTTAATGACATTATGCTCTCACAATCACATATTTCATATCGGAGTCCTAGTCCTGACCTCCAACTGGGCAAGAACAGAGTCCCAGAAAAAACACTTGGGGAAAAAATGGAAGAAAACTTGAGAAGTGGCCACAAAGGAATCCTCCTTCCAGGCTGCACTGGATGCCCAGCAGGAATCATGATAAGCATTGTATTGAAAGTATTAGGTTAAATACTATATAATATGTTATGTTGAACTTGACAGTGTGGGGGTCTGCCTCCAGTAGAGACGTGGTCCACACTGGGACCAGTTCAGCGTGGTCAGTCCAGTTTGACCCCAAATGAGGCTTAAAGTGTGATCGGTTGTGACGGGGCAGTGTAATGTGTCTCATGAACACTGAGCAGCCGCACGGAGCAACGTGTCACTGCGCGGCATTTCATCCGGTGTTGCTGGAAGAAGAGTTATTTCCCATTCACTTTCCCCCATTTGATTCCCCCAGCTGGTAAATTGGGTTTAAACTGGGGACCCTTCAGTCACCAGCCCGCTGCTCTAAATCTCAGAGATTGGGCCGAGCGGCAGTCTGTTCTTCACCGTGAGTATATATTTTTTACTTTAATGATTTCAATGTAATAAAACGTTCAGATTAATGTCGACCCAAATAGATTGATTTAAATCAACTTGTTTTATTTGCCCAGTTTGTGAATGCTGCCATTGAGAAGCCTTGAGATTGAGGCATATTGTCGCCACGGCCTTAAATCAGCGGAAGGGACGGCATCGGGGAATTGGCGTCAGCTCCGTATACCCCTGGGACCCCGGTGACGGCCACATGGCGTTGTCATGGTATGGAGAGAACAAGTGACATGTGAACGAAAGCGTCCCGTCCCCCTCTTCCAGCTTCCAGCGTGCCTGTCTCATCTGTCCCGCATCACTTTTCCAGCCGAGCGTTCCCGCCGAGGCTCTCCACTTAACGCACTGCCCATACATCAAGCTAACTAGCAGGGGTTCTGCTCCTCACTTACCACTGACATCTATGTCCTCCTCCGCCTCCTCCTCCTGTCCTAAATGCCATGTTCTGGCAGTAAACATACCTCCTGGTAAATATAAAATAAAGGCTTGGCCCTAAAATGGCGGCGGTGGCTCTTCTGCGTCAGCGGTGATTTGCTTCCTCCAGCCGTCGCAGACCTATTTCACCTTGTCAGTGTGATTTCCTCTTTTCCTCCCTGCCTCTACATCCCTGTTTTCCTTTGTTTGTGTGTGGAGCTGAGCATATTGGTGTGTCACAGTCCGCTGGCTGCCTGCGTGGTGCAGCGACACTTGAACAAATGGATTCACTCGTCTGCTTTTTGGGGGTTTTCTAGAGAGAGAGAGAGAGAGAGAGAGAGAGAGAGAGAGAGTGAGAGAAGGAAAGAAAGAAAGAAACAAAGAAAGAAAGAAAGAGAAAATGAGTATGTAAGGAAGCGAGGGAAAATGAGAGACACATCATTTCTCTTTCGTTTTGTCTCTCATTTGCTCTTTCTTAATCTCTCTTACTGCGAGAGAAGGAAATGAAAGAGAAAATGAGAGAGACATCGGCAAAATATCCTTATCCTTAGATAGGATAACACTTAAGATGTCACTTTGAGAAAGAAAGAAAGAAATAAAAAAGAAGGAAAGAAAATGAGAGAGAGGAAGAAAGAAAGACGGAAAGTAAGCAACACGGAAGGAGAGAAGGGGAGAGTAGTCAAGTAATATACTGTACAGTCACTTCATACAGATCAAGGGATGAAAAGAGGATGACATTTTAAGAAAGAAAGAAACAGAGAGTCTAGCCAAGTAACACAGACCAATACAAATCCTTCTATTAAGATGAAATCAAACTTTATTAGTTTACTATTCAGTAAATACTAAAACTAAAACAACTACGCTTCATTCCATCTCCTGGTGGCTCTCCTACTTGACCATTACATAACCTTCTAATATATTTCTATATCTATATATATATATATATATATATATATATGTGTGTGTGTGTGTGTGTCTGTGTGGCGTGCGTACGTGCGTGTGTGCGTGCGTGTGTGTGTGTGTGTGCGTGTGCATCATTAAGATGATGTTAAAGTGCAGTTTAAGTGATTGTCCTCCATGTCTGCGAGTGCCGTCCTGGCAGAGCTTGTTACCGCTCGCTTCTCTGCTCCCATCAAGTGCTGTTGGGCCCTGTCCTCACATTGGCTGGGGATGGAGGCTGGAGTGTGTGTGTGTGTGTGTGTGTGTGTGTGTGTGCGTGCGTGTGTGTGTGCCCGCGCGCGTGTGCGTGTGTGTGCGTGTGTGTGTGCCTGTGGTGTGCCTGTGCTGTCGTCCTTCCCTCGGTTCCATCTCGTCGTCTTAAGGTGATGTCTCTTGCATCTTGGATCCTGAAATCGTTCTCAGTTTTTCTACTCATGAACCTCCCTTTGAATGCTCATGTTTGGGTTTATGCTTTTTCGTCCGTCGTCGTTCATTTTATCCCCACGTGACGTGTGGTGCCCCCCCTGTGTGATGTCCCCCCTATGCCCTTTCCAGTCACCGCCATCATGTGCTCCACGACCAGGCGTGGACAAGCCTTTCAGCGTTCCCATGAACCACCCGTGGGACGACCAGGCGCCCTACACCGTGTGAAACAGCTCTCTATCAGAGCACGGCATGCTGGGTAAGAGATAAACTGTATCTGTCCTCAATCTGCATCAGTTCTGAGTGTAATGGAGTCGGTACCTACCTCAGTTTGGGGGTCAAGGTTCGGTCAGGTTTTTTTGGTACAGTTTTCCATCCCAGTCTTTTTTTCCAAGGCCACGGTGATGGACATACAGTTCTAGGCATTTCACCTGTGGGGGAGCCTTGATTCCTGTCGGCTTAAAGTGGCGATCCAGGAGATATCTGTAATCGGCGGAAGACACTACAAGTCCCAAAATGAAACTGCAACATTTTTATTTCTCCACAACTGTCTTTGCTCTGGGAGAGTCACTTTCTTTTCTCAAAAGTTTGCCTTCTAATCCATTGATTTTATTTTATTTTCTCGGTCATTTGGGGCAGTGGGGATATTTTTTCATCCGAAGGTGCTCTTTTGTTTTTTTTGTGAATGTTCTTCCATACTGATAGTTTACTGACTGACTGAATTTCACCACGGCTTAAACTTCTTGCGCATTCTTGAATGGCATTGAATGGCTTTGAATGGCTTTCTCTTATAAAATGCCAGCTTTATAATGTATCAAATGGGGGATTTTTTCAACAAAAAAATCTCCCAGATGACCACTTTAAGTGCGGAACGCCCTTTGGTCATTCTGCATTGTTTATGCTTTTGTTGACGTGGACTGTGTCTCCAAGCTTTGAGCCGGGCTTCGCATGGCCAGTCCCAACACGCTGGTTCTGTGGGAAGCCCCGTTCAGGGACTTCAACAACATGGCCCAGTGCATCATCGACCAGTTCATCAGCCCTGGCCAGCTTGACACATTCAGGGTGGATCTAATCGTAAATAGCGCCGTGGAAAACAGTGCTACTTCCATTGCCAGGGACTGGAACACTCCTCCGCCCAACCCGAGCACTTCCTGCAGATGAGCAAGGACGATCGCTTCCCGGTAGGTTTCCACGTTGATACCATCAAAAAAATAATAATTCCTTAACATTTCAAATCCTTTACCGCTAATTCCTTACCTGTAGCATTAGGATGGAAACGCCTCCCCAGGCCGTTCTGGTTCCATCACCGTGACAGTGATGCGGCAACAAATAAGTCTCTTCATTACAGCCTCCAAGGCTCCATTCCTCAGCATTAGTTTGGCTCCCAGGGGTGTGCTGCTGCTGCGGGGGAGCCCTGGAAGAGGGAGCTCTGGTCCTGTATCAGCAAAACACAGCGGCACTCATCTCCAAATGGGATATTGATCTAACTATTAGTGGGAGCACACAGAGGATTAACATTTATTCTGCTGTGGGTGCGTGCGTGTGTGCATGTGTGTGTGTCTATACAGCATATGTCTGTATAGATGATTTCTATCGCCTGTAGTTATGTTCTTTCGCTTTTAATATAATACATCATACCATTTTCTCACCGTTTCAGGAGTTCAGCGGGGACTTGGCGGCGCAGCGGCTCTTCAATTGTAACTGGATCGTGGTGATCTGTTCCACGCCGGCCAACTACTGCCACACGTATAAAACTGTTTATAATGACAGACATTATTCTAGTCATTAGTCACTGTCATTATAATTTTTATAATTTATATCATTTTAATGTCATTAAAAACCTGGTTGCAACACTATTTGCAACTAGGTTAGATGTTTGATAAACAATAAATGTAAACCTGTATAGGAACTGTAAGTGGGATTTTACCGATTCCAATGTCAATCCATTCCAATCCATTTTCAATTCTTACGCTGTATTAACCCAATTCTTTACTGATTCTCATATTGCTGTCGTATAATTCTCCAGTGGTTGTAAGACTAAACCCACAGTCTCAAGAGGGTCAACTTTGGGGAATTAAAGTCATATAGGAGAGAGAGAGAGAGAGAGAGAGAGAGAGGGAGGAATGGGAACTCCACAAAGCCAACGCCAACAACCAAATTGTTTATGACGCTTTCTCGCCTCTGGGGAGTCACTGTCGCCAAAACATTATAGAATAATCGATTCGGTCGCTCTGACGTATATATTTTTTCCTTGCGAAGGCTGTAATGGTGTCGTACCTTCAGATGGTCACATTGTTACTTCTCAAAGACGTTAGGGCATAAAGAGAGCTAGTCAGTTTGATTGGGGTTGATTGGAAAGGTGTTTTCATGTGTTAAATGTGTAACTGATTTTAAATTCTTCTGAAGTCGATGTCTTTGAAGTCAGCTTCGATCACTTACTTTCCTTCAGTTTCACGACCAACAGACAGCATCAAATATCATCGGTTGTTGGCAGTGACAGCACAAAAAAAATGCTCGATAAAGGAATCAATTTACTCCAATGTTTCAGGGAATCAGCCAATTCCACACAAATTACGTTCATATCGGATCCCTGAAGCGCGGCCCCGTTTTAACCAGTTTAGATCCACGGTAATCTCAGTAAAACCTTCCTTGTAAGGCTTTGGCGAAACTGCCAAGGCCTCCTATAGGCGCTGGAAAGTTCAGTCCCTTTTGCTGAAGTTAAGGTTGTTATGAGCGCAGAGTCGCTGCTCTTCTTCAAACATTGTGCCGGGTTCATTTCAGTTCCTTACAGTTTCCAGTCACAACCGAGAGTCTTAACTGATCCCCTGTCGCACGTAGATGTGATGCTTTGTGGAGCATGAGAAAATCACTTCCTGAGCAAATTAGAGAGGAAGTCAATAGGGGATAATAATGTTTGTTTTTCTTTGAAATAAGTCGAAAGTGATGGACTTGGTTGGTCGAGCAGCAAAGGGTTTATTTATTTGTTTGTTAAGGAAATGCTCTGCTCTCCCCGGCACTCATGTTGCGTGCCGTGTTAGAGGCGACAAATTAGCGTGAAAAGATTAAAAAAAAAAAAAAAAAAGAATCACAAAAAAACTTTTACCCGTTCCCCCACAGGGCGCTCGGTGAAGACACGGATGACAGAAACAATCTGTCGACTGTAGTTGAACGCAGCTTCTCGCTTTTCATTTACAGTTGATCGTTTTCACTCCCAAATCCCCGCTGAGGCACCCGGACGCCTGCACCGGTTTTGATGACCTCGCCGCAGGTGACGTGTCCCTCACCGCTTCGGAACTTTATACATAACCTTGTATAAAATATTGTTGCATTACATGCCGGAGACGCTTTGATTTCCTTTGGACATGGTATCATAATGGAAAATAACACAATTTATATCTATATATTTTATATATTATTTTAGATTTTTCTATCCACAAAACAAATTTAAAAAGGAAAAAAACAACATATGTACTTCATGAATGTACTTCAAATACTTCATGGATTAGATAAAGGATAAATTAGTGGCATTGTTTTCCAATTTCATTAAAAATATATTTTAAATGGAAGGCACTTGCATTACATTTCGCATTACTGCAATTTTTATTGTTTGCATTCATTTATAAGTTTATAAAAATATATACAATATAGGAATAAATATAGATATATACAGTATATATACATTTATTTTATCATGTATGTAGAAGATCATCTGTTTCACCTGCTCTGGCCTCTGACTCTCAAGGTCCTCATCAGGAATGAGCCTTTTGAATTTAGTTCCTGGAGACATTAATATATATATAAAAATATTTAAAAATGTATAATAAATTTATTAATAATTATAATAATAATAATAATAATAATTATTATTATTATAATAATAATAATAATAATAATAATAATAATAATAATAATAATATAAACATGTTTAATATAATATAAAGAATAATATAATTATTATTCTTTATATTATATTATACATTTCAAAAATAATAGTTACTGATAATAATAATACAAATAATAATAATAATAATAATAATAATAATAATAATAATAATAATAACTGATTATTATTATTAATAATAATCAACCGTAATTCATTAAATTTGCCCCATGGCTTCCAATCTCGAAAAACCTGGAAGTAAAAGGACTTGATTTCTCACAGATCTCTCCATTCGCCTTCGACCTGGTTCTGGCGGAAGCAGAGAAGTTTGCCAGCGCTGAGCTGGTCTGGTGTCAGGAGGAGCACAAGAACATGGGATACCACGATGACGTCCGGCCCCATTTCCTCACCGTCTTGGCCAACAAGAAAGCCATTTGGTGAGACTTTTATAGAATTCTCATACTTTCATCACAGGACAGTGTTAAGTGCAACCACCGTTCAACCTCGCTCTATCCTGGTGGCGTCCAGGTACGTGGGTCGGGGCCCTGCAGCCGCTCCGGCCACGGGGAATAAGTCCACGCATCTCAACGAGCTGAAGGGATTCATGGACACCGCCTTCAATCTGAACGCCTTCCGGGGAAGGAAGTTCTAGTGCCGCCTCAGGAGAACCATGACAAGCACAAGGAGTTAAAGGGCGGAGCGTGGCTTCACCGGGAACCTGAACTGGACTATTGAACCGATTGAAATTGCAAATGTGGGACAATGATTTGTGGCTGCCCTGGAAAAACATCCTCACAGTCATTGGATCAACTTAAAAATGTGTGGAATGGAATGGAATGGAATTTTCTGGGGGTTTGTCGACTTAGAATTGACAAATGAAGGTACAAGTTGGGAAAGCAATTTTTAAAGCTGATCCAATGACTCGGATCTAATAATTTTGCTTATAATCTTTTTTCAGTGTGGAGTGGATCCTAGATTTTGATTGATTTTGCACTTAGCTCATCCTTAGCAACCATGTTGTAGACTGTGTCATTTCAGTGGATGAAGTGAATACATTCCTCCTCCTCTATATGCTCAATGTGTTAGATATCTAAATCACGGGAATATGTTTGTAGAAGCTGCAAGACGCACAAAAAGCACCTTGGGTGCTTGAGCTTACAGAATTAACGCACACATTCCCACATATTACAGCCATGACGACTATTCCCTTTATTCATATCCAGCATCTCAGCTCTAAGTCTTATTGGGGTATCGTCTTTGTTTTCCTTTGGTTTTTGTTGTTGTTTTGGTGGCTGTTTGTGAATTTCTCTTGAGACAATGTCACAGCTCACATCACCAGGAGACAGTAGACAGCTGGCAGGAGGATGCACAGCAGCCATTTGGTACACAAGCACAACTGGATACTTTGAGATGAGGGTTTCACTGAAATCCTATTGTCATTGTTCATAGGTAAGTTTGTGTGAATTTACTTTATAGGATTAGTTTTCCTGTCAAGCTATACCCTTTTCTGGTATGGCTTAAGCCATATACACCGATCAGCCACAACATTAAAACCACCACTAATAACCACTAATATTGTGTAGCTCCCCCTCACGCTGCCAAAAGAGCTCTGACCCGTGGAGGCATGGACTCCACAAGATCTCTGAAGGTGTCCTGTGGTATCTGGTACCGTTAGCAGCAGATCCTTTAAGTCCTGGAAGTTGTTAGGTAGGGCCTCCATGGATCGGGTTTGTTGTTCCAGCACATCCCACAGATGCTCCATCGGATTGGACCCTAACCCTGGTCGTCCACATGATGTAGAAGAAAACATGATTCATCAGACCAGGCCACCTTCTTCCATTGCTCCATGGTTCAGTTCTCATGCTCACGTGCCCATTGTAGTCACTGTCGGCGGTGGACAGGGGTCATTATGGACACTCTGACCAGTCTGCTGCTACGCAGCCCCATACACATCAAGCTGTGATGCACTGTGTTGTGACACCTTTCTATCATAGCAGCATTAACTTTTTCACCAATTTGTGCTACAGTAGCTCTTCTGTGGGATCGAACCAGACGGGCTAGACTTCGAACCGGCGACATGATCTCTCCCCACGCCTCATTGATGGATCTGGGGAGAGACCCTGTCACCGGTTCTCCTTCCTTGGACCACTTTTGATTGGTACTAACCACTGCATAACAGCTCTGACCCAGCTCTGACCCAGTCGTCTAGCCATCACAATTTGGTTCGGTCCTTGTCAAAGTCGCTCAGATCCTTACACTTGCTCATTTTTCCTGCTTCCAACACCTGTTTCAAGAACCGACTGTTCACTTGCTGCCTAATATATCTCACCCCTTGACAGGTGCCATTGGAACAAAATGATCAGTGTTATTCACCTCACTTGTCAGTGGTTTTAGTGTTGTGGCTGATCGGTGTATATACTAAGTGCATGCCTCTATAGCTTGATTTGAAGTTAAAGCCATATGTGATATGGCTAATGACATTAATATCTTAGTAGTAAAATAATTAAGATATCTATTATCTAGTAGATAGTAAAATGACAGTAATATCTAGTAGATAGTAAAATGTTTAATATCTTTAATATGAATAATTCCACATAACAAATGGAACAAGGAGGGAAATAAAGATCATACAGATTTTATAAATAGAAAAAAAAAATACAACCAGGTTGATACTGGGGCATGTTTTAATAGTGAAAATGCTTTTATGACTGAAACACAGTAATAAGAAGGCCGGTGATGCTGCTTGACCATGGAGAACAGAGTTTTGAACATTGTTTTTTCTTTTTTTTTTTGGTTTTATAAAAATATCTTGTATATTATTTTAGTAAGCATTTTCCACTGCGATCACTGCCTCCTTGCAGAGAGGGTCCAGTTGACCATCACCACCTTGGGAAATAAATCAAGGTGTGGTTAGGCCACCGCCAGCGCAATGTTCCCTCTTCATTTGGGACGTGTTAATCACTCAGCATCACTTTCTATTTCCCATTCATGATTAAGAAGAATTCATAGAAAGCATATGCATCAGACCCTGTATCATACAACTTGCTAAGAAATGGAACAATTAAATGTGAATGTAAGCTCCCAACAGAATGAGAAATTAAACGAACAAAGAAACGTATTGATCAATAATGTTTGGACGAGGAAATGAACAAACACAATAAACCCTGATACCGTTACTTACCTGAAGAACGTAAACAAAATAGATTCAAATCAATAAATCGTTTGACTGGCCCCATAACATAAGAACGCATCAGTCAAATCAAACTTATGTTAAGTTTCCCACTCCCAGCCTCCCATTGTGGCTGGGGTAGTAAACCATTGTGACATCACTCCGTCCAGCCAACAGGAACGCACCGAAGTCCAGCAGCTTTATGTTGCAGGTGTAGACGCACTCGCCGTTGACAATGAGCTCCACGGTGTTCCACTCGGCCGTCTCCTCCAGCACGCACTCGTGTCCGCGGGTTGTCAGCGCACCTTCAACAGACATGGCGTATAATTACAGAATTATTATTATTTATTTTTTTTTAACTTAAAATGAAAGTGAAACGGTGTGCACACCAGACCCAAATAACTGTGGCAGAATTAAATGAGTTAATGCCTGAAGTCCTCCCTCAATCGCCGTGATTTACACCAACAGTATCCGGGGGGGATAATTGAACGACTCTTTTTACTGATTGACTCACCAAGAACCGAATCTCAAAAACGGAGCAAACCGTTAAAGTGGTTGTTTGAAAAAAATAATAAAAAAAATAAAAAATTATTTAAAAAAAGTTAAAAAAAACTTGTTACGAGCTCAGGTTTTATTTTATTTTATTTTATTTTTGTGTGACTACACTTGTAAAACAATGAACAAATGAATTGCCAACATCACACGCTTTTTAATGTTATGACTGTATTTTTTGGGACGACTCGTGCTGCTTCTGCATAAACGTGTTTTTATTTGCTTTCAGTTATTTTCCAGTTTTTCAGCTTTTCAGTTTTTTATTTTCAGTTATTTAGAACTGCGAACAAAGAGCGCTTCGTAACTTTGCAAACTTGTCAGTATGTTGTTTTCCCACTTGGAAGGGTATTTAGAGGATATTTAATCGGAGGTTATATAATAATGTTTGTGTTTTTTTTTTAATATTTTAATATTTATATATTTTTTTGTAGTTTATCACTAACGGGGCTTATTCGGAGGGCCGGCAATTGAGGTGGGCCACACCCCTCCGAGCCGCTGGATGATGTCGTTTGTATGGTTTGTGTACTTTTGTTCCAAAATTCTACTTTTATCGAGCTTCCTACTTGTCTCAGCGCGAGTAAACCCATGAATTTATTCAGGACAAAGGGAGTGTAAAAAAAAAACAACGTGTTGCTTCAAGTGAACGACTTGTGGAGTTGAGCCATCTGGCCAACGGGGGGGGGGGGGGGGGGGGGTTTATTTGATTTACTCTTCAATTCGTGAGTGGACATGATGTCAGGGACTTGAGCGCTGAGCGCGGTGGGGATGATTTACGTACACTGGAGACCCTCCAGAGGCGAGGTCCTGTGGTCCACCATGCCGCAGGACACGTAGGGGCCGTAGCGCACGGTGACCCGCGCTCCTTCCGGCATCCCCCGGCGCTGGAGCCGTGTGAACACGCCCCCTAACTGCCCCCCCCCCCTAGCCTTTCCGCTATGCACCGCCCCCTTTTATACACGGACACGCCCACCCACCCCCCCAATTGTGACCCTCTGGTCTTATACACCACGCCCATTTCCGCGTAACCACGCCCCTTTCTGCTTCCTCCTCATTTGGGTCGTCCATTTGCTTTCAATTTGTTTTTATGCGCTGTGTCAAATAATTTCACGCATAAGATTTATTAATGATGCTCTAAAAAGGCAAATCAAAAGGTCTCAATTTGCAATTTCCTCTTGTGGAAAGCAGGTTTGCCCTTATTGCACCTCAAGCGTGCCCTGGATTTATTTGGATCAACGATTCCTGCAATAACAGATTTTTGTACATGCCCATGCTCCAGGTAACAAAAAGCACTCTGCTAGAATAGCTGTTATCGGGAAAAAGTGTTGAATAATAAAAAAATACTAAGACAAGTAAAAGAGCTTAATTCCCAGGAATGTCTAATGATAGATGTCGATGAAGTGCTTTAGGTATATGTGTTTAAGTTCATGGGAAAGACATAATTGGAGATGCTTTATAGGGATTTGTAAATATAGTCACTCAAAAAGTAAATCAGCAAAATGCACAAAAGTCTGAAATAGATTTTATTGCCTTTCAATCTCCACGTTTCACGGTACAAGAAAACGGTACAAGAAAAAAATCACATGTTGCTGCATACAATCTGGTGCAATGAGCAGAGGGACGTACATGAGATCAACCACATTAGAATTTAAGATTTATTTATTTATTCTATAAGGCAGACATAAACACATTGATAACCTCACGTTTATTTTAGTGTAACGTCATATAAAAATAACTGACACTGATACTACACAATGCTTTGCCCATACATTTAAAAATAAAATATTTTAAATACATTTAATTTTAATTATATTCTATTATTCTTTTTACTTGGACAATATTTTTTTTTTATTTACTCTATAGATTCTCTAGATTTCAGGTTCAGAGGGTGGGTCGATGACACAGTATTTATAATAAAATATGAATATATTTTAAACACTATATACTATATGATTATAGTCATGGTAAATTATTCTATATTGCACCAACCTAAATTAACAGAAAAATATTGAACATTGTGCAATGAAGATTTTCACCCCATGGTTTTGGACTTTTTTTTCATTACATATTTTAAACTGCTACAACTCTTAACTTTACCATAGAGACGACCACCCACATGTTAACATGCCTCATTGGCTGATTCTGCTGAATTGCTTTATGCAATTTAGTACATAATTATGAAATAATACATTTCATCTCAAATGTATTTTTATATGAAAAAAAAATTATAAATAATTTTGAATTCTTACTTTCCAAACCATACATCCATTCCCAATTCAATGGGCGTTTCCAATCAAAACATTTCCCAATGAAGGCAGAAAAGGCCAAACGTCCTCAGTACATTGCATTATACAGATTATGAAAGCGACACGGGAGAAACACTCAACACCAGTTTACATTAAATCACCGTATACAGAGCTGACAAATACGTTGTAGTAAACACAGTTTGCAGATATTTTGAGTATAATCTGCATTTCTTGGTGACTGATCCGTTCTGTGCACCCTGGATGTGAAGACTTCTGGGTCTGACACCTCCATTTTGTTATGGTCGGCCATATTTCCCGCCCAAACCCGAAACCCCTGTGGTGGTTCTCATGTTCTAAACGTTGTTGGATCTTGGTTCGGTCGGATTCTCCTTGGGTTTGATCTGCGGTGTTGCGGCGTTTTGGGCACGCACCTCCACACCCAGTGCCCGCTCCTTGCTTTTCCCGTTGGGTTCGGAGCCCGTGTGAGCCTGTGTTTTTTGGCACAGATCCCTCATCTCCCGCAGGCCCTGCTCCAGGACCCGCACGAACCCGGCCGAGCAGGTCCGGGCGCTGTTCCGGAAGCTGGACACGCAGAACAGCAGGTGGTGGGACTGGGGGTTGTAGCAAGCGCCGTAGCCATCGGGGAGCACCGGGCCGTAGCAGCAGAACATCTCCACGCTGGTCGGCACCTGAGGAGGGACGCGCATCCAAGGTGAACATGTTCACAGGAAACAACTACAACAAAGGTTCAGTCATTTGGGTGTAATCGTGATGGAGTAGGAACGCTGACAAGCTGAATTATACAGATAAATACATTTGGATTAGTTAGACTGAATTTTATAAGGTTGGATTTAATCAATCCCTGCAGGGAAATTAGAGTATTGTGGCAGCATTTACTCATAATATGAGTGCTTAATTAGGAACAAAATACTGGGTAGGGCCTCCCTTTGCTCTGAAAACAGCCTCAGCTCATCTTGGCATGGATTCCACAAGATGTTGGAAACATTCCTTTGAGATCCTGGTCTATGCTGACATGATCGCATCACGCAATTCCTGCAGATTGGTCAGCTGCACGGTGATGCTGCGAATCTCCCGTTCTATCACATCCCAAAGGTTGTGGATTCAGATCCGGTGACTGGGAAGGAAACTGAAGAACATTGAACTCATTGTCATGTTCGTGAAGCCAGTTTTGCCTTCTAACATGATGCAATATCATGCTGGAAGTAGCCATTAGAAGATGGGTCAGTTGCAGCCCTGAAGGAATGGACATAGTCAGCAACGATACTCAAATAGGCTGTGGATACATACTAACTAACCTGATGAAAGTACGCCGCTGCAGGGAGGTGGGGGCGCCATGGATGAAATAGAATTAAAAATGCATGGGTTTCAATTTCGTTCTGACTTGCACGAAATAAAAGTCTTATCTTGTTGGTTAACCAACATAATAGTTTGAGACTTCAGTGAGCCCTAAACTGAGATATTGACCTTTGAACCCCGACCAGAGGTCACATTTGAAGCACTATATCTCAGTTATTAAAAGAGCTACCAAAATAAGGTCAACTTTTTGGACAGCTCTGGACATACAGAGCGGTGGTAGTGTCAATAGGGGGGCCCCTTAAAATGGCCTAACACATAATTCAGGGCTGTGCAAATTACATATGTAAATTCTGACAACGGAGGTATATTCCCCAACCAAATTAACTTCAAGTAGGACATCGATGTCATTCATAATCCATAACTTATTTTCCTTTTTAGGTTTATAATAATATAACTGCCTTAGCCATAAGGCAATTGGATCAAGATGCAAAACAAGATGGCGCAGAATTGTAGTTGTTAGGGTAAGGGTTTAACTTTAGGATTTATAAATTTTATAAATAATTGTTTAAATATGATGCAATGTATATAATAATTAGTTTTTACTCCACTTGTCTGTATGGTATCAACCTTGTTTTCAAGAAAAAACATGTTTTATTCGCAATGTCATGGAGAAGTTCTATACTGCTCATAATCCTGAGTGTAACAGCGTGTCTCTGATTGTTGGAGCTCCCTGTTACCATGGAAATGTTACCGCACTGGCTGATGGGTACATTCAAATTTTCAGCCAGGCGTGCAAACTGTGACAATAATATACAATTTAATTGTATCTATGATTGAAATTCATAATGAGGGTATGACCCTCTATATCCCTATTCTCACCCAAACTTGAATTTCATAGAACATTCAATAGAGAAAAAGTGAAACCTGTCTCCCGCTTTTATCTCATGCTAGTCAGAACGAAATGTAAACCCATGCATTTAATATTTTAATTCTCTAACCCTAACCCTAACCCTAACCCTAACCCTAACTCCCCACGATACTTTTGTCAGGTTAGTTTAGTGTACATATCTCTGGCCCCCCTCCTTCCCCATGTCACCCTTTCTAAAGTGGAAGAAAATCTCCCCGTTCGAATGAATTGGTTTAAATGTTGTTATTTGTAGCACAAAAAACATTGGACAATCATGCTCTGAGACAAGATTCAATAGATTATTTCTCGTGACTATGAGCATGAAAAAGCGTGAGACCGGGTTGGTATCTGCATAGTTTTATGCATTGCACTGCTGCCACGTGATTGGCTGATAACTGATAATTGCATGAATAAGTAGGTGTACAGGTGTTCCAAATAAAGTGCTCAGTGAGTGCATATATATACACAGTATATAATACAGTCATAGAGATTCGGTTACAGATGATTTGTCATAATTTGTTATTTGTGACAGTAAATATTTTGAGCAAAAATGGTTATCTGCAAATTTAAAATAATAATAAAAAACTGTATATATATTTAATTTTTGATATTAATATATAACAAATTCATAAACATATTATCATATATTTTATAAAACATTTACTGCCGAATTTACATGTGTATTTATAATATATTATTATATAATCTAAAAAATATATATATTATATATTTTTATACTATATATTCATATATACTGTATATATGAACTGTATATATATATACACCATGTATGGATATACTGTATGTAGTTGCATATATGTACAACATACTGTATGACTACATATATGCAACTATACTGTATATATATTTTTTGTTTTCCATTTACTTTGGCATTGAAAATGTATACATAAACATGTCTATATATAGGTTTTTTCAATATGCCCACCTGACTTGTAGACAGAATGAACTGGTTGCTGATCAGATAAGCTTCGTCTTTGAAGAGCTCCGGCTTCTCCATCTTCAGCTCTTGCGCGATTTCTCGTAGTCCCAGTAGGTGATTGTCTATTGCCATGCCTGTGATGGCCTGTGAAGAATGCATTGCAATGTGGTTATTACTGTTTATTTTCATTGTTTGCAAGGTTCTCTACAATGTCAAAATAAAACATGTGAGATGTAATTACCAGAATAGTGTACTTTGTCTGTGCATTAATGGCGCCTCGTAACTTGTCCATCTTTTCTGTGTCCTGGAGAGGTGAAGACCAAGAATGAATGCTATCTTGTACTAGTTCCTTATTTGCAATATCTGTGACAGGGTCAAAGACTGTGAGTTGAATAAACAATCATACAAACAGGGTCTGGTGTTAAATAATTAGGAGGCTGCACAAAGAAGTCCAGTCCAGCCAAACCTTCTAAAATAAGCCTAGTCTTACACTGGTACTTGACTTGAGATCCGTCATAGCTCTGACAAAATCCAGGGCTTCAGGCGTGGCAGAGCGGATGTTGTCCACTCGTCCTTCCCGGAAGCGTCGGATGGAAGCGCTCTCGTACGTCGACACGGGCCTCCCATGACACCTGGAACCCAACGCACAGTGAAAGCAAATGGTGGAACGCTTCAGTCCTGGGATCTTAGATGTTCTTACTTGTAGTAGGCCAGCTGGAGGGCGACCTGGATGAAGGCGTCCGGACTCATCTTCTGCTTCTTGATAAACTCCTTGCCATAGTCGTGGAATTTGTGGACGTTCATGTCCAGGTTTCTTACCAGCCTGGATGAATACAAAGGTAAAAAAAAGATCCTCTGATCAGCAAAATACCTTTTTTGTTTGGATGAATAGATAGATAGATAGATAGATAGATAGACAGATAGATAGATAGATAGATAGATAGATAGATAGATAGATAGATAGATAGATAGATAGATAGATAGATAGATAGATAGATAGAAAGATAGATAGATAGATAGATAGATAGATAGATAGATAGATAGATAGATAGATAGATAGATAGAAGTAGGTGAGTGGGTATGTGATAGATGGATACTTGATTTACCCCCGGGGGAAATTGCATTGTCTCAACAGCTCACATCAAAACAGGAGCCAAAATAGTAATAAAGCAATACAATTAAAAATATATTAAAATGTTTTAAATATAAATATAATTTATTAAAAATTAAAATTAAATGGAAATATATGGAAAATCTGGAAGATACACAATATAAATGCAAAATATAAATATGGAAATATACACTAAACATTTTGTTAAACAACAGATATAACCTAAAAACAAAAAACAAAAATATCCAGTCCGATACAACAACTTAAGAAATAAGTGATAACTGAAAGTGACAAGAACTGAAGATATAAATTGTGATAACCTGACATTAAATGTAAGCCTCAAACAGTAAACAAGTAAATGTTGGCAGAAAGCCTTTCAACCAAAAAAACAAAATAAATAAAAAGCAGAAGATGAACCCTGACTTGTTCAGCTTGTCGGCAGAGGAGGAAAGGTGCTTGTGGATTTCGGGCGTGCATTTCCAGCGCAGCCTCCGTGGCGCCGGCAGCTCACTCACACTCGCAGCCCTGACCAGCTTGGATGGACTTCCTATCCTGGTGTTCCGCACCAAAAAATAAATAAAACAACATGCATTTTACTTCATTTTAATTGATATGAACATGCTTCACAATGAGTGTAGTTTGCATTTATATATAAAAGGAATTCTCTCAAGACAATTACATTTAAGAAAAGTCTGGAAAAAAATAAATATATGAAATTAAATAAAATAGAATAAAAAGCTAAATAAAAATTGATCAAATATACACAAATAGCAGAAAAAATACAAAACATAACTAGTCAAATATATATGACTACAGTTTAGGATTTAGGCGTTTTCAATAAGTGCATATGGGAGATGCCGACCTGCAAATATCGAAAAAACTATACATGATAGCTGTAAAAATGTGACATGATATAACTTATGTCTGTGTGGATGTGTGCAAGGATAGAAATGTTTGGAGGTTTTTTTGGGACGAGCGCCCCGCCCACTGTAGATTCCCATCCGCAAAGCATTGGCCAAAATGCTGTCTATAAAACGCGATTCACGCCCAAACTGTCTTCCACAAATTGATAGCACACAACCCTCGATCAAGATGCTCGATTTGATGCAGCTCGAAAACACTGATAAGCTAAAAGATGTCGAATAACAGTATGTGAGTGACCTTCGGAACCACTCCCTTAAGAAATAATGCTTGTGTATTATATATTATGCTGTGTGTTATGGCACGTTGCTTACATGTATTTGAGCAGATACTCGGTGCACTGCACGAGGACGATCCCTTCAAACGGCGAATGTTCACACACGACCCCGCAGCAGCCGTCAGATCCTACAACAAACTGAAAAGTTCCTCGCGTCACAGTTTGATTATTCAACTTATTAGACACCACGGAATTATAATTATTTTTGACATTTTTGGAAACGATGTCTCAGACGGGCAACACTATGAATTATGCAGGTCAAACGAGTTAAATTCTTAATCAAAACGTCTCCATCAAAGGGGGTTTGGACTCTCAACGGGATCTTCACGTCTCCTCCAGGATTTTCCAGGATCCTCATCAACGTTCTAACCCTGACCCTGCATTTGACATGGATTTAATGCAGCTGCGTCCATGAGACTGAATTTATTGAATTTGTCCTTAGGTTGTCTTTCCTTTTTATACAACAGCTTACCACCTTCCGTCGGCTTTCCTTTGGCTCGCTTTCTTCTTAAAACATGCTTCTACCATTGTTTTTCCTAATTCCCTTCCTTCCTTCCTTCCTTCCCTTCCTTCCTCTCCTTCTCATTTTCTTTGGCTTCTTTAATTTTGGCCTACCTTTCTAAAAATTTCTCAACTTAATTCTAGGATTGAACTTGCAAAACACGATAGTCGGAAAAGCAACTTCAGAATACCGATTATAGATTAGTAAGATGATCTGTCTCATACCTGACATCTACACATGGAATTAAATCCATCGACCAGCTTGTCGGGGGTTAGCGGTTAGGGTGTCTTGCTCAAGGACCTCTCAATCCTAATTAGTGCCACTATTGAGCTGCGGGAGACCTTGCTCCACACCCGTTTACCTGCATGGGCTTGTCATACCAGCGGTTGCCTCCGTTCTTCCCCACTCCTCCGCCATGGAGCATCGTTGTAGCCCTCGAGGTGTCGCTCAGGTCGGCTCCGCTGGAGTCGTCGAGGCACACCAGGCACATGCAGCGCTCGATCATGTCCAGAGAATCCCTGTTGGTGGACTCTGAAAGGGAAAAGTATGAATTTCTAATTGTTGTGCAGAGGTCATTCTTTTGCATTGTTTGTGAATTGTTCGCGCACGCTGCATTCCATTGAAGTCAAATCTCAGAAAAATTGGACCTCTTACTTGGAAAAGTGCAAAGGAACGGCCATGCAAGTCTGAGTTTACACACTTCCAGACTCATCTTACAGAAGAGAACAGACCTGATGTCACAGCAATATGTCGGCACAACAAGGGTTTCTATTTGAAAACGTGTCGGTATAAACTACTCTTATCTTAACTTTACATGTTTGACTTCACAAGTTTGCCAAATAAACACATTTACTGCAGGCGTCCATGTTTTGGGGAACAGAGGGAATGGAAACACATTGAGGTACCGGCCCAGAATCACCAAGTTCCGATTTCCCATGGAACGCAGCATGTGACTGAGAGCAGCAGCCCCTCCCATCTCGTGGGCGGGTGGGGTTATGTAAATGAGGGTGCGTGTGTGGGAGGGGATGGGCTGCAATCCCGGTGCACCACGTGATGTGAGACTTTTAATAGTGTTAAAATGAATCCACGTTCAAATTCTGCTTTTAAAGCCGACCTTTCATGAGCACACGGCGAGACTCCGCCCACTCTGTCCTTCCATCAGAAGTGAGCAGACCAATGGGAGGGAGCCGCTCCTCCTCGCTGGCGGCCATCTTGACGATCTTCTCCAGCTGGGTCAACAGATCTCTCTCATTCAGGCGGCGGAAGTTGATCACCACGTCCAACACGAAGAACTAGACAGAGGATGTTTGGAAGATCTGTTTTTGCTAAATTTCTAGACAGGAGGTAATTGGCCTCTCCTTCATACAATCCATGCTGACAAACGCAATAAAATCTGGTAAATACATGTAATCACATTAAAAAAAAAAATTTATACATTTTTTAACAATCCCCATGACTGAGTACTTTGAACCCTGAAGAAGTTAAGTCCAACAATGTAACGTCGGAAATTTTGGGGCAACACTATAATCGGGTACGTACATTTATTTTGTTTGTTTGAAACTGTGATTGACTCGAGGAACCATTTGATTGCGGAGCTCCAGATGGCGTCCTCAGTGACGGTACCGCTCCAACTCACAGAAGGAGCAAATATTTCTTCACACATCGGTTTCATTTGTTATTTGGGGTGTTAAGACTGTAAAGTAAATTTTCAGTTGCTCTTAGTTCCAACGCTTCCTCCTCTTTGGGAATTCCGATTTGGCGACAGACCCGAAGGTCGTCCTGTGTCGTGATCTACTACACGCCTCACAAGTTCATATAGTCAATTAACTTTAAATAATAGCAGAGAGCGTGTGTCACTGGGGCGCCGGTGCCAATCACTCACTGCAAGCCTTTGGTAAACACGGTGCCCACGAAAATCTCTTTATATCCCGACATCCATATCCATACGTTCCGCCCTGACAAGAACATACTGTGGGGCATAATTCCAAACCTAATTAAGTGAAACAATCTGGGTGAAGTTAATTGTAATCATCAATAACATACATCAAAGTGACGAGTAAAGCTCGCTTTACACCGAATACGAAAAACGACAAGAATCAACCGGAAGTCCATTCATTCCTATGGAGAGTTGGGTTCCGCACTTGAAAAGCTGTGGCGCGCTGCAATAAGTCCCGCCTCCTCTGCTGTGCACATTTTCCGCGTCCGGTCGAGGCCCCACAATGGATTAAAATGTTATGATGAACGCGACAAGTTTCAACATTACGACCGGAAGTAAAATTACCCAAGTCAAGTTTTTTATTGGAACTGGTCTTAAAACTATAAGTAAATAAGTCATGTATATTAAATTACTTATCAACGTTAACCTCGGATGTCACCATATTCACTATCGATAAATCTTGGAATTTTATGGATTTTTTTCACCCTTCGGCACAAACTTCATTCATGGAAAAATGGTAAATGTCCAGCTGATCAAACTACTCTAGGCTTCTCCCCCATTTTCTCCGACCTATTATGTGACGCTAAACTCGGTCACGGTTCACCCAACAGCCACTGAGGGGATGACCTGATTGTCAGATGCGATTACGAATTCGGTGTAAAGTAGGCTTAAGGAACTCCTTTGATGAAAGACTTTGGATCAGGGTGGATCTATCCCTTCAGAAAAATGAACGTTGTTAGGTTTTTCTTTTAATTCTTTTTGACTTCTCTCTCTACATCCCACCTGGTTCTTGCAGGCCACAATGATGTGCTCAGGTTCTGGCATGACACTGCTCTCCTGGGCCACCAGCGTGTCCCTCTGTGGCCCCGGGAGGCGGTAGGAGGTGAAGAGGCGGTAGTATTGCTCCATGCACAGCGGGGTCCCGGCCAACTGGCCCCGGGCATAGTCTTTTGGCAGTGTACGTCTGCACACATACACACATGCATGCACGACTCTGTCAGGGGCAGAGTTGAGCACATTAACTTAGGGTTGGGCGATATTTAAAAAAATGTGTGAAATATAATTTCACATATTTTGTTGCCTATATTGATACACTGACACAATTTTGGGGATGGCTATTGTTGCTTTCATAAGGTATTTAGACACAACCAGCCAATTCCTGCAGAAATGGGAGTGGGCCCCTGTGCAGCCCAGAGTTTCTGAGCAGCTTGATATATTATTTATCTAAATTGTCCATTCTCAAATATTAATTTTTATTTATCAAAGAAGTGGTGTCGCAGGCTGAAGGCATCAATCCCTTAATAAATAATCCCTCCCTTAATAATAATAATAATAATAATCCCTCAGTAATGTGGATATTATGACAAAGCAGGTAGAAGCGTTGATTAGAACAATGAGAACTGTCAATGCTCAGAAAACTCTTATTTTACTGTGATATTAATATAATATATCCATCCACTGCCCAGCCCTGCATGAAATTCAGAGAAACAGGATTAGAAAAACACCTACTTCTATGGATCTACTCACGTGTCAAGCTGAGCTTTGTACTCCAAAACTCCCGAAATCAGATGAGCAGCGAACCTGGTGAAACCCACATATTGCGATCTCTTAGCAGCTCCTTCCAGCAGCAATCTTTCTACTTCTCTCCATTTCTATTTCTATCCAAGGTTGTGGTTCGTGGTTCTCTGTTGTTGTCTCTGATTTATTAGGACGCTGCGGTTCTTCCAACAGCACAAATGCGTTGAGTAAATCAGCTGGTTAAGGAGCCGCTCGTCCCAGATCAATAGCATGTTAAACCAAACAACAACCTTCAATGTTCATTAACTCTGCCACCGGTGCCTTGGCCTCACAGCCCCCAAGGCATGCTGGGTAATGACCCTATCTGTCATGGCGAATGCTGATGTATCAAGGAAGTATTAAACTAAGGTCTGCCATAATTGACTAAAGCCAATCTGTGAACTTTTGATGTGGTCAGGTGACAAATTCCCAATTATTTATTCTTGGGGAAAATGTCAAGCATTACATTTACATTTTCAACCTTTTATATTTCCAATCACTTCTCAAGCAAAACCTGAGCGACAGAAGGAGATGGTTAAGGAAAAAGCCATCCTTGATTTGGTGCTTGATACATTCTGGCTATAGTACAGAATAAAAAATCCCAATGAGGAGTGAATAAAGTCATTATTTTTTTTATGCGGTACCTTAGTGAGTCTATGGGAGCTCTGAAGTTCTGCTGAGGGAAGACCATGACAGGGCTGGAGTTGACTGGTAAAGACAATCTGTTGTTCAAGTACATGTCATTCAGCCAGTAGTCGTACACCTAAAAAAAACGAAAGAGTTCAGGGAGATATTTGGCTTGAAAATACTGCACCTACAGCTAGAACTATGGGACAGTTTAAAGCTTCAGGTTCTAAATGGATTGGAGGGAGAGATTTGAATTAAATGTAACCATTTTCATTCCAAATGATCTTTCTTCCTAGACCTATGTCCAGCATAATGAGAGGGACCTATTTTTCTTTTATGACCACACAGCATGTGTTCATATTTACATCTCATCACACTATGCGTTTTGTTTTTAAGTGGTTTCCAGGAAACATTGGCCAAAGTTATGAAGTTCTACACAATGTCTCATTTTTGACAACTAGAGGGAGCACTTTTCTATCATAACATGGCCAAAACAAACCAAAGAAATCAACTTCCATACTTCTCTTCCTAAGATCTCTCAATCTTGCTGGTCTGATGTTGATTTTAATTTCATCTTTTTGTGTGTTTGACATTCTTTTGGAAGAAAAAATTTTATATTGAGGTGTTCTCATTTGTTTGTAGCGCCATCTTACTACTTGTTTCGAGTGAGCAAGATCCTACGACAGACTAGCCGAGGGTTCCACCATTACCTCAGTGTAGGTAACTGTGGTATGGGGATGGTATGGTTTGAGCAGCCACAACTCTCCTGGGTCTAGGTAATTGGGCCACTGTGGCAGTTCTGCCTGCCACACGCCACCCGAGTGGCGTTTTCAAGCTCCTCTGGCCCAGAGACACAAATGATGGAGTAGAAAACACACCAGTTTTATTGTAGCGAGTGGGCGAGGTGGAACAAGCCCCGGAGCAGATGGACAGCATGCCATGACAAGGTCTCTTCTCCTGAGTGTGTGTGGGGGTGGGGGTTTTACCTGTTGCTCGTGAGACCAATCAATGAGCAACACGTGTACACCACGCTAATCCTGGGCCAAATAACCTAGACCCAGGACGGATGTGGCTGCTCAAACCACACCATCCCCACACCACAGTCACTATGACCTATAGTCTACTATAACCAAAACGAATCTTGGGATCATGTCTGATATTTAAATGAGATACGTCACAAACTTAAGCTATTGAATCTTTAAGGCATGCTATTCCTTTAATTCTGAAAGACCCTATTTCGATTACAAATGGTTGGGAACAACATGATATTGTTTGTGTGTAGTTTTTTTTTGTTATGGAAAGTGATAAGGAATTAGCTTTATTTACCCAGTTTGCCTTGTGTTCCCTCCTCTCCAGGAGTTTCTTTTGGAGCTGCTCCCCCACGCCACCGGGGGCAGCAAACACGGTAACAGCCCTCTGGGTCCGGAGAAACTGCTCCTCTGACAGCAGGTGCTTCACACACCTCAGGTACAGGTCCAGAGTTTCTCCCAGAGCAGGGACTGGGAGCTTTGGGAGGTCCTGGTCAGCCAATTCAGAGGAGAATCTCATGACAAGTGAACATTTCCATTTGTTTTCACTGATATAACCCATTTTTCCTTATATAGTTAAGCTACTTTTAGGATATTTTCTGTAAAACACTTGTCTGACACTCCTGAGTTTTGTAAAACCTCCGAATTCCATCTGGAATAGAGAGGCCTTTACAGAAGTTATTGTAGATAATGGGTTTGTGACGAATAGTGCTGGGACCACTTTATCCAGTACGGCAACTCGAGTCAGAGAATAGACGCAGACAGAGGGAACAGTTCTTGTTGTTTATAAAAAGTTGAATGATTCAGTGAATGAATGGATGAAGTTCGTTATCACACATAAACAACCGGTAGATATACGTTTGATATTTATAACTTTCTTCACAAACGCATTCTCTGTAACTGAGGGATATGCAGCCTAGGCGCAACAAGTTCTGACTTAATCCCGCACCCACCAAACCAACACTAGGACCGTGCAGTGCTACCTGGGCTGTCCAAAGAGCCTCACTAAAATAACAATATCTCACCCAATATAACAAAGGTAATGGGGAATTTATTGCTTCCCCCTGAATGGCATGACTATTATGTAAACAGAATAAATTCCCTAAGGTGCTACAGAAGCCCCTTTCTGGATTGGCATGGTCGTCCGGAACATCCATCGGCACTTGCATTCTGCTTGACCACCTTCCCGACCGGCCAGTAAACGTGTGGCAGCTGAGGATTGACCATCATCACAACAGTGTTCTGGAGGAGATCATCTGTCTGTTGCAGACACTTCTGGCAGACTTGATGAGACGGTAAGTAAGTAGCTTGTGGGGAATTGCGTCCAGAAGTGATCCACCATTATTTGACACTGTCTCCTGTTGAGTGGGTCTGTTGACAGGACACTTATGGCAGGGAAGTGTCCCACATGTTTGGTGTCACGGGATCCGGAGACGCAACATCTGATGACACCTATCCTAAAGGCTTGGAATTAAGGATGCCTTCCACCTCGATCTAGACTGTAAGGACTTCTTCTTGGAGAGACTGAATGTCGATCACCACCTGCAGGGCTTTCTTTGCAGATTGTATCTCACGCTCCCAGCTGCCACCAAAGTGGGGAGCTTTTGGTGGGTTGAACTTAAACTAGATCCGCTGCTTGGCAAGTCTCTCCTGTAGCATGGCTCCATTGCAGCAAGCACCTCCTTCAGCTCTCTCTCTGTAACCTCAGACTTCTGTTCCCTGATCAGAGAAAACCTAGGAAGGGGTGCCTCTATGGGTAGAATTGCCTGGATGCTAGGAGGAAGGCATCAGCGTCGATGCTATTCAGTAGATCTAAGTGGTGGTGAGATCGAAAACATTTAGTGGTGAGACATTTAAATATGACTCCCCAACGTTTCTCCCTGCGCCTCCCAACCTTGATGATGTATGGTCCGAAGCAGCCCACTTGCGTCAAGAAAAAACTACGGCCTGAAAAGCTCCACACAGGCAGGAGGTAGGTCCGAGCTGCTGGGTGGCTCTGACCAGTTTTGTCCAGCTGTTGAATGTTGTGATGTCTGGTGTTTGGGGTGCCAGACTCATCTTTGTGAAAATTGTTTTCTTGAGCTCATCTTCTGGCTCTATGGAGGTGGTTAGTGACGGCCATTAGTTATGTGGACCACGGAGGAATGATGTCCTATCCAAGGGTCCTTAAATCCACCAATTTTGTGCTGCCAGCTCCGCCAAGGTCTTGAGATTGTCAGCTGGATTGTTGGCCGTGTCCACATACCGCGAGGTAAGCAGGGATGTCAGGTCCTGGATCTTAGAGACTCTGGTTCCAATGAAGACCTTGAACATGCAGGACCAGAGAAAGGTCTGGTGATGCATAGTGTGAGCTCTCGATGAATGAGGGAGGACAGCTGGGCTCCTTTCAATGCTACACAGAACTCTAACCGTGGCATTGACTGCTGGCGATTTGGGGCCACCATAGACCTAGCCATAACGAATGAAACATGGACTGTGTTGTCTCTTAGTTGTCAGGTAAGATACTGAACTATGCTTGTTCAGAGAAATCACAGAAGATGTGCAGAGTGTAGTCTGTGGCTTCAGTGGCAAGCTCCAGTGGTGCGCGGGTTTGCGGTAGGGAGATTTTCTTTTCCTGATCAGGGAGTTCCCAGCTACACCAGGCCTGGGGGATGTCAGGAGGGTGGTTTGGGTCATCTCAGCTCCTTTTCTTCACCCACAGTTTCTGGACGCGAACCTTGGCCCGCTTTGTGTAGGGAATGATTACTCCGAGAGGATCATATTAGCTGGCTAGCACCTTGTACCCATGGCGCATGGTGGGAATCTTACTCTCCATTGACTTGGGCTTGTAGCAAAGTTGATCAGTTAGGCAATGCCACTGTAGGCCCAGAGCCTGCTCCTGAGGGTCGGTGCAATTTTCAGCTAGCCCTAGCTCTGTGCTCTCCGTTCTGGCAGCGGAAGGCAGATGGGAGACAACAGATGGGAAGTTATTTGCCCACAAGCAGATCTCAAATCCTCCCGAGGCTAGACACTGCCGCATCTTGTCTATGAGGAGCTTGGCAGACTTGGGTGTCGAAAGGCTCTGGAGCAAGTTGTCCACATAGAATGACTGCTCTATGTACTGCAGGATGTCTTAATTTCCCTCCACGTGGTTTGTGACGTGCTTCTGCAGTGCAAACGTTGCACAGCATGGGCTGCTTGTTGTACCAAATGGCAAGACCTGCCATTGGTACTGTAGAGGTCAGGTTGTTCTTCTCTTTGAAGGTTTCTCCAGACGAACCTCAGCAATGGCTGGTCCTCAGGTAGGAGACGAACCTGATGGAACATCGCATGGATATCTCCACAGATGGCAACAGTGTACTTCTGGAATCGCACGAGAACATTAATGAATGATGGCCCGAGGATTGGACCCGGGAGGAGTTGCTCGTTGAGGGAGAGACTGCAGTAAGTGAAGGAGCAATCAAAGACCAGACAATCCTTGTCATTGTGATGGACAAGGTGATGGGGAATAAACCATGACTCGCTGGACTTATCCACCTTTCCCCTCCATCGATGAGCCTTTGGATCTCTGCTTCCTAGACTTTAGCCTTAGCTGGAACTTTTACCCGTCGTCACACTGTACTGCGGAGCATTGGCATAACTGCTTTGGCAGTGGCTTTCAGCAGTGGTGCATCCTAAATGCGGAGCAGAACCGTGGCGTACCGGAGTGTGTCACTGACCTTCACCTTCTCGTGTGTGCTTCAAGGATGCTCACAACCTCTTGGTCCAGAAGGGCTTGTATTGCTAGCCTTTCGCTTCGAAACAGGAGCAGATTGAGCTGCCAGAGATGTTCAACATGATGGTAGAGGTCTTCTGGAGCTGGCTTGAGAGATATGAAGTAGCAAGAATTAGCATGAGACGCGAGGCCATCTGGACCCTGGAGTGCCCATCCAAGCGCTGTGTGAACAGCTACGGGTCCACCCTTGGGGCGGGACCCGACAGGCTCTTTGGCTGTGATCAGGTGATGTAATCTGCACCAATTAGCAGTAGAGGATGCACCTGAGGTGAGACACATCTTGGTGGATGGTCTGTGGAGCAAGGGACTAGGCTTCATCTTTGAGTTACAGGTGTCGAACAGCAGCTGGCAGTATTATCGTGCATTCAGCCCCATCGTCCAGGATCGCATAGGTGTGCAGCGACTTGCTCCTAGGGCTAATGATGATTGGCACCACCTTGAGGTACACCTTTCCTCCTTGCTTAGAGTCGACGAGCGAGGCGCGATCCTTTGGCATGGTGAGGTAGATGCAGGGACCTGGCTTGGCGATGGCATGGAGAACTCTGAGGTGAACCCCCTGGCATTCACTGCAGGCTTTCTTCAGTATGCAGGCATCTTGCTCTTGGTTGGTGCGACCACACTTACCGAAAGGCGGTGAGCACCAGACGATGTCTGGACACTGTGATAGGTAGTGCTCTGCACTTGTCCTCTTGAAATTAGTTTGCTTGGTCTCCAACTGAAACATATCTGAAGGCTGATGGCTGTCAGATCTAGGCTTGTCTGGTTCATGATAAACTGAGACAGGCTGGTTGCAAAGCCTGGGCATGGGAACCTGCCTATCTCTCTGTGGAGGCTGGTGCCCTGCTGTGCCATTTTTGCGGACAGTCTTTGACCAACGGCTTTTACCCTAAGCCAGTCGGAGAGGTGTCAAAGGTTGTACAGGTTAAGGCTCTTTGTATTGAGGTGACCTTGAGCCTGTAGGTGCTCGATGAAGCCATCCCTTGAATGCTTAGGGAGCTTACTCTAGAGCCATTCAACATGGCCGATCGACATCACTTCGATCGTGTTGGGCCCTTCCAGCGATGTCAGCATTTCCACTAGCAGGGCGATGCTGAGGGTGAAGCTCTAGAAGGCTTTGGAATCTCTTGGTTTGAGGTCAGGAGAGTTCAGGATCACTACAATCTTGCTTTGCGCAAGTTGATGTGGCTCCCCATATTGCCACTGTAAGGCCTGCTGAGGCTGATACACTGGTTGTGGATGATGGCTCAGCTGGTATGGCAGTGGCTCGTACACTGGCTGTGCAAGAATGACTGGCAGGGGCTGATACACTGTCTACAGGGGCACAGCAGGTGTGTATGGTGAAGGCCCCGCTACACATGTGGGTGGTTGATTGGTAAACTGCTGTGGTGTGCCTGCTGGGCGTTAGCCCACTGGCTGGAGAGCAGCTGCAGCGGGTGTGCAGTTTACATTTACATTTAGTCATTTAGCAGACGCTTTTATCCAAAGCGCCTTACAATTGTTCAAACACCGACGGACGCAGCCATCAGGAGCAATTAGGGGTTAAGTGTCTTGCTCAAGGACACTACAGCATGCTAGCAGGAGGAGCCTGGGATCGAACCAGCAACCTTTAGATCACTAGACCACCAGCTCTACCTCCAGAGCTACCATCCCCACTTACTTTACAGTGCTGTTGCTGTCTTGGTCTAATACATAGGTTATGCAGGTGTAGCTGGAGTATATTGATATGCTCGAGATGCAGGTGTCATTGGCATGGGCTGATATTGGATCTGTACAGCCATTGCCATGCAGCTATAGATGATATCCACAGGCTATGACACTGACTGGTTTGGCTGCAAGGTAGGCTGGTAACCTGGTGCGGTTGATGTTGGCCCACATGATCCACTGTTTGTTCCACTGGAATCCCTGGTGCACTATGACCATAATCAGTGTGGCTGCCAAAATTGCTCCGATCAACGGTGCAGAAGTTACTGTTAGTAGAGACTGAGTTAATGTGTGGCTTTGCTGCCTTTGGCTTAACGTTCAAACTGTTGTTGCCTGAGGCTGTAATGCTGCAGTTGTTGTGCACGGCAGAGGTGTTAGCGTCAGCTTATCTTGAGGCTGTGTAGGCGTTTCCCAGCTGGGGGGATAATGGCTGCCGGAGAAAGACGCAGTTGTCTGTTTGGGAGTTCAACCAAGGTGAGTGGTTTGATGGGATGCCCGGATTGGGATATGACAATTGCTGTGGTGTAGAAGAACCAGGTCTGCTTGGCGGGGAGAGTGGGAGAGGGGCCCAAGCGCGGTGTATAGCTGGTCACCTGTAGCGATAAACTCAGTCCGCAGACTGAGTGAGCAGAGCTGCTGTGCACTGCCGCTGCCGTCTTTGAAGGTGCAATATAAGGCATGACGGACTGTGTTAAGCTGAACTTTTAACCTTGGTGGTGTGCTGGAAGCTGTCGCGGCCTACCTCGTCCTTGGGTTCTGCTTTCAACTGCTGCTGTACGCTGTGCTTCTTGAGTGAAGTAGATCTGGCTCAAAGGACCGTAGATCATGAGTTTATAACAAATACTGTATAATTATAATAATAATAATAATAATAATAATAATTTGATATCAATAACTTTCTTTGCGCTATAACCCTGATGCAATTTTTTGGTAATGATGGGTCATCACACTCATTCAGTCAACCATTTCTTTTTACTTTCCATATAACCATATGTGTTATTTCGTCTCATAGCCAGTGTCTGGGCTTACCTGTGGCTGCACACAATGTTCCCCGGAATTTCCCGAACATAATGATCTTTGTTGAATATCAAACTTGTGTAACAAAGCAATGTTCAGCTTTCACACTATCCACAGTAACTCCACCTTTTGTGAAATCTAGGTAAGGTAAATGTCACCACAGAGACTATATAACCAGCCCCAGAGAAAGCTCTCTTCCAGAAAAGACCCCTGGTGCATGTTCTTAAAACTTTGTACCAGTACTTAATAAATACTCATCTTTTAATCACTGTCTTTGTCTCCAGTCAACACTAGATTAACCATCATCCCGCACACACCTAACCAACACTAGGACCCTGTGGCGCTATCTGGGCTGTCCAAAGTGCCTGACTAAAATAACTCTCACCCAATATAACAAAAGTAACAGGGAATTTACAACAGAGGTATCGATTCATCAAGTGAAGCCTTCACTGATTTTATATTGTTGCTTCTCTTTACGAGTAACTAATCCTCAACAACTATAAAAAAAAAACACATTTCAGATAATCTGTTTGAAGAGCTTTAGAATATCACATTAAGTACCCCCCCCCACCATGGCCTACTAATATATATTTACTTTTTACTCAAATTTGTGAAGTGTTAATTCATTTTGATTCAGGACTTGATGACACATCTTGAACTACATGCAAACATGATAGGCACGTGAGACAACAGTGGTGGAATAAGTACTCAGACTTTTTACTGAAGTAAAAGTACAAATACCCAGACACAAAATTACTTTAGTTCAAATGAAAATGCCACTATTGTACTACGTGTACTATGGATGAGCAACCCTAAATCATCACTTTTATAGAACCAGTCCCTGATTTTATATATATATATATATATATATATATATTGGGATTTAAATAATAATGCAGTCGAGTAAAGTATAGATATTTGCTTTGAAATGTGGTGGAGTAAAAGTCAAAAGTCTCTGAAACGAATATGCTGAAGTCAGTACATATACTTGGAAATGTACTTCAAGTTCAAGAGATTATTTGTCACATACATATACATACCTTCATACATATGCAGTGAAATGTCATGACACCTGGTGATTACGCACAATAAGCTCTATAAGCTCTGAAAATACTAATATGTGCTTATACTTCCCACTTAGACTCTCCACCACTGGATATAGTATGTGTTTAAACAATGCATTTACATCACTGCCCCCTGGCTCTTTGGGGGTCTCTGGCTCCAGGACCGGCATGTTGGGGAGCAGTCAGACAGAGGGACGGCAACTCTGCATTTGCAAAACAAGAAAAGGAAAAGAAAAGAAAAGGAAAGAAAAGCGGAATGGTGTTCTTATCTGGCGCTCATGGCGAATGCTCCAATGCCGTAAAGCTTCACTTTGAGATGAATATCCGTCCGTACCTTAAATGTTTCTCTCCAGGGAAACATTTGTCCACGTTTATTTATATACTGATTACGACTACTACTACAACTACCAATAATAATAATAATAATAATAATAATAATATAATAACCGTTATTTGCATGTAACAACTTTCCCAACATGCAACTCAAGCTGCTTTAAATTAATAGATTATTTAGTAGGAAAAACTCTCAAACGTGTCATATTCATATATTTCGTATGGATTTCCTTATATGAAACGTTGCTAAAAAGTAATAATAACAACAGCGTTTTATTTTTACTAAGAGAAACAAAACCAAGTCAAATCAATGGAATTTGTCACTCACCATACAGGAGGGGGGAAAAAAACTAAAAAACGATCCCCAAACTTCTAAATTCTACAGTCGGGGCAGGTGCTCATCTTGAAGGAACTCCGTTATCTCCACCCAAACACCTTCCACTCGCATCCACTCCGGCTCCTGGCGTCCTTCCATCCCGCGCAGGACAGACCCACGGATGCTGCGAAGGCTCCTGAGAGACGCCGAGGGTACCGAACCCACGTCCCGGCTCCTCCCATCGACTCCACGTAATATCCACGAGGAAAAAAAACAAACAAACAAAAAAAAAATATACAGAAAAAGTAGAATTGACAGGTTGTGACGTCACCTCGCCTTATAGGGATTCAGGATAATGTGACTCGCACGTTCCTCCCTCCTTTCTCATTTAATGAGATTTATTTTCTATCAATCCAGCAATTAAAAACTGTCACTTCTCCGTGAAATACTCATGTTTTTTTTGGGGGTGGATTTTATATTATTCAGATGTAATATATGCTACCTTTATGTATTACCGGATATTAATACATTTAGATGTAAATTTGAATCCTGGGAATTAATAAATCTATTCAAATCTTTTTTTTTTTTTTTTAAATCGTATCTTATCTTTTTATTAAAACCAAAGCAATGGGCCTTTGACTAACTGTGCAGCAGTTACGCAGCTTCTGAATGTGGAGAAATAACGGAAATTATTCCCTTCAAATCCCTGCACATTCCCATCCCGCTCCTTTAGAAAACCCCTCTTTAATTCATTTTATTTGCTTCATCAATGGCGGTAAATTGTCGATGCCTCCGAGGAGGAAAGCGCTTCGCTGCACTTTAATTCAATAATCGATTGTTAAAATAAATGTCAAAATACGTATCATGAATGGGCCAAATTAGGGGGGTGAGGTGTGATCTCATCCCAACTCTGAAAGCGCTTGATTGGAAAACTAGATGTGAAATTCGTTGCAAATCAAAGTGCAGCGTCATTGGAATAAATAATTGTTGGTGAGTAATATTATTTGCACAGACCTTAATTTTATTATGTACATTAATATACACTTTATACATTTGAGGCTATGCATTCCAGAGAATAACACCATCCAAAATAAACGGGATATAGACTGCAGACAAGACGCGATATTCAACTCAGTTCCATCTATTTCATCTCTCTAAAAGTGTCATGTGACAAAGGTCTTATTGCATATTTATTTTAGCAGCACAACTCCGGCAAAACGAAAAAAACAAACAACAACATATATTTTGAAAAACATTTGATTTGTTGTGGGCGTGTGTGTGCGTGTGTGTGCGTGTGTGTGCGTGTGTGTGTGTGTGTGTGTGTGTGTGTGTGTTTTGTTAAATACATTTACATACAGTCCCTGAATATGATATGATATGAAACCATTTGGATACAATGTGATAATGAACAGACGTTTATGTCGACACGTCCACGATACTTTTACACGCAAGTGGATCCCCACCACCGAGCGCGTTCAATGGGCACAGGAGAGGACGCGCACGTGGGCAGACCTCTCTTTGTTAGTGCACGATTATGCACGGTGTGTGTGTGTGTGTGTGTGTGTGTGTGTGTGTGTAAATGAGAGATGAGATACTATAACATTGGGGATCTAGCTATGGTAATATGGGCACTTTGATACTTGGTGTCAGTTTTACGCATACTCTCCGGATGACTCGTCCTCGGAGAAGGACCGCTGCGCAAAGGTGTCAATGCCGTTCTCGTCAATGGTCGTGCACAGTCCCTTTCTCCTCTTCTCTCGTTCTTCCATCTTGATGGTATCATATAGTCCTGTCGGCCCGTCCTCCAGCAGCATGTTGCGCTCTGAGAAGGAAGGTTTAAGTTGAGACACGTTCTTCAGCAGCAGCAGCGCCGGTGCGTAAAGCACGTTGGCGAGGCCCATGCCCAGGTTGAGCTGGACGAACCCCAGGTCGTGGACTATCTGCCCGGCAACCACGGGTCCCAGCGCGTAGGCCAGGCAGTAGGAGATGTCCGCGATGGCGTAAACGCTCCCGTACACGGATACGTGACGCACGTCAACCAGGAAAGCCAGCGTGGGCAGCAGCGCCGTGTCCACCAGGGCGATGCCGAAGCAGATCCCGCAAAGCGGGATCATCAGCTGCCCGAAGTTTTTGCAGGCCGGCACAGTGCAGGAGCTGGCCCCGATGAACACCATGCCGATGGCCCCGTAAAACCACTGGAGGTGCGGATACTTCGCCGCTAGCTTCACGGTCAAATAAACCCCCAGGACGTGCGGGAAGAAGGCGGGGAACCATGTCATTCCGATCTCCCACTGGCTGGCGTGCATGTTTTCCTCCATCCAGTTGGCGATGGTGGGTTCCAGGAAAGCCAGGGGGATGTTACAGGTGGTCAGGGCGCCGGCCACCACGGCGATGTACGGGTCGATCATCAGCTTGAAGATGGGGGTGCCCACGGGCATGTTCTCCCTCTCCCGATTGGAAAAGGGCTTGAGCACGGCCAGGCACATGATGCCGTCTACCAGGCAGATGCAGGCGAGGACCAGGAAGGGGACGCGCTTCCCCGCGAACTCATACAGGACCCCCCCGAACGGAGGCGCCACGAGACTCCCGAAGGAGATGAAGGCCAGGGCGATGCCCAGGGCTTTGCTCCTCTCTGTATCCTCCGTGTATTTGTCCGCGATCAGGGCAATGCCCGAGGTGTCGGCGAACGCAGATCCAAGACCCTGCATGCTGCGCGCCAGGAACAGAGTCCAGTAGTTTTCAGCGAAGGCAAAGATGACCGTGGACAGAAACATGATGTTGAGTCCAATGAAAAGCGGAATGTCATACCCGACTCTGTCTATGAACGTGCCACTCAGTGGGTTTACCAGGAGCTGTAGGATCGCCTTGGAGGCGAACAGAACCCCGATCTGCAGGTCGAAGTCCCCCCTGGTGACCTTATGGACGGTGCTGTTGGTGGAGTTGGTGTGCGTCAGCCGTGCGTGTGCATGGTCCGCTTCGTTCTGCAGCTCTACCAGGTAGTCGGGTATGATTGGCACGATGACCATGTAAAGCATGTTGTCTAACAAAAGTGCAACGCAGACTATCACTAAAATAATCCGCCTCTGTCGATCCGGATCTTGGATCGCGGTGCCCAGTTGTTTAGTTCTTTCCCCCATCTGGGACAGTTTCATGGCGGCGGATTGTGCCAAATTAGCGGTCGGTCCCTCCGTGGTCCCCTCTGGCTCCATGGCTTTAGACCCACCTCTCACTCAAGTCCTGAATTAAGAAATAAATACAATATCTATTGAGTCCCTGGTTCACCAGCCTCCATGAACTGACTAAACTTCCCTATAGTTTGTCTTTCCTGGAGCCTATTCCCTTCCCCTTGCGCCGCCTGTCATTGAAAGCGCATTTCCACTCTGGTGACTTGGGCGCGTTTTATCCCCGTTGTCCGCTGCTTCATTGTCTCCTATTCCGTCATCCAGGTGACGTGCTGCGCCCCTGACAACGAGCCTCAGTCGGTCGGCTCCAAGGGATTCACCCGCGGGTCTCTGGGCTCCTCATCCGGTGTAGCTCCGTCTCCAAAGTCCCCCTGGCAGCCTTTACGCACGGACACCTTCGGCCGTCCTCAGTCACCCGTAACGCGGGGGGCTCTATCATCATCTCCCATCAGCTGCACTGGTTTTGTTGGAAGGAAGGACGGAACACACACTGACACACTGCAGTTTGTTGACTCCCCTGGGCTCCCCCACCTCCTCCCCTCTCGTTCCAGGGGGCTGTGACGCACTGCCGTTCCACGTATTTCACGTTAATTAAAGAAAAGGGGGGGTTCTTGAGACGGGATAAGGGACTCGGCCGTATCTACAGCGTAATTTCAGTGCACATCAAATAGGCCTATTGGAATTCAACTAAAAATGTTGAAATATGGAGGACTTTTTGCTTGATTTAAAAGCGCGCAAAATTGTTGCAGTAACAGACAATACATTTGAATGGCGTTATTGGATCAACTGAAAGAAAGTGCAATGCATTTGCAAAACCTAATGACATATTCTTGTATATTTACATATTGTTTTCCCATTGTTCTATTTGACATTCATGTGTCCTGTATGGGACGAAAGACGATTCTGATTCTGATTCTGGTTCTGATAATGTCTAAAATCACTACCAAGCCTTCATTGAAAGAAGTAAACCGAGTAACTTAAATTGGACTGTATGTCGTGATGTCCGTAGGCGTCTTCCATTGACTTACTGGAGGTTGCAGGTTTTCGGGGCGTCGTCCTGCGGCCATTAGCTGAACTGCAGTTTCTTTAAAGCGGTTGACACCCGTTTGGAGCAGTCGCATGCAGCGGCCGCTAGATGGTGGCGTCTGTCTGCAGCTGAACCCCAGCAGCTCCACAGATTTATACATCCATCATGAGTCTACTTTTCTTATTGTTATTATTATTATTATGATTATAAGTATGATTATTATTATTAATAAATATAATTGTTATTATTATTTTAATTATGAATTATGGGTAAATCAATAATAATAATAATTATTATTATTATTTTAATTATTAATTATTGTTATATTCATAATGATTATTAAAAACAATAAATAATAATAATAACAACTAGGCCCAAGTGAACTTTACATAAAGACTGTGAATAAAAATATACAATGTTTTTTTTGTTTATTTATTTATTTATTTTTTTAAGATTACCGAATTCTTGCACTTAAATTCAATGCGTTCTTGGCGAACCTGCGGTCGCCAATTCGCCGTGCGCCAGTTGCGCTTCCTGTGCGGCACAAATATAACGCCATACTTTGAATGCTGCACCTGTAGCCCAAAAACATATTTTTTTTAATTTAATTTTTTTAAATAAAGAGCTGTAGAGTTTGTGCAGGAATGTGCAAATGTTCAGAGTATGAGATATGAGAGTATGTGCAATGTGCACAGATAATAGTCCAGAAGAAGAATGTGCGTTAATGTAATGCATTGACATACCCATTCAATTTAGGGTGTACAGGTCCGTGTAGTGTCTATGGGGGAAGGGGGTGAGGGTCCGTTTCATTGGGGGGTCCCAGGCCTTGTTGATGAGGCCAGTTGCAGACTGGAAGAAACTGTTTTGGCCTTGTTGGATCGCAGCCTTCTGCCAGAGGGAAGTGTTTCAAACAGTTTGTGTCCGTCACCCTGGTGCGTAATGGTACACAGCTCTTCTCACAGAAGCTGATGTATGATGTCACAGCCTCTGTATACTCATCCAGACTGTTGGTAGCAGTCCTGAAATCGTCCCAGTCGATCCAGTCCAAGCACGCCTAAAGATCCTACACAGCTTTAATATCTGCCTACAGTCCCTGTCCTGTACAGCTAATTCAGAGGGCACCAGAGAGCGGAGAGTCACAGCCAGACAGCGACGCTTTGAGGTGAGAAATTAGACACAGGACTGGGTTCTGCACAACATTGAAATATGGAAGTTACTCCAACTAGTGCATGACCCTTCCAAATTGAAGACTTGCTAAGACATGTTAATGGCACGCTTTAACACAGTGTACAAACAACTTTGCAAGAAAAAACAAGCACCAAATGTGAAAATATAGGCATAGTAGAACTTCAGGAGGATCATTTGAGTCCAGGTTTCTTCCCTCAACGATTCAGCCCTGTACACAGTGGCACGGTGCTTGCACTGCTGCCTCACAGCAAAAATGTCCTGGGTTTGATTCCTGTCTGGACCACTGTTGGCGCCATGCCCCAGTGGTTTTTGTGTGGAGTTTGCATGTTTTGCCCATGCTCACATGGGTCTGTATTGGAGACATGGGTCCATGGGTCGCCAGTATAAAAAAGGACCCCAATTAAAACATGCAGAACACTTTCCTGTCCTGTCTCTGATCGCGACATAGATCTACACCAGGAGTTGATCCATGGGCGCCATTCAAGTGAAGGCTGTCCTCTGTGAATACATTTCCCCAGCCACCACCTACTGTGTGTTTGTGTTTGTGTTTGTCACCACTCCCTGCATGGGTGTTTGTTACATGCATTCGCACCTGTGAGATGAATAAAAAGAAATTATTTTTCTTCTTTATGCAGACTGTAATTTTTATCCAAGAGAACTTCAGGAGGATCAGCCGAGTCCGGGTTTTTCTGTCAATGATTATGCTGACTGTAAATCCTTTATCCCGTAAGCACCTCTTCGTAAACAACATTGCTGAGAAAGCAGCGCTGCTTTTTTGTCTCTTAATCTTGAGCAAAAAATGTGAAGCCTGCTTGATCTGCCAACCCTGGTGGCCACCGCTTTGTGACTCGGTCGCAGAGTCCTGCAGCCCCGCCCTGCTGCCGCACAGAGCTGAGCCATCGCGTGTTGTTTATCGATATTACACGTGTCGCGTTTCCAAATTGCACCAAATTCGACACGGCCAAATATGAAGTAGATCGGATGAAGGGGTAAAATAGTTGAAGGACAGACAGACAGACAGACAGACAGGCAGGCAGAGATTCTTTATAGTTCGATTACATGTAAATGTTTGACACGGTTGGGCGTGGTTTTAGCGCCTTCAGCGGACACGCCCCCAGCATCTTAGGGCTGAGGGAACTGCCTTTGTTTGAAAGCAAATTTTATATACTCGGCATGGGTTGTTTTTTTTAAACTATTTTAGATTTGGCTGGGTGGTTCATAAAATACATTTCTGTGCTGTGACAAACTCAGAACACATTTATTTTTGCCTTACAGGGACTTGCTTTACAGGGCGTGGTTGCCTTGATTGATGGGTCAATTGGTGGTCTGGTGGTTTCACTGCCCCCTCAGCACACCAAGACTCCGCCCCCTCTCTCCCCAATCCATAAAGCTCTGGCTCCATCCTGCCGACATGGCAGCGAGCATAAACACAAATTTGAGGCTTCAAAACGGAAATCGATTTCTTATTCTGACCTTCTCATTGAATTTGGAGTTGGGCTAATTTTCCTGTCCGGTCCTCCGATCAGCCCTACTGCTGGTCAGCCAGTAGATGTCCTCAAAGCCACATCAAACAAAGAGATGAGCTGCAAAATTAAAAAACGAACACTGAATTGATATTGAACAAATAGTTTATGTTGTTTTCATGCCGGGTCTGTATATTTTAGTTGAAATGCACCACCACTGTAATACGCCACTAAAGAGTCTCCCTCTTTATGTTGTTGTCTTCTTATTCGTGCCCTTTTACGAACCTTGGGATAAAATAATGTGGCGGAATAAGGAAAAGTGAGGAGTTAGGAGTGTGTGCTGTGTGGAGGAGCTAGCTGCAGGTGATGCTTCTCCCCCGGTCCTCCGCCTGACCCCTGGGTGCTGCTGCCTGCCTGTCGAGAGAGGGTTGGTGCTGGGGCCCAGGGCATCTTTGGGCGGCCCCTCTGTGTCCCTTCCCCGTGCAGGAGTCCCTGTTCAATATCTATGAGTGTGTGAACAAATACGTAAACAAATGTGAACAAATACAAAAACATGCAAATGCCCGAATACATAAATGTCGACAATAAATATGTAGGTAGGTCAACAACGATGGACACACAGCCATGTCTGTGAGCATTTCACCTTAAATGAATCGAATCTTTCTTTATTTCTTTTCTATTTATCCATTCGCGTCTCTGTGTTTCCTGTGACTTTTGTTTATTTATTTATTCCATGGCATATGATTATGATATAATGTTTTTAATTCAGTGTGTTTTGGCTGCCTGGCAGGGGGCGGAGCCTGTTCCGTTCTCTGCTCTGATTGGCTGAGTTAGAGGATAAACATTTTTTTTTCCCCCTCTGTGCTTCTGCTCTGATCTGATTTGAAACCAAGCTCGGGAGATTCAAGATCACCGTGTAATCTTTTGCGCTTGCCAAAGTATTAATTTTTGACGGCCACACAAAATCCCGAGCCACGCAGCCAAATGCACATATATGAAACATCAGAAATATGACTAAAGTTTTTTTTTATGTTGACATTCTGTTTTAATGAGAATTTTGTTTTTAATCTCATAGGCCTGTTGGGGACATAAAAAAAGTAAACTGTAGGGTGTAGTTTGAAAAAAATGAAAAAATAAAAAACAATATTTCAAACAGATTTTGCTGGTTCACTTTTGTCCTTAGACCCTCAAGGAGAACGGTTAATTTCAGATAAATAGGATGAAGACCGCGTATCCCAAATTGCATATGATCAATGTGATATCGACAAACTCAAATCGAAGAGTATAAAGGCCCAATGCCGCATCCTATTTTAAAATTCTGGAAAGTTGATTAATAGAGAGTCATAATCCTCATTGCTGAATGGATCTAAAGCGACAGGTTACATCACCGTGAATACAATTCCTTTAATGGCAGTTCAAGGCATTTGTAGCTGGTGTTGATTGCAGAGTTTCACCGACAGAGCAGGCCCTGACATCTGCAGTGTCCTCGTCTCTGCCCTTGAATGATAATAGGTTTACTTCACTGTTTTTCTGATCAAAGGCAGCAGGGGACAAAGGGGCTGACCCCCTGTTAAACATCAACCGAATTCTGCGGAATGAAGATAACGGACATCAACCAGAACAACCCACTGTGATCGGGAAAGCGTTGGAATTTTCAATGTTTCTAACGACTCAACTCACATGCCCGAAACTAGACATTCGATTTGTGCTGCTGCATAATGCTCTGGCACCTGGACACTATGCGTGGCGGATGCACGCACGCACACACACACACACACACACACACACACACACACACACACACACACAAACACACACACACACACACACACACACACACACACACACACACACACACACACACACACACACACTACTCCACTCCAAAGTGAGTACTGTAGTGTGATGAATTAAAACAGAGGGCTTTCAAAGAGCAGTGACGCACAAGCCACCACTTTAATCCAGATTACACTAGAAATGCTAAGCCGTTAAAAAATACTAGTTTCTTACAAAAAAAGGCAAACTCCCCCACCCCCAAACATACTGTTTGCATTTTCATAATGTTGTTTCTTCTATTAGGTATATTATTATTGTATATTGTTGCTGTTAGTATACCTCATTATAATGACGTCGTAATGAAGTCACATGTGATACGGTTACCATAGTGATGTTTACATGGAGGTCGCCCCGGAGGGGTCAGGGGATTGATTGAAGGCGTCGACTATGAGCAGCTGTGTTCAACATCATCATTGATTGTCCTGTGTGTGTGTGTGTGTGTGTGTGTGTGTGTCTGTGTGTGTGTGTGTGTGTAGTCTTATGGCTGTCTGGGGCTGGGGGGGGGTTATATAATCGGCTTCACATCTGACTGGCCAGATCACTAATCAAGTAAAAAAGAGAAAACGGCACACCCCGGGCAGCAGACTGACATTTCACCCCTGCCTGAGCCCGGTCACAAGTCAGATTCCACCAGGGCCTGGATGCACAGATTCACGGCTACAGAGGAAGAAAACACTCTGTTTACACTCTGAACACACTCGAACATGACATGTTCATATACAGTATACATGATAAGATAAAATAAGGTAACATTTTATTAATCCCTGTCGGGAAATTCTGGCGTTACAGTGTTGTCTGTCTGTTTCCCCCCCCTCCCCCATAAAACTATCTGTCTGTCTGTCTGTCTGTCTGTCTGTCTATCCAGTGAAATGCTGATGTTTCAGTATAAACTTGTTGTCCAGAGCGACCAGAGCGTTGCTGTGGACAACATGCGTCTTGTTCCTGTGTAATCCTCTCAAAAAGCCCATATGAAATGTTCATTGGTTTAGCAGAAATAATCCCCGCCAAACAGTAAGCACCTGAATATGTTTGACTGCACAACTTGGGAGCGGTGCCATATGGGAGGAAAAGCTGATGGTGAAAAAATAAAAGTACAAAAAAAATCAATGAAAAAGGACAAACCGTGGTCTACTGCCAGAGATTTGGATTCCATGTGTAGTATAATCCAGTGGTTTTCAGACTTGGCCACTGCCTACCAGCAAATCTCTGACCGGCGTCAAAAAAAAAAAAGCCTCCAAAACAAACATTTCCCTGCAGGCATCAGCTTTGATGATGTTTCATTATAACACAATACAATTATAAAATAAAACCTATATTTGGGAACCTAATCCAGCCCCATGTTGTGCTCAATTATTCTTCCATAAATCCATAAACTATTTAAAAGCCTCAAAGCGCATTACATCATGGAGATACAGAGATACTTTATGGACTACGACATGTACTCTCTAGTTTAGTCGGCCAGACAACTGAAAAAGAAAAACCAATGATAACATTGTGATCATAAATAATAATTTAGAAATTGATATGAAAATTCAATTAAACATTGTATCTTCAGATTCTCAGCCTGCAGATGATTCAATCTGCAGTGTGATTTCAACAAATCACACTGATAAATTAACTGCCATCAATCATTAGTAAAATAAGTTAACAAGTAAAGTAAAATAGCTTTTATCTGTACTTGTTATTGAACAGGAAGTACAACTGCACATGTCTGCCTAGTTGTTGTGTGCGTGTGTGTGTGTGTGTGTGTGTATGTCTGTGTGTGTGACTGTGTATATATATATATATATATATATATATATAATGCACACTACAGTTGTTATTTATATGTTTGTCAGAAAAGACAAACGTTCTGACTTTTGTTTACGACAGAGACTTGTTACAATAAGCTTCAACACCTTGGCAGAAACAGGGTGAACGGCATGTGGCGACAGTGGGATATGGATGACGTCGCCTCCAACAGAGTATTGTGATGGTCCACCGTGTAGCGGAAGTAGGGTCAGTTTAAACCCTTCCACCAGATGACGGCCCGTATGCCCAACAGCGTCTGGGGGATTCGGCTGAACAGGAAGTACAACCGGAACTAAACATGTTCATTTGTATTGCTGTTGTTTCTTTATTTGTGTATATGTCATTACATATGTACAGAAATATGTCTATCCGTGATAGCTCATTATTCCTACAAGTCCAGACATCCTACTGAACTGAAATGGCCGGAACAAACCAAAACAGTGTGAATGATACAGTGGCTCGTTTGCCCACCACCACATGTATCATTAACAAAATCAAAAATGATGCAACAACCGAATCCACCAGGGGGACGACAGGCTGTCATCAATTAATCGGCTTAGCAACACCAACTGGGGGCGTATAGTGTATGTTGCAGCCACAGGTTATCTTAACAATCCACTAATGCTGCTTTAATGTCTATCGCAAGTTGATTGTGTCGGTGTGCAGCAGTCTTGAAAGTTGGGATTGAAAGATGTTTTTGGGGGGGTATTCTTCACTGGACATACAGTACTCTTTGTCTTTGAGTGTATATTGCTAATAGAGATGGGTGCCATTCAATATCGGTATCGGGTGCCGATACTGACGTCATTCACTGATCGGATATGGGACTAACGACACGTGCCGATCCAAATTCCATTCCATAGCTTGCGCTGGACCACAAACTCGCTCTTTTATTTTACCAATTTAACGGTCTGCCTCCTCGAAAATTCAACCCGGCAAATAATTAACCTGCAAGGCAGAATGTGCGAATAGGAGCTGGCAGTTTGAGTTGGGCAAACCGTCACTGCACAGCAGCCATTCAGCTCTGTTGTAGGTCTACAGGAACTAAATTATTGTTGTTTGTGGTTTTTGGATCTTCTTCAATTTTGGAAAGAGGATGTGGCAGTCCTGCCTGCCACATCTGCTTTCCAAAATTCCAAATTATTATAGAGAGGAGGCTAAGTGAAATAAGCAAGGAGCAGATAGACATGTGTCATCACAGGTAAAACAAGTAAAACTGCCATCCCCACACATCCCCAGGACCCATCCTGAGGATGTTTTACTTGCTGCTCATTAGACCAACAGGTATGCAGCCACTCTGACCCAATCACCTAGATCCAGGTCAGGTGTGGCTGCTCAACCAGACCTATCCCCACACCACATAACCCCAACACCAAACTGAAACCAGGGAGAATTCCTGGCCAAAGCCTACCCCCCCCCACAAAAATGAAAAATAAATATTTAAAGCAGATTCTGAATACATACATTAAACATTAAACCAAAAAATAAACTGGTCCCCTTCCAGAGGACCTGGTTCCCCGGAGCAGCACGGTCGACCGGCCTCCTTCCCCTAGGATGATGACAGAATGCCCCCTCCTCCCTTCGGCAGCCTGGGGCTTCGGGCTGCTGTGCTGGCTGTTGTGGGGGCTGCTTGTAGGGGTGGCCTGGCAGCTGGGCTGCTGGATGGTCATGGCAGTGGCTGCTGTGTGGAGGAGCTAGCTGCAGATGATTACCCATCGTGCTTGCTGCGGCTGTTTCTCCCCCGGTCCTCCGCCTGACCCCTGGGTGATGCTGCTGCCTGTCGAGAGAGGGTTGGGGCTTGGGGCCACCCGTTGATCCGCTGGTGGTCCAGGGCGTCTTTGGACGGCCCCTCTGTGTCCCTTCCCCGTGCAGGAGAGTCCCTGTTCAGGCGCCACTGTGGCAGTTCCGCCTGGCAAGTGACATTTTCAGGGCCCTCCGGCCCAGAGACACAAAACAGGATGGGTTGTAAACACCAGTTTATTGGAGAGAGGAGGCTAGGTGAAATTAGCCGGGAGCAGATCAAACATGTCATGACAGGGCTCCTATACTGAGTGTGTGTGAGGATGGCGGTTTTACCTGCTGCTCAATAGACCAACCAATGAGTAACAGGTATCCAGCCACTCTGATCCAATCATTTAGATCCAGGTCAGGTGTGGCTGCTCAACCATCCCCACGGAGGATCGTATTGTTTAGGACGTTTAATGTGTAGACAGACAGGGAATAAGGAACAGGCAACAGAAGGGGGATCAGGACAGGCAGGGACTCGTGATAGGGAAGGGAGGGACTCACAAACAGCGAGGGAATCAGGAATCAGGAGCAGCGGAGAATCAGGAGCAGCGGAGAATCAGGAACCGAGAGTTCAGGGCATACACCCAGGGAAACATACAGGAACATAAATGCTAGCCCATGCGAGAAAACATACGAGAACACATGCGACGATCCGAGACCGACAGAGTGAATGGGACCAAGTTAAATACAAATGGAGTGACAAGGAAGGTGGAGACAGGTGGTAAGATTACTAACTGGGGACAGGTGTGCAGGGGGATCCCCACATGCCCAAAAACACCACGACATTGCCCTGACTAAGGAAGACTCAAGTATTAATGGATGGAGTTATGTAACCCATATTTCATTAAATTAATCAACCTTGTTTTTGGATATTGCCAATAGTTTTGGCAATATCCAATATATTGAGATCCATTGAGATCTTTTCTATTAATAAATGTAAAGTAATGTTGGGATGTGGAGGGATTATCTCTGTTTTTCCAATTGAGTAATATTATTTTCTTGGCAATTGTTAAGGCGATCAAAATGGGTTGGTGGTGTTTATGGGTCAACTGAGGAAAAGTCACCGAGGAGACTGGAATGCTGTGACCCAGAAGGGTTTTTAGCTTTTGGGTGATGTTGGTCCAGAATGCTTAGATAAGTGGGCAGAGCCAGATGGCATGAAAGTAGTCATCACGGGTATTAAGGGAACAGTGAGAGCAAACGTCTTGAACATTTTCTGTTGGGTGATATGAACTCTGTGCAGAATCTTATATTGCATGAGTTGCATTTTGGAATTGCGGGTCATAGAAAAGGTATTGTTGCAAATAAGCTTCCACAGGTTGATATTGTTGGAAACAGCAAGGTCTCTTTCCCACTCCATGGTAGGTAGAGACAAAGTGTCATCTGTTTTTAATAAAAGGTTGTATATTTTAGTCAAGGGATTTTTTAAATTACCGATATGAGTAAGATCTTCAATCATTGGAGATGGTTGTAGGATGTTGTTCGTCAATTTGATTTTAACTTTTAAAGACCGCTGTCGTTGAGGGAATTGAAGGAATCCGTGGCCATTTGCAATTGCATTTTGGAATTGCGGGTCATAGAAAAGGTATTGTTGCAAATAAGCTTCCACAGGTTGATATTGTTGGAAACAGCAAGGTCTCTTTCCCACTCCATGGTAGGTAGAGACAAAGTGTCATCTGTTTTTAATAAAAGTTTGTATATTTTAGTCAAGGGATTTTTTAAATTACCGATATGAGTAAGATCTTCAATCATTGGAGATGGTTGTAGGATGTTGTTCGTCAATTTGATTTTAACTTTTAAAGACCGCTGTCGTTGAGGGAATTGAAGGAATCCGTGGCCACCGACATTATACCTTTGGGTTAAGGTTGGGAAGGATATAAGCAAATTGTTTTAAAAAAATTGTTCCAGATGAGTAATTCCTTGTCCTTTCCAAGTCCTGAAGATTAATGGTCTGTTTTTAACCAGAAAATTGTTGTTGTACCAGATTGGGGTGAATTTGTTTGGAGATAGAGTGTGACCACTGAGTAAGAGGAATCTCCACCAGGTGGACAAAGTCGTTGCGATGAATGGGGTTTTTAAAGCAGTTATGTTTCCTTATTGATTCAGTAAGGAATGGAAGATCTGATATTGATAACTCCTGACATTCTGTTTGTTCAATGTCTCGCCATCCATGGCCCAGTTGTTGCTCTGGTTGTAACAATTTAAATATAAATTAAAGGTTCGCTAGATACTAGTACCTGAAGTTTGGGGCTGCTAGGCCTCTACAAGCTTTGTTTTTCTGGAGTGTTGCTAGTTTAATTCTCAGTTTCTTGTATTTCCAATAAAATCTATTGATTATTGAGTCTAGAGTATTAAACCAATGTACAGTTGGTTGGACTGGGGTCATTGAAAATATATAGTTTATTTTTGGTAGTATAGTCATTTTCACTGCTGCTGTCCTACCGATTAGTGAGATGCATAGGTTGCTCCATCGAATGAGTTCTTCTTCAATGGACTTGAGCAATGGAGTAAAATTAAGGGTAAACAAATCTGACAGATTGGTGGAGATATCAATACCAAGTTATCTAATGTTGCCCGTTGTGATGGTTAAGGGAAGTTTCTGGGTTACAGCATTCCAATCATCTCCACTGAGTGGTTAGTCCATGGTTTTAGTCCAATTTATTAAACAGTCCGCGATAGCTGAGAATTTAGGTATAAGATAGAACACCTCCTGTAGGGATGATATTGGGTTCCGTAAGTACAACATAATATCATCTGCATACAAACTTATTTTGTGAACAGAGTTCCCTGTTTGTATGCCAACAATATTACTGTTTTGACGGATGGCCGCTGTGAGGAGTTCAATTAAGATGGCGAATAGTAAAGGGGAGAGCAGACATCCTTGTCTTGTGCCGCATTGTAGAGAAGTGTAACCATTGTTGATGACAGAAGCAGATGGACAGTTGTACAGAATTCTGATCCATTGAATTAGTGACCCTCCAAAGCCAAATTTGTTGAGGGTTGAAAAGATATATGTCCTATTAACTATTTCAAATGCTTTTTTTGCATCTAAAGTGGCAATAACAGTATTTAAGTTGTTCCTTTGGGATATGCTGATCAGTCTGAATGAACAGCGTATATTGCTGGATGAGTGTCTGCCCTTGATGAAGCCTGTTTGGTCTGGGTGAATTATGTAATTTATGAATGGAAATACTTTTTCAATTCTGTTGGTTAGTGTTTTACTAATAATCTTTAAATCACAATTAATCAGGCTTATGGGTCTAGGATTTTCCATGTTTCTGATGCGTAAGGCAGATCGCATTTGATGTTTGAATGAAAGATCTTTTATGTGATATGTTTCTGGTTGGAGCAGGTAATTGTTCACAGTGAGCGAGAGGGCGTGTCACGTGTTGATGACGTCTGTATCATGCGCTAGTTACCTGTGCAGATCTTCGTGCATGAAGTGTAGCTGCTTCTTGCTCCTTTCTGCTTTCCTTTATATTCCTTGCCACTCTTTCCTTTATATTGCATATTGATATGTCCAAATACGTGGAGTATCAATGCAAAAAAAAACAAGTTCAAGTTCAAGTTCAAGAAATTATTTGTCATAAATATATGCAGTCGGTAGCCTTGTCTGCCTTCTTGGTTGTGCTAAAACTCAGCAGCGTCACGTGTCATTGCGTCATGTCTTGCCTCCTGCACGCTCTACCCAGGCTCCGCCCCTCATCTAAACCAAGCGTATTATTTCCAGGTAGTGTAGACGTGTCTGACACCGACAATCTCCGGTTGTGTTCTACATGTCTGAAAGGGCATTGGATGTCTGCATCAATGTCCGGACCTGATTATTCGGTCATGGTCCGGGCTTCATGTGTGAAAGCAGCTTAAAAACTTGAACTTGAACTTGAACTTGAACTTGAAGTCAGTCACCCAGAGCTTGGGGAATCCCCCACTGGTTAACTTCCGGTTTTGCCCTCTGCTAACTTGAATGAGAAAAAATGATTTAATATCACATAACAATATGTTATGTGATATTAATTTAAAGTTAGTTTAAATTTTATGATTGATCAATCAGAATCAAGTAGTAGTAAACTATTAAAAAGGGACACATTAAAATGTATGACCAGTCTGTCACTGTAGCCTGGAACTTATGGGTAAGTGAGTGAGTGATTCATACAGCCTGCGTCAGACCTTCAGTTCAGGGCAGGCTCCAGGGGGGCGGGCTTCAGGCTTGGAGAGCGAGTACTGAGTTGAAACATGGGCCAAAGTGGTTTGTTTTCTCACAGGGCTGTGTTAATACAGAAATTAACATGATACATTTCCACAAATACAGTTAATATAAGAGTTGCACAATAGTGTGAGTGGCATGTTGTCTAACTAGTAGCAGGTAGGGAGGACGAGTCAGTGAATGAGTTAGTGGAGACGAGGATCGTCGCTCCCGAGTCAGTATAAATAGTCGTTCGTTTCAAACGATTTGCTAACCCCCCAGTCAGGACATTAAAGGCCTCCATATTTCATGCCTTGATTATTTGTTCCTCGTGAACAACCTCGTGGAATTTCCTCAGCATCTACACTCTCAAATGCCTTTCAAACCTACATAGAAAGTGACATAGTGACAATATTGAGAGTGACAATTTAGAAGACTTAAAGAAGGTTTTCTTCACAGGTCCCCAATGCTTTTGAGGCTTCTTCAGTAGAATGTGGTGTATTTCCTTTGGATGGTGTCTCACCTGGCCCTTTTGCTTTGCCTTCTCTCAAGACCTCCATCGTTGCCACATATTTAGTGTTCATCACAATGGCCCGTGTCTTTATGACAGGAGTGCGTGCATCTGCTGATACCAGTTCTTCTCTCCTAAAAAGACTCACAAGATAGCTTGGGCTAGATTCTGGTTTCCACAACACACCAACAGTTATATTACATTTCTCCTCGTAAAAATGTCTACATTTTTGTCTTTTCCTGTTGTTGAGGGAATAGCTCTTACATTGTCCCAGTTTACAAATAAGGGACGTCCCAGCCCTCTCAATGACTTCTGGCACTACTGGCACTAACCTCGCACATCATGAAGACCTTCGAGAGACTGGTTCTGCCGCACCACAGGCCCTGGGTGAGTGACTTACGGGACCCCCTGCAGTTTGCGGACGAGACCAACATCCGCGTACCTGCTGCACCAAGCGTACTCCCATCTGGAGCAGCCAGGAAGCACGTCAAGAGTCACATTCTTTGATTTCTCTGAGTGCTTTTAACACTATCCAGCCGTTTCTTTTGGCAGAGAAGTTGAAGGCGATGAAAATAGACCACAGTATGGTGGCCTGGATCAATGACTACCTCACCAGCAGGCCGCAGTACACTCTCCATCTACAACAGCACATTGACTCAATCATGTTAGACAAAACTAGTGCTGTTCATCCCAACATTCTATCATCTATCATCTTGTATCTTATCTCTTTAAGCCAATCAGTCTTACTGCACTTGGCCGTCTCCTCCAATCATCTGATTAAAGAAATCTCCATTCTGAAGGATCCAGACTCGAACCTGTGAGGTGTTCTGCAGGTGCCCCTATGTTAGAGAAAACATTGTACAGTGCCCTCCAGGTTGCCCCTGAAAAAGAAAAAAACATTTTTAGTTGGGCATCGTCAAAACTGAATGTGCATATCTTTTGGGGGAGACCCATGTGAACATTCATACTCCACACAGAAGGGCCATTGAAACACAGCTGGATTCAAACTCAGCACTCAATAACCGCAATAACCACTGATCCACCGTGGCCCACAATGGAACTCCTCTATCCCCGTCCCGTCCTCCTTCCTTGGTGTATAGTCCGCCAGGAGCTGGATTACAGTCTGACACCATGTGGGACCAGAGGAGCCAAGTCCTGGTGCTGCTGGAGAGAGCTGCCGTACAGAGCAGCAAGAGACGGAACAAGACTTTGGGAGAATTAAATACCAAAAAAAAACACCTGTGCACACATAGAGTTTAAACATGTGGATTTATTTATTTTTTGGATCAAATCACTTATATTTGAAATAAAAGAAACATCATTACATCCATTTCATGACAAACATTGCGTCATGTACCAACCACCCTTGAGGATTAAGCCACTTTTGGAGAACCACATTTAGTAATGCCAAAGGGGAATAAAGTGTAAAAATATTAAAGTATGATTCTACAAACATGAAATTATTTCTAATTCAAGGGGACAACAAATACAAGGAATCGTATCAATATATGTGGCTGAATCATACACAATCATTTCCATGAATCTTTGTTTTACCTGTATATTGTGTGATTGTCAAGGCTGTATTTAATATGTATAAATTCTAAACTGCAACTCATATCACTTTGACTTTGATAAGGTACATTGATTATATGATAACCAGCACCTTGTGATCATGTACTGTTTAACCACCATGGTGACACAATACCTTTAAAAAAGGATAAAAATAACCTTTAACTGACATAAACTTCTGTTCCGAGGTAATTGTTTGAGACAAGTTAAAAGCGAGTCAAGTGCGACTGAAAAGGTGGTTGAAAAGAATGAAAAATTAGCCCACGGGTCAGTTTCTAACTCTAAGGAGATTTCATTGACTTATATTAACAGCCAAGAATTTACCTAATTTAACTTTGAGACTAATTTTGTGGTGGATACAGATACTTTAATAGTATTCTTATTATTTCCTACTTTTCTGCCTTTCTCTTTCATTTGGCTGACTTTTAGGGGGCAAAAGGTTATAATTAATATGTAATTTATTTATTTATTTTTCAAATCATGTGAGCATCATTTCCCACTAAGCCACTTGTACTTTGGGGGAGAGTTTTTTTGTTTTTTTTGGGTGTGTGAAAGGCTTTTTTGTTTAGAGGATTACAGATGCTCAACTGTAAACAGCTTGGGGCTGGAAACTGAAAATATAGACATCAGCAAATCCACCTTAAACTGTCATTTATACCGAACGAATGGACTATTTCAGGATTTACTAAACTTTGCTGTATTTGCTGTAATTTACATTTTTTTAAATCCTATTCTATTTGTATTGTTGCTTCAGCCCTAACACCGCATAAACACTACCACAGCAAGGAAGTCGAAAACACATCCCAGCACTAAACGCGCATGGCCTGAACTGCACTTAACAACATAGGTATAAAAATACTGTAACACTGTAATAACACTGTAATAACCCTGTAATAACACTGTATAGAACAAATGGATCCTATTCCTGCACGTAAAGCTGTAGCACGATTTTAACTTTTACCCTCCACTGAACAACTGGTCCCTGAGGCTGCAATACCCGCTTTGGCCACTAGTTATTCCAGAATTTTTGATCTGACTATTGATGGACCAGTGTTTTTCAACCACTGAGAGCTCACCAGGTGTGCGTGAACATTTCACAAATTCCAATTAAAATTGTCACTTCCAATTAAATAATAATATGGGGAATGAGCTCTTGTGTTGCAAGATCAAAATTGCAAGGCTGCACTAATTCACTAATTCCAGCCAGAATAGCAGCTATTTGTTCATCAGAACAACTTTGCGTTTCACACTGAAAGTCAGAACTATTAGCAGGCCATAAAAATAATAAGTACAGTTATAGGTGTGGATTTTGGGGAACACTCCATAGTGGACAATGGCTACCAAGCACTACACAGTACACACACACAAACACACACACACACACACACACACACACACACACACACACACACACACACACACACACACACAGACTTAAACAAACATAGCTAATCTACAGCGTGTGAGAAACCACCAGGACAGGGAGTGTGTGTCACCATCACACGCTCAGTTTTTATTTGGACTTGTTCTCAATTTGAGGCACTTCGATCTTCTCCCCGGTGAGGAACTGCCAGATCCCACCTCGGTAGTTCTCGTTTCCCAGGGCGTAGAGGAACACGTTGAAGGTGGGAGAGGTCTTGGCCAGAATGGGAGCCATCTGCAGGCACAACAAGTGTGTTAATCCTTGGCAATCATTTTTGGCGGGGAAGCGTTACAGATTCCCACTTTTTGCCTCCTCTCTGGAGGTACTTTGGAGCAAAATTGTTTTTCATATTTTTATGTGCTCCATAAATAAAAATTTATTTGATTTGATAATAAAATACAAATATAAAGTGGAGCTGTGGATGACCAGCATGAACCGTCTTTGACCATTAATAATTTTCAACAATCATTTTTTAAACTGTGTGTTGTCCGGTGTATTTTTCAGTTTTATTCACCATATAATATTGGAATGATTGTATAACACAACACAGGTGGGGGAAAGTTAGTGAAGCAGTAGCAATAGGTCATTGTTAGGGCAGTCAAGATCATGACATTTTAGTTGATGTTTAATTTTCATACAAATAATGATAATACCGTAATAATGATATATATGTATATATATATATATATATATATATATATAAATAATTATATTCCTAATTATTGCAATTAACAATTAAATATTTTTACAATTACATTTTTGTATTTTTTCTTCATTTTATGCCACTATAGTAATGGTACAAATAAGACTTATAATATTACTAGATGTCTAACTATTGCAGAAGAACCATTCATTGGCATTGAATATTGAAGATCATAAAATTTTGAGTAGAGGGTTAATTTGCTTGTACCTAAATCAACCTCCTATTTACAGCATAGTGGTAAATTCTAACATTGGCTTTACCTTTGGAAGGAAACATGATAAATAAGAAAATATCTTGATTTGCTCAAATAATGGCGATCAAGTGATCACATATTTTTAATTTTTTGATAAGAATATTTTTTCTTACCATTCTCAGCTTGGGGGACACCAGGTTGGCATTTTCGATGGCAGCATAGAAGGCCAGGACCCCATAGGGACCCCAGCAGAGCAGTATGGTCTTCAGAGGAGTGCTGGCGTTGAACTGAGGAGAGAAAGAGTGAGGGAGAGAGAGAGAGAGGGAGAGCGAGAGGGAGAGAAAGAGAGAGAGAGAGATAAGAGAAGAGGAAGGAAGAGAGGATGGAGGGATGACCACAGAAGAATGGGTCGTTAGTTTTTAGACCAGAGAACAATGTTTTGATGTCATGAGGTTCACACATATTTGGAGTAAGTCAAGTCACAAGTCTTGGATCAGGGTGTGGGGGAGAAAAAAAAAACCCTCAACTGTGACTGAAAGTCTAGAAACTAGAAGCTATGAGGAGAAGTTTTGGAGAGGTCTAATTCTGTGTTAAAACATGAACACCGCTCTGAGTGCTGGAGGATTTGCACTTTAAAGGTGTTATAGTTGCTCTCTGACATTCGGAGAGAGAGAGATATTTTGTTATTTATCTATTTATTTATTTTATTTATATATATTTTTTTATAAGGACATAAGTTAAGAAAGTAAAGGGGAAATGGTGTGATATGGTAAGAAACCCTCCTTAAAATGATCTCCTGACAAGGTCTCACTGACAATTACAGTGACACATATGTGTATTGTATATCTAAAACTCGATTCTACGCTCGCATGCTCCTTCGAAGTACATTTTCCTCTCAGGGGAAGTGTTTTGTTTTCATCCCTCGCTCTTCCCACTGACCCATTTGTCCGTCTTCCACGGTCCTCTGGAGACAATAGATGGCCCACTGCCGCCGAGACGCCTTTGTGCCCTTAGTAAATGTGGCCCCACTGGCTCAGAACACCACGATGCCATGCAACTTGATTTAGACCCTGAGGACGTCCAGCGCCGTGGCCCCCTTTTGAGAAGCACTCCATCCCTTTCTCACACCCGCTACTGTCAAACCATCACACACCCACTCAGGGAACAAACCGAAGCGGCACCAGGCCAGCCAAGGAGGTCGCTTCTGATTGGAACTCGGAACTACCAGCTCCTTGCCTCAGGTACGTATTTAGAATCCACAAACAGAAGCTCAATAGCTGTAGGTGTTCCTGTAGCCCCTGTGCCCATCACCTTAGTAAACAAGTAGCACTCGGTGGGTCAGACTCAGTGGTGGAGTGCACTCAGTGGAGGAAAGTAACAGCGTTTTCAAGTATCTGTTCTGACCAAAGTATATTCAGACTTTCCACTTTTACTCCACAATGTTTCAAAGCAAATACCCGTACTTTTAACTTTAATACATTTCTAACACAGTCGTGTTACTTTAGTTTCATTTTTTTTTTTTATCTGGAATTATACATTTAGTTTTGAAATTCTAGATTCATACCCATGTACATTCTTTAAATAAAGATTTATATTTATATCTATCAAAAGCAAGACACATCAGGATATGCTGAGCAGTCACATGCAGAATCAAAGGTGCAGTCGTACCTTTAAGCCATATCATAGACTGGATATGACAAGTACTTTTACTTTTAATACATAAAGTACATTTAAGAGCTAATATTATCTACTTTTACTTAAGTAGATTTTGATTTTATTCACCATATGATAATGAGATGGTTTTCTGTTAATATTATATTGCATCTTATATGTTTGAAGTAAGTTAAAGGTACTGATGCTGTAGAGATATACAGTATATCATTGGTGGGGCCATCAAGATCATGAAATTAGTTGACGATTAATTTTCATACTAATTATATATATATTTATATAATAATAAAGCCATTCAGCCTGCTATGATACAATTTGATGATTACATTATGATGTCATGAAATAGAGTTCCAACTATTCCTCCCAAAGGACTATTAAATGAACAAAAGAAAACAATAAATAATTACAATATAACATTATATTACTGTATACATTTATATATACTCCTCACACATATTCATAAATAGTAGTACAAAGACCTTTAATATAGTAATCAAGTGTGGTATACTGTATATAAGGATATTACCCTTACCCGTGGGTTGCCAGTTTTCTTAAATTTCTGCGCAATGGCCTGGTAGGACGACATGACCACAAACACCTGGATGGCCATGTTGAAGATGCTCATGGGAATCAAGTAGGACACGTAGTTTCTGTGCAGTGGGAGGAACAATTATGACGGACGAGTTTATAAAAATGAAATATCCTCTTTGAGAAACAGTCACATTCTATTTTTATGTGTTCACGATACTCGCAACACAGACAGTCTACTGTATAATGCGGAGGAGGATGATTCACATTACGTAATATTATGAATGCGGCAGTGTGTTTACTGTGTTGGGCAGATTATGTGTGTGTGTGTGTGCGTGTGTGTGTATGTGTGTTTGTTACCTGTCGCCCTTGCTGTAGTCCAGGGTGCAGCAGGTCCTCAGTGGCTCGTAGTCGTACTCTCCCCAGCCGATGAGCGGCATGGCGGACCAGAACGCCGTGAAGAGCCAAATGAACACGGACAGAGTGATGGCACTGCTCCACTGCAGCTTCGTGCCTGTGGAGGAGGAATGATAATAATAACAATTCAAACAGTGAATTGATTAATAGGGCTGATCGGGTGATGCCCAAAATTACCACTATGTCACTGTGGGCTCTACATCTACATCTACAGTAGACACTCAATCAATGCGATACTTCAAACTGGACGATTCAACTGAGTTTGAATTGTCTGCAGAACTTTGAAATTGCAGGATTCCTTCGCTGAGGAATGATCATGATCCTGAAAAGTCAAAATCGATCCGAAATGAGTCTAATATTTACCCATTTTTATTAAATGCATTTTGCTTGTTTGCTCTTCTGCTTTTATTGTTACTACTTTATTGCCTTCTTTTAATGAAATGAAAGCCATACAAACAAAGGATATTATTATTATTATTGTTATTATATTGTAGTTGACAATTATTTGTTCATAATATTTTAATTACTAATCTAGATAAAGCAATTTCTTCGAACACATACAAGTGCATTGGTAAAAAAAAATAACCTTGTTATCAACATTGGATATTCATTTTTCCAATGTATGACTAACAACATTTGTCAACACAAGACCATTTATGTTTATGTACAATACTAGAAGAGTTTTTCTGACTGGAATCTAGTCCCCATGTTATTTACTGTTCATCACATGAATATTTGATTCTCTGTCATTGTAAACATGTCCCCTTTGAGATGCATCTGGTGAGTTTTCCCATAGATTAACTCATGTTTATTCATTATATGAATGGATGGCTTGATGCCTCTAAGCCACTTGTTGAGCAGCTGGCCACTGAGGACAACGGGGGACCTTGAAAGCAGCTTGGGATGAAATAATCACCTATAGAGTATCTAAATTTGTATGAGCTAAAGTGCAGACTGAGCAGTGTGTGTGTGTGTGTCTGTGTGTGTGTCTGTCTGTGTGTGGGGGTGGGGGTGGGGGGGGGGGGGGGGCGACCTCTTCGCCCTCCATTGCTCGCTGTGATTCCGTACTTACGTGTGCAGTATTGATGATATCTGTCCCATGCGATGGCGGCAATGAAGTGGATGCTGGCTAGTGCGGTCATAAAACCCTGGAAACCGTGGGTCTGGCAACCGTCTGAGCCGTAGGGCCAGTACCTGACAAATGAGTGAGTAAACACAAGGCACTTGGTCCACGCCCCAAACACATTCAACACTGATTTGGGAGGATTCATTGAAACATAATAATCCTTTCATTCTCCAACACCTCACTCATCCACTCATCCACTGATTCCCGCTTCAGAGTAGGGCTGGGCTTGACATAATCAAATAATACAATAGATCTGATGAAGGCATCGATATCGATAACTCAACAATATTTTGGGAACGACTGTCAGTGCTTTCATAAGGTACACACACAAGAAACATCTGAGAAACAATGATTAATAACGTGGATATTACGACCAAACAGGTGGAGTCTATGAAGTTCAGGCAATTGCATTACTCATAGACAACATTTAACATCGCCATATTACGACAACCCAAATCCCAGATAACGTCTAGCCTCGCCTTACGATAGCGACGTCACATCGATATACCGTCCAGTCATCGATATCGGATAGTCAGTCCTGTCTCCGCGCGTCACAGCGCAGCGTTCGGCATCTCTCAGCACAAACTCCGGCCTTTCTGTTTTATTATGTAGGCTTAGATATTTTATCAATATATTGATTGATCAATCAATAAATCAATATGATCGATCGCATTGTTTTCTTGAGGGTTGGGTCGCTGAATCTACCCCGAAACACGCTCGTTTGCTCATTACTACCGTCCAGTTTAAAGAGATACACGGCACTGGACGTTATCTTGGGAGGTATTATTATTATTGTTATTATTATTCTAATAATAATAATTATTATTATTATCAATAAACGTGACGTCACTCACCTCAGAAAACTGGAGAAAGCAGCGATGGTGGCGTTCATGGAGATGCCCATGTCAGCCAGTGCCAAGCTGAACACCAGGAAATTACTGGGGGTTCGGAGCTCCCTGACTTTGAGGAAAGCAACCACTGTCACGGCATTTAGGAAGAAGCCGAGCAGACCTGGAAGAACACGTTTCACACACATTCAGAAGCAGGATGAAACCCCTGAGGTGAGGTGGGGCAGCGCGCACGGAGAACGCGCCACGACGCCGAAAGGACGATATTACAATATGAACACCTTGTAATGATCAATATGAGGACCGCGAAACGACGTCGGGGTTAGCGAGTCATGGAAAGCCGGACGGGATTAGAGCACCGGGTCCTGGAGGGTGCACCGTGTGTGTGTGTGTGTGTGAGTGTGTGTGTGTGTGTGCGTGCGTTCTGGTCCAATTCCACACACCAACAAATTTAAAAAAGGAAGAAAAAAAAAAAGGGACTCACCCTCCACCAGCAAACAAGATCCCAGGGAAAACACATCGAACTCCGAAAAGCCTTCCGGTAGAGGGTATGAGGATACCATGCTGCAGGAGATATGACACCACGGAGTCCACACAGCTCTCCCTACCCTCTATCGCCTCAATGGGACTCTCGGAAGCTGCCTTTTAAAGGGGCATTCCACGTGAAAAGCATGCATGTAATTATGTAAAGCCCCCTCCTCCTGCTCCTGCTCGCTCTTTTGCCCCAATCCGTAGAAGAATGTCTTAATGAACAGAGCACACAGCACAGCCCCCAAAGCCACCACAACGCTAAAACCATCAATTAGTGACACAAACATCCTTTGTGTCTCCAGGCTACACCGTAGAATGCTGCATGTGATGGATGGTGCCTGTGAGGGATGGATGCTGGGTGTGAAGAATGCTGCATGTGGTGGATGGTGTATGTGATGAATGCTGGGTTGGATAGATGCTGCATGTGATGGATGCTGCATGTGATGGATGGATGCTGCTTGTGATGGATGCTGCATGTGATGGATGGATGCTGCTTGTGATGGATGCTGCATGTCATGGACGGATACTGCATGTGATAGCTGGATGCTGCGTGTGAGGGATTCTCCATGTGATGGAGGCTGCATGTGATGGATGCTAGATATGGCATGTGATGAATGGATGGTGCGTGTGATGGATGCTGCATGTGATGGAGGCTGCATGTGATGGATGCTGGATATGGCATGTGATGAATGGATGGTGCGTGTGATGGATGCTGCATGTGATGGATGGAGGCTGCGTGTGATGGATGGAAGCTGCCTGTGATGGATTCTGCATGTAATGGAGGCTGCATGTGATGGATGCTGGATGTGGCATGTGATGAATGGATGCTGCGTGTGATGGATGCTGCATGTGATGGAGGCTGCGTGTGATGGATGGAAGCTGTGTGTGATTGATTCCGCATGTAATGGAGGCTGCATGTGATGGATGCTGGATATGGCATGTGTTGAATGGATGCTGCGTGTGATGGATGCTGCATGCGATGGAGACTGTGTGTGATGGATGAAAGCTGTGTGTGATGGATGGATGCTGTGTGTGATGGATGCTCTATGGGAAGGAGGCTGCTCATGATGAATGGATGCTGCATGTGAGGATGGATGCTGCCTGCCCCCCCCCCCCCCCAGTCTGTGTTGTGACATGGAAGCTGCGTGTGATGAATTCTGCATGTGATGGAGGCTGCATGTGATAGATTCCGGATACGGCATGTGATGGATGGATGCTGCGTGGGATGGATGCTCTATGGGATGGAGGCTGCTCGTGATGGATGTATAGTGCATGTGAGGATGGATGCTGCCTGTTCCGCTCCCGCCAAACGGAGAGTGTCCCCCCCCCCCCCCCCCGAGTCTGTGCTGTGACATCATAGCATTGTGATGATAGTATGACATCGGGGCAGAGGCAGACAAGATAGACAGACAGAAACACACACACAGTCAATCTGACTACATCTCAGACTCTGACGAACATCTCTTTCCATTAGCCTCGTCATTGCCTTTGAGAAAACACAATCTGTTAGTCTATTCATGTAATTTGTGCATGCATACAGTGTAGGAGCTATGACAATCTATTAACAGGTTATTTACATCTGCATAGAGACTGATCGTTAATCTGCATATTCCTATACTGTTCCACAATTTTACACAACTTCTATTAAAGATATCTGAAGTGAACTTGTGTCACCGGGTACTTATTGGGAGAGTGTTGAGCTCTCTGCATAACCACGTACGTCTGCACGTAGTGAGGGCACAAGACTGCGCATGATGGATGCTATGTGTGATGGATGCTGGGTGTGATGGGTGCTGCATGTGATGGTGGCTGCATGTGATGGATGCTGTATGTTGCACGTGATGGATGCTGCATGTGATGGATGCTGTATTTTGCATGTGATGGATGATGTATGTAACATGTGATGGATGCTGCTTGTGATGAATGCTGCTTGTGATGGATTCTGCGTGTGATGATGCTGTATCTGATGGATGCTGTATTTTGCATGTGATGGATGATGTATGTTACATGTGATGGATGCTGCTTGTGATGAATGCTGCTTGTGATGGATTCTGCGTGTGATGATGCTGTATCTGGTGGATGCTGCATCTGGCGGATGCTGCCCCTGATGGATGGATGCCGCATGATGGATGCTGCATGTGGTGGATGCTGTATACTGCATGCAGGGTCGTTTCCAGGACCCTATGCAAAATGTTGTTTGGGGGCCCCTATTTTGTGAAAATATGGTGGCGGGATTGCAAACCCTCTAAGGCGGGCATGCATTTAACATTTACACTTTAGGAGGAAAAGAGGCTGGATCCGTTAAAAAACCTTAACCTCTTAAGCCCTGAGACCCTTTCTTGGGCTTGGGCCTTGGTTGCATGTAATGGATGCTGGAGCCAGGGGCAGTTCTAGGCATGGGCTCAGGGGGGGCAATGCCCCACCAAATGCTCCGACTGCTCCCCTACCCAACTAATGCTGCTTCATCCCAAAATTCGGAAATAACTGAAAACTATTTTATTTTGTCCTTTATCGAATGCCTAATAATAAACATGCCACATAAAATTAATCAAAGATTACGTATATCCAGTGCTCGAAGTGGGCCAGTACACACCGGAATGCAGTACCAGAACTTCTATGTTTTACTCTTTGGCCTACTGTGACTTTTTCTTGAGCGCCGGTACTTCTCACAAGCGGCTGGTACTTGGTCCTGCCCTCTCAGGTGGACAAATCGAGTGGACATTTTGTAAAATACTGTATATCATATTTTATTGAGTCGGAGCACACTTAAAAAAAAAAGATTAGTCATGGCAACGACGAAACACAACATGTTTTACCAACCATGGGAACTCGGAAAACTGTAATTCGTGTTGTAGTCACCTTGTTAACGTAACATGAAATCCACGCAGTAGTTCAAAACGACATTACAAGTGTTGAAATATATAATAATCTTTACAAAGGGAACATTGTTCACTGTTAATGATGCGCGCCACCATGTTGTCATGGTGTCACATCTGTTATCTTGTTAATTCCGGCGTGGGTGGTCAGCTTTGAAATTCCAACTTTCAATGCCTTGAAGTTTATGCACTTTAATCGTTTAATGCTGTATGTGATGGATGCTGCATGTGATGAATGGATGCTGAGTTTGATGGACGCTGTGTGATGGATGGATGCTGCATTTGATAGATGCTGCAGCTGGTGTAGAGGAGAAAACAGGTGTCTGCTAGCACACTGTCCCTCATCCATCACTGAAGAAATGGGGGTTATAACTTCCAATAATCAAATCAGCCAATGATAACCCAACCAAATAACCACATCATTATGAATTAAACAATATTAACAAGTATTTCACATGAATGTATTGTCACGTTTCTTCATTTGATAAATTCATCTTTAAAGCTTTGAGACTGTGTATTCAGTATATGGATGCACAATATGGGGCAGTAGAGGTGTATGAAAGCGTCCAGGGTACCGACACATATCAAAGCTGAAAGTGTGTTATTATTATAAGAAAATAGTGATCACAAAAAAAAATGCAACGCAATGATGTGTTACAGATTTGGTGCTTCTATTGTAAAGTGAATCATTCCATGCTATGCCACTGCACTACTGGTGGTGTGTAGATAGATCATGGTGTTTTGCAGATAATTTAATCTTAGAATTCAGGAGAAAACATACTTTAACAGTCATTTTGCAAAAGAAAAGAGCCCCATTGAACAACATGGTGTTCCCGAGAAGAAATGTGAAAACCACAAATATTCTTCAAAGGGGATTTCAATGTCTAACTGGCTTTAGTGCTTCAGGCTTTACAAATTAATAATACATTTTATTTTGCCAATATCCTCCCTTTATCTTACAGTAATACAGGATTCAAACTCAGAACAACAGACTAGAACACTATTATCAAAAGAAATACAGAATATTAAAAGTAGTTGCTGCGGTTATAAGATTAATATACACCCAATTGATCAATGCCGCGGGAACATGAAACATGTTCCCGCGGCAACCTGCATTTGGTACTACAGATTTGTGTAAAACAAGGGCGACATTGTTTGGTGGTGGTCTATGTTAAGTTCCGAGATTATAAGGTTAGTAGACGTTGCGAAATATGGAAAGTGATCAAAAGCATGAAGTGTGAAGTCATTTGACCTCATTTGATATCCTTTTATGACACCAGTAGAGAAACAAGGTACAAAAAGAGATCAATTATTCACAATTGTTACATGAAAACATTTAGTAATTCCAATCATATAGGATTATATTACTGTAGTAACTCTATATTAGGGTTAGGGTTAGTGTGTGTGTGTGTGTGTGTGTTTCAAGTATGATATTTATATCATATATATACACATACATATATATATATTTATATCTTAAATATAGCTTTTTAGTTGGAGATGATGCAGATAAAACACACAATAACCAAAGATCGAAAATCTTTAATTCACTTATTTAGGAATCCATTCATTCATCCACAAAATGTTAATTTCATTCCATAAAATATGAGCATAAAAAACATGCATTTAGATTTGATAGTTTTGTTTTTTAGGGTATTTTTTGTGTGTGCCTCAAACAATATAGTAATTTATCTATATTTTGTAATCCCTTGTCAGGAGGATGAAATTGATTGAGTCATAAATGTATTTCCCCGATGGCATTACTACAATATCATATGTAATATTGTGAATATATGCATAATATGTGAATATTTGCACTATAGGAATAACACTTTGGTCCAAATTAAGCTCCAATCATATTCTTAGCAATGATGTAAAGGGCTGCTTTATGGGCATCGGCAAATGAGATTAACTATATGGAATGTCTCCGATTTCGAGCTAAAATACTTTTCGACTTGAAAGGCTTTAGTCGAGGAAAGGTCAAAAAGAAATAACATAAAACAGAAACGCTGCTTATGGGGAGAACAAGGCACATTTGTATATTTTGGCAATGAGACACTGAGTTAATTCAGTTTATTATGATATTTAGATCATATTTTGCTCATGTTTTGTTCGTTAATTTGTCCTGGGACTGCCATATTTTTCTATATTTCTTTATTTTTTTGTTAATAAAAAACAGTTTTGCATGGACTTGGGCCCTCATTATACACCACCGTGATGGACCACAAGGTAGACTTTTTTACCAACTTATGATAGGTTGAAAAATCAACGTGCAGCTGAAACATTAAAATAAATATCATAAAAAAACACAACATAGGGCCCAAATACACATGAGGTCAAAATAACTGATTAAACAGGATTTAAAATAAGGACAACGAGACACACCAAAGGGATCTCCCCAAATGAATCAGGAGGCCCGCTATATAGGAGCAGAGCCAAACCAAAATGGAAACGAGAGGTGTGAAACCAATATCACAATCAAATGGATTTAACACTAAATATTATTCTAAAAAAGGGGACACAAATAAATGCAAAGTAAAAAAGGATTATTGTAAAAGAAAACAAAAATACCCCCCATGAGGTGTAACTGAATGGACTCCAATTAAAAGAAAACCAAACGATATAATGTGAAACTAAAATCCTAACAATAAAACATTTATGCTATATGAAACGTGTAATTATTTTGTGTTTCAACACTTGTGTTTTAACACATTATTAGGTGTTTTAACATTTTGTACGTGCATTATGAATGTAGTGTGTGAAAACACCAATTACAAAACAAACAGGAGAACTATGATGGCGGTTAAAGCGTGATCTGTGTGGTCAAATGGGTACAACTATTACGACCACCTTCTTATCAATACATACACACACACACACGCACACACATGCACGCAAGCACGCACGCGCGCGCGCACACACACACACACACACACACACGCACACACGCGCACAAACAGAGCCGTTACTAGCTCTTTGGGGCCCCTATGCCAAATGTGTTTTTTGTTGGGCCCTATTTTATGAAACTACTGTATGGTGGGGTGGATTCCAAATCCTCTAAGATGGTCCAGGGGCATTTAACATTTACATGCATCAATCTGGTGTACTTTAAGAGGAAAAGAGGCTAGATCCATGAAAAACTCTTAACCTCTTAAGTGCCTTTCTTGGGCTCTGGGTGAGGTGTAGGGGTTGGAGTTGGGAGGGCGGGGGGGGGGTGGTGTTAAGCAGTTTGTGCATACAAGTGCCTTACACCATCAGAAAGCTGAGACCCTTAGGAATAATTTGAGATGAAGTTTGACACTGTATGTCAATCTTTTCCATCAATTTCAAAGGTAATAAACATATTTTTAATTGTGCATGTTAAAATGATTAATATTTTGAGTGTAAAGGGGTTTTGAACATTACACGCATGCCTAATGACAGCCGTTCCAATGCTCAGTTATGTGTGATTAGTTGCTGCGCCAACTTATGGGTTGATACCATTAATTGCACAGCTTTGGTACACCTCCTAGTCATTTTTGACCACTTGAAAATCAGGAAAAAGGGTAGAAAATCCCCCCAAAAGAAAACCTGAAAGCCATGACCTTGAAAAACACTTTAGAAAACGTAATGCTGTGATGCAGTATCAATAACTTTGGAAAATTGGAGATTTGTGCTTAGAAACATTGTTTTTACACACACACACACACACACACACACACACACGCACACACACACACACACACACACACACACACACACACACACACACACACACACACACACACACCTTTGTGATTTAATGCATATGACCTGTGTTTACATATGTGTCTGTGTGTGTGTGTGTGTGTGTGTGTGTGTGTGTGTGTGCGGGGTGTTTGCTGGCTGCCAAGCATTTGTAAACATTACACATTATAAACACGGGCCGTTTGGCCATCACCTCCAGCCGGAACGGGCACACTTTGAAGAACCTTCCAAGTGTAACAGTGACCTCGGGCGTGACGAAACCTGCCAGGTTTAGCACCAGAACACCGTGCCAAGGTTTTCACAGAGTTGCTTTATTATAAATTGTGAAACAATAGCTTTCATTTTTTTTTTATTTTGTTGCCCGTGCAAGTCCGCGACGATTGGTTCTGTTCGGCACTCAGAGGGCATGCAATGTTGTAAAGGACATAGTCTAAATTCCAGGCTGATCAAACTGAGCACACTGACATTGTTTGCATGCATGGCTAATCTGCTGCAGCCCTGGAGAACCCACAGCGGGGTAAGAAGTACTCAAGAGTGTTTACTGAGGTAAAAGTACAAATACTTATAAATCACTCAAGTGAAAGTCACAGGACCACATTGGCACATTGGCAAGTAAAAAGTATAGAAATACTGGCCCTTAAATGTACTTAAGGTATTAAAAGTGAAAGTACTTGTCATATCCAGTGCCCTGATATACAAGACTATAATATGAAGTGCTACTCTGCCTTTTCTGCAGATGAGTGCTCATGTACATCCTGAATGTATAAAATAAGGGGTAAGGGTGTGAAGTAAATGGGTGATTCATCAAAGTGACCTTTTACAATACTGTGCTGCTTGGGGTGCATTATTGGACAACAGTTTTTGGGAATGTGAGACATATTTTATGATAGTATAAAGGGTGTATATGAATAGTATATGGGTGTATGTATATTGGTGATTAGGGGTGTATACTGTATGGGTACAGTATATGGATAATATATGAATAGCATATGGGTGTATATGATAGTATACGGGTATGCATAGTTTAGGGGTGCATTTACTATATTTTGTGGGTATATATACTGTAGATGTGAGCATAAGTGTGTTTGGATTGTTTAGAGGCCACCTTGTGGCAAAACACAGTACCTGCTTCCACTGACAGATTAACGGTCACGCCAGGGCTCAAATTAACAAACTAGAGGAAAGAAAGAAAAAAAAAAAAAAAAAGCCAAACATCCCAGTGGATTATGACCATTTGGGAAGTATCTTTTTTTTCTGTCATAATAAATAGGGACGTCTCTGCGCACGCAGCCTATCAGAGCGCATCCAGATGAGCGGAGCGCCAGTGCTCCGCTTAATCCCCGTCCATCCTTTTTATCCCGGGACGCGGCGCGGGGGCACCACTATGGGACAGCGGAGCGGCGGGACTGAGCCATGCGGGCCCCGCTGCGGTGACTGACACAAGCGGCTCCGAGACACTGACGCGCGGCGGGCTCGAACCGGGCGCACGCGGGCCACCATGTTCCTCGTGCTGCGGCTCGCGCTGCATCTGGCCGCGGGCGCGCTCCTGCTGCCCTCCGCGGGCGCGTGCCCGTCCCAATGCAGCTGCTTCTACCACAACCTGAGCGACGGCTCCAAGGCAAGGTGAGTGATGGGGACACTGATAGAAGCACAGACAGCACCACAGACACCACGATACACGGGCGTCGCCACAGACACCACAACCCACAGAGATCGCCACAGACAGCACAACATGAAGAGATCACCACAGACACCACAACCCACAGAGATCACCACAGACACCACAACCCACAGAGATCACCACAGACGCCACAACATGCAGAGATCACCACAGACACCACAACATGCAGAGATCACCACAGACACCACAACATGCAGAGATCACCACAGACACCTCAACATACAGAGGTCACCACAGACACCACAACATACAGAGGTCACCACAGACGTTACAACATGCAGAGATCACCACAGACACCACAACATACAGAGGTCACCACAGACACCTTAACATACAGAGGTCACCACAGACGTTACAACATACAGAGATCACCGCCAACGTTACAACATGCAGAGATCAACACAGACACCGCAACCCACAAAGATCACCACAGACACCACAAAATACAGAGGTCACCACAGACGTTACAACATACAGAGATCACCGCCGACGTTACAACATGCAGAGATCACCACAGACACCACAACCCACAAAGATCACCACAGACAGCACAACATACAGAGCTCACCACAGACAGCACAGTATACAGATATCACCACAGACGCCACTACATACAGAGATCACCACCGACACCACAACATACAGAGATCACCACCGACACCACAACATACAGAAATCACCACAGACACCGCAACCCACCAAGAGCACCACAGACACCACAACATACAGAGATCACCACAGACGTCACAACATGCAGAGATCACCACAGACACCACAACACACAGAGATGTCCACAGACATAACACTAGGCTGATATCACTACAGACACCACAATATATGGATATCACCACAGACACTACCGCATACAGCGATAGCCACAGACGCCACCACGTGTGGTGGACGTCCGTCCATCTGGCTGCGTGGGTCCGGACTGTGCGTCTACACAGATGTTTGCGTGGAGGGGAACACGTGCACAGGAGATAATTCTGGGAGTGCACAGGCCGTCCAATTTTATTTAAGGCCGGATTATCTCTCAAAGGCATTTTTCAACCTCTCCCTCTATATGCATCAGACACCAAAGATGGGTTGTGGGGCGTGCACGCGTAATTTCTCACAATAATCACAGCTCCGTCTTTTTGGAGTTGCGCAGGGATCAGCGCTGCGCTGTGTGTACTTATGGTGGATATACAGTATATCTGTGCATACGGGCTAACTGTGTGAATAATGCAGATTTTACATGTATTGTAGAAATTTGACCTCTGTGCATGATTATGTTTAAGAGCAGAGGGTCTGAACGTGGGGTCCGGGGACCCACCAGGGAGTCCTTCAAGAGATTTCAGGAGGTCCCCATCTCAATTAATGAAATTTGATTAATGGTTTAACTTCACCATTATCCCATTTCCAAGATGTCAACACTATTAGAAAATGTACAATAATGATTTTTTTTTAATCCCAGTTTCACTGTTATCTCCCAAAAATAAGATATGGAAATTTGGACAAAACCACCAAAAAAGTCTTCAGAGATTGGGGTCCCAGAGAAAAATCCATTCAAAGTGCCGGTCTTAGAGATTGAGATGGTTGAGAATCTCAGTTTTAAAGTGTTTACCCAGATTAACCGACGACGACTTGTTTCAGGAGCGTAATCTGCAATGACCCTGAGATATCCCTGGTGCCTGTCGGGTTCCCTGTCGACACGTCCAAACTGCGGATCGAGAAGACCGCCATCCAGCGGATTCCCAGCGAAGCCTTCAACTACCTCTCCAGTCTGGAGTTCCTGTGGATGTCCTTCAACACCCTGGCCACCCTGAATCCGGACAGCTTCAGCGGCCTGCTCAACCTGGAGGAGCTGCGCCTGGACGGCAACGCCCTCGGCGCGTTCCCCTGGGAGTCCCTCACGGACATGCCCAGCCTCAGACTGCTGGATTTGCACAACAACCAGCTGACCTCGCTTCCGGCCGAGGCCACCATCTACGTCAGGAACCTCACCTACCTGGACCTGTCCAGCAACAGCCTGGCCACCCTCCCCGCCGAGGTGCTCTCCACCTGGCTGGCCGTCAAACCCATGCAGGGGCCCGAGAGCTCCAAAATGATCCTGGGTAAAGAGATTAAACATCCCTTAATTCATCTTTGCCTCATTGTGCTTCAGTTTACTTTATAAGCACCAGAATGGACAATCCCTCAAAGTATTACCACTAAGAGGTTCTCGCCGCTCATGTGCAGTGGTAGACAGTAACAACGTACTTTATTACTGTACTTAATTACATTTTTCAAATCTCTGTACTAACTTAACGTATATTCAATTTAAGAGACTTTTAGACTTTTAAACCACTAGATTTCAAAGCAAATATCTATACTTTTTACTCTACATTTCTAACACATTCAAGTCAAGTTATTTTTGTTTTTTTTAAATCAGGGACTGAATCTTAGCTGCTGATTTATGATTTATGATTGTTCATACATTATTCATTAACTTTATATCCTTGTAAATTACTATGACATTACCTATACTATTTGTTTTGTAAATTGTAATTATGATCTGCATGAAAAAAAGGTACAGTAGCACTTAATGTGTTTTATTGGCTCTATTATATCAGTGCGGTGGATATGATATGATAAGTACTTTTACCTTAAATACATTTAAGAGCAACTACTTCTGAAGTATAAATGTCAATGTGGTACTTTTTGTGTCAGGAGTAATTTTAATTAAAAAGTAGTTCTTCCACCACTGCACACATGCTTTCACATACTTTCATTTTGTGCACAGCCGGAACCCTTTCTTTCTTTCTTTCTTTCTTTCGTTCTTTCTTTCTTTCTTTCTTTCTTTCCAACTAATCTCCACCTCTTCATCATCATGGCCAGGTCTCCATGACAACCCGTGGGTGTGTGACTGCCGGCTCTTCGACCTCGTCCAGTTCCAGAAGTCTCCCACCCTATCAGTGGCGTTCATCGACACCAGGCTCCGGTGCGCGGCCCCGGAGAGCGTGTCCGGTGTCCTCTTCAGCGACGCCGAGCTGCGCCGGTGCCAGGCGCCCCGCGTGCACACCGCGGTGGCCCGCGTGCGGAGCGCGGTCGGTAACAACGTGCTGCTCCGGTGCGGGACCATTGGGGTCCCCATCCCAGAGCTGACCTGGAGGAGGGCTGATGCGAGGGTGATTAACGGAACAGGTGAGTCGACTGTTCTCTCTCTCTCTCTCTCTCTCTCTCTTCAAGATTCAAGATTCAAGATTTTTTATTTGTCACATACATATACATACTTTCATACATATATGCAGTGAAATGTAATGCAACGCACCCGGTGATAGCACACAAAATGTCCTAGGAAAAAATAAAAATAAAAAATGTCTTTCTATAGGCCGACTAACTGACTCCTAAAACGCAATACAGTAAGTTGAATACTTATAGAATAAAATAAAAATATATAGAATAAAATACAATAAAAATAAAAATAAATAAAATGGAATAGATAGAGGGAGTATGCCTATGTATATACAGATATGTGCACTCTTTCTAATAATATAAGTGCAATAGGTAAAATTTTAAATAAATTGCAAATTGCATGTTAAAAATATATAAGATAAGTGAAGATAACCAATAATGAAAATAGAAAAAAGTGAAACGTTGCAGTAAAAAAGATAGAGTTAGATGGATAATAGTTCGATAGATAGATAGATAGATAGATAGATAGATAGATAGATAGATAGATAGATAGATAGATAGATTGATAGATAGATAGATAGATAGATAGATAGATAGATAGATAGATTGATAGATAGATAGATAGATAGATAGATGGATATAACACCCTCTCACTTGCTCTCTTTACCTCTCGACCTTGTGAACAAAGCGCTGGTGTCAGAGCTCAAAATGAACACCACTGGAAAACTCTGTGTGTGTGTGTGTTTTTGTGTGTGTGTGTCTGTGTGAGGTAATATTTTTCTATCTGCCCCGTGGCGTAATGCATGCTTATAAAAAGAGCTATAACTGACAGTGACAGTGAGATTGAAATTATGACAGCTGCGATCTGAACAGTGAGTTATGCAATGTGACAATTTGCACAACACAACATTATCGCAACGTGTTAATCTAACACCCCATGCACAACCTTGTTTACATGCTCAAAATAGTTTTTAATGTAAGTCTCGTGTCATCAAAGATTATACTGTCCATATGCTTTTAAAAAAAAATGTTATAAAATGTTTTTTTCGAAAGCATTAAACACCTTTAAGCAGCATTTGTCCTCTTTCTGTTTCCCTCACAGTCCAGCAGGAGGCCTCAAAGGAGGGCATCACTTGGTCCATCCTCAGCGTACCTGCTGTGTCCTATCGCGATTCAGGGAAATACATCTGCAAGGCCACCAACTGCGCAGGGTATGCTGAGGCTGTCATCTCGCTCATGGTGTCCAACCCTCTAAAACCAGACAGTAACCAGACCAGCATCGACAAGAAACCAAAAGGGAAGAAAAACAACCCGATGGGCAAGGCTGCCTACCAGGAGAAGTTGGTAGCCAGATATGTGATTCCAACCTCCACCCCTTTACCCGCTGGAGAGCCTGGCCCCCCTCTGGGCTTCAGGCCTGGGATTGGATCAGCTAGTTATGGCCTGGATGACAGAGCCACCCCTGCGCTGGCCGCCTCCTCCAGCCAAGATGGACTGCTGGATCTGGAGAAGACCTACCTCAGCAACCTGGCGGCCAACACCTCGTCACTCCAGCAGGACCCTGACAGGGTGGTGCGCTCTGTGAAGGTGGTGGGGGACACAGACAATACCATCTCTTTAAACTGGAGAGCGCCCAAGGCCAAGAACACCACAGCTTTCAGTGTCTTGTACGCTGTGTTTGGAGAGCGGGACATGAGGAAGATCAACGTTGGCGCAGGGCAGAACCGCGTGACCATCGAGGGGCTGGTGCCCAGGACCAAGTACATTGCATGTGTGTGTGTCAGGGGCCTCATCCCCAAGAAGGAGCAGTGTGTTATATTTTCCACGGACGAGGCGGCCAGCGCCACTGGCACACAGAGGCTTATTAACGTTATCGTGATCACAGTGGCCTGTGTCATCGCTGTCCCACTCACGGTCATTGTGTGCTGTGGGGCCCTGAAAAGACGCATCCAAAAGTACTGGGGGAAGAAGTCAAAAGACATCCAGGACTCATACGTGACCTTTGAAACACTGTCGCCCGGCACGAAGGCCAAAGGTCTGGAGGGCGAGTATCTGACCAGGCTGAACCCGGAGGAGTCCAACAGGCTGCTGTCCGCCCGCTCCAGCCTGGACTCGGAGGCCACGGCCAAGATCGAGGGACAGCCAAACGAGTACTTCTGCTGACATCATGCTCCAGCTCCAGCTCCTACTCCGCGCCATCCTCCGTGCACCCACTCGCGTCACTTTCCCCATCAGAACCCGCCACTCAACGCCCGTCCGCATCCCCACCCTCACCCCCAGCCCCACCTACAGCCCCAACCCCATCCCCATCCTCACACCCACACCCATCCTCACCCCCAGCCCCAACCTTACCCTCACCACTACCCTCACCCCCACCCTCACCGGCATCCTGAAGCCAGCCCTCCACACACACGCTCCCACACCCCACAGCAATGGGATTCTCCCCCGCCTATCCCGGCTCGCTGGGTCACACCACCAACACCACCGCCACAGCGAGCCAATTTCTATCAACGGACCTTTGCACGCTGCACCATCATGGAAATATCAGTTTAGGGGACTTTTATGAGATTTTTATTCCCTTTGTTTTCTAGGTGTTTGCGGATTACTTCATGTTCCTTGCAAGTAGCGTAAATGTATAATGGCTGGAACTCATTCTTCCTGGGGTGGCTTTAATTTGAATGATTTTAAAACCTAGTCATGTTTTATGTACAGGGTAATGTTTATACAGCCAGGCCTGCTACAGTAGGTGAAGGGACTGAAAGACACCTCAGGAATTTCAATGATCTCAGACCGTAATTAATGATGAGACACCTCTGCAAACTGATCTGACTGTGGAAGGGAACTTGGTGATAGGTATTCCATTGTTTGTATTACACACACACACACACACACACACACACACACACACACACACACACACACACACACACACACACACACACACACACACACACACACACACACACACACACACACACACACACACACACACACGTGTATGATGTTGTGAATTTGTTTCTTGGTGATTTACAAGCACACACAGAATGTCAATGCCTCTGTACATATCTGTCATATGTTCTCAGAGAAGATACACACAAAGAAATGGTTCATTACACCAACGGGAGGAGAGATGCTGGAGCTGGAGAGAAGTACAGAGAGGACTGGGCTATGACGTCATGTAAATAGGAGTGGAAATGATGCAAAATGTTAGACAAGATTTATCCCCAGCAACGAGACACATATCGACCATCGACCATCTTTAAATATGTTCCTGTTTTATGCTGCCTTGATGCATCATTACCCTGTCAAATGTAGATCTCTCAATCCCAAATATATCTATTCAAATTCAATTTAAATAAACTTTTATATGCACCATCTGGTTTTGTTTTCTATCTCTCTCCTGATTTGATGGTTATTATCAATCAATCCATTATCAATGCATCAGTCAGTACTGTCTGATGGATCAGTCAGTACTGTCTGATACTGTTACGAGTGCACTCACATACGAGTTTTCCGAGTTACGAGCGGTCGTTCCGTCGAGTTTTGGTATTCATTTGCGAGCAAAAATGTGAGTTACGAGGAGTGAGCTTCAGGTGGTTACCTGACCGTGGAAGCATCTCTTCTTTGTTTTGTGCTCGCTTTTTGTGCAGTTATTTTGCCAATTTTTTTTTTCTAACCATGGTTCCTAAGAAAGTAAGTGCTGAGAAGAAGAAGCGGATGAAGTCAATTGAATTAAAGCATGAAATCATAGTAAAACATGAGAGATTCTCTTCGACATTCTCTTTTATTATGTTTTATTATGTTTTTATACAATATCTGTTATTTATAAATATATTTTTGTTATTTAAAAACACGTAACAAAAATAAATTGGGATGGTTTGTTGGGGGCTGGAACGGATTAATGGTATTTCAATTAATTTCAATGGGGAAAATTGATTTGCTATACGAGCAGATTCGATTACGAGCTCTGTCACGGAACCAATTGAACTCGTAAGTCAAAGTACCACTGTATATGGTATATTGGGTTGGAAGAACTATTGACACTGTGTTAAGTGTTAATCATGGGTGTCTTCCCTGGGAATTAGGCGCCGGCCATGGACTCTTACGTAGAACGTCAGGGATTATATCTAATTGGCTTCCGTTGTCTCCCAACTGTCGACATGCCTTGAGCACGAATGTAGCCCAGAAACCGTGGAATTTTATTGGACTATGGACATATTTTGTACCCTATTGTTTATAATTTTGTTGAACCTTCAAGTGAATCGATCTCATTGTCAATGTTTAACCGGATGCAGCTGCGTAACGGAACGTAATGGCAGGTAAGATGTGGATTTCAGACCTACATTTAGTCACTGGAATTCAGGCCATGGTGTTGCTGCGCCAGTGGGCAATGTTTAATGGAAATTTAAAATTCAGGAAAGAAAAATGTGAACATTGTGACATTTTTTATTATTATTTATGACAATAATAATTCTATATCCTAAAATAGTGACTTGGGAAGTTATGTGGAAAAAGTTAAATGTACTTTAAATTGAACCAGAATACTGTCGCTTAGGTGTGAATAGAGCAATTTAATTTGTCGTTTTCTGACGTTTCCTGGTGTTCAAAAAGTCTATAAGTCTATACTAGGGCACAGGGTAATCAGAATAGGCCACTAAATCATTATCCCCTTTGATCCCAGGTCGCTCACATGTATGGAAGAGAATGCATTTGGTGCCATACCAGAGAACATTCCAGATGATATGACCAAAATTCGAATAGAAAAATCTCACTTCACGGAAGTACCCAGGGGTGCATTTTCTAAAGTCCCTGCCTTGAAGAACTTGTGGTTGAACTTTAATGACATCACCGTGATAAACTCAAAGAGTTTAGAAGGTTTGAGAAATTTAACAGAGCTCCGCCTGCAAGGTAACAAGCTGCGCTCGATGCCATGGACGACATTCGAGGACACGCCCGCTCTGAAGATCCTGGACCTGAAACACAACCAGCTGGACGTTCTGCCAGAGCATGCCTTGAAATATCTTCCAGGTCTGACTTACTTAGATCTATCCTTCAATCAGCTCACGGTCATTTCGAAGGAAGTCTTCCTGAACTGGCCACTTTACCAAAAAATAAAGGGCGACCAAGAGAAGACGGGTTTTGTGCCCAATGTGGTGCTGGCGCTTCACGATAATGCCTGGCTTTGCGATTGCCGTCTCAAGGGTTTTGTGGAGTTCACCAGATCCCTCACCCCCCCCATCATTCTGATGAACTCCTACTTGATCTGCTCAGGGCCGGACTTCAGAGCCGGGAAGTTCTTCCACGAGACAGAGCTGGATAGGTGTGTGAAGCCTGTGGTCTCCACCCGGTCCACCAATATCAGCATGCCTCTGGGAGCAAACATCACTCTCCACTGCCTGGCCAAGGCTCGGCCCAGCCCGGCAGTGTGGTGGACATATGGTCTGAAGATAATCAGAGGATTTCACGGTAAGAGTCTGATGTCGACCACGTTATCAAAGCACTTTGCTTGAGTGATGGCGCTGGAAATTAGTTACTTAAACATACACTTTCGTCGGAAATAGCTCTTATTCTAAATGCATGGCCTTCCATAAGGAGGATATTACTGGATATTAGCCTGCCGCAATTTAATCACCTCTGTTTCTTTTAATCTGCAAGTACATCACCCGTGTTGATTAGGGGATGCTGGAGATTAAAGTGCCCTGCGGCCTACCTAATGCTAACGTGGCCTACTATGTAATTAACTGCGTCAACCCAAACAGACACACAGCAGAAATCTGAGACCAGGCCATGGCCGTCCACTCTGCGCCAGCGATAATAACATCTGATGAGCATGATGAAGCATCGATATTACACGCACTTATTTGAATGGATGTTCAGTACTTCTTTCTACTATCAGTTTCTAGGGTTTTTATGTGAACTGTATTCCTATTGTGTGGGTGTGTGGGTTTGCTGCTCTTAGGCCTTTTTGGAGAAGGGTGTTTGTGGTGGAAGGTCTACAAACTGAACAGGTCTCCATGATGAGCAGCCATTTTCCTGCGGTACACGCTATGTTCCAGTGCTTTAAATCGGCAGTGTCCTTCTGCTATTCCCAGAATCTCAGGAAAGAGTGGATGAGGACACCGTGAGATCCCAGCTGGTGATCCCCTCGCTCCATCCGGCCGACCGCGGGGAGTACACTTGCAGCGCCATCAACTTCATCGGAAACTCCTCCGTCAGCATCCTCTTGGACATCCGTTCTCCCAATGGCCCCCCGTCAATGGTCTCTCACGGCTTCCCCGCACCTGCGGCCAGCACAGAGGAAAACGTTTACATCGACATTCGCATCACCAAGCAGACGGTTCGGGGCATCGCCATCGAGTGGTACGCCGTGCTGGACCGCCCGTCCGAGACCTGGTTTACCATCCACTTCGGTCGCTCCGACTCTGCCAAGAAGGAGCAGATCTACATCGGCCCCGGCATCAACGCCTACTCGGTCTCTGATCTGATGCCCGCCACCAAATACGAAATCTGCGTGACGTTGAGGAACCAGACGCCACGGGTCGGCCAGTGCATCGTCTTCGTGACGGGCAGCGACATCACGGAGATGGAGCAGCGGGAAAAGCTGATCCACATTGTGGTCATAGTGCTGGCCATGGTGCTGGCCGTGCCCGTGGGCATGTATGCCTGCACCACAGATACTAAGTTTAACTGCCTGGAAGGCGTCATGGATTCCTGGAGGAACCGGCAGAGGGCAGACAGTGGGTCGGAGAGGGAGAGAGAGAGAGAGAGGGAGAGGGAGAGGCAAGGCACCTTCGACAGCCTGCAGGCGGCTAGCGACGAGGGCCTGGTCAATAGAGACTCCAGTGAAGACAGGAAGGTGAGGAGGAGGTCTGACGACCGAGGGCTGAAGGTGCCCGCCGAGCACATCCGGCCCACAGCACAACTCTATTAATATCAGTTTGATTTATGATCAATATCCTATCAATGAAACACCAAACTGCTCCTTTGTCAGACCTGTGTAAAGCCCCTTATTTACTCTTTTTGTAAATGTAGGTACTCCTCACTTTACGACCTAGCAGTTTAACGACCGTTAGGACTTAAGACCAGCTCTCTGACCAGTCTGTATTGTACGCTATGTACAATACCGCAGCGTCTCAGCGTCAAGCATCTCATTGCGCATCACCCTTTCTATATTATATACACTACATACACTATATATACTGTATATATCTCATCTCATCATCATTCTCAGTCTCAGTCTTGTTCCTGCGGTCTGTCAGTATTCACTACACTAGTGTTCACAATGCCACAGTGCCCCCTTACCGTGAAATAACACAGGTCCTCGCTTATCAATCAATTCCCTTAACAACCTGTCCTGGGAACGGAACTGAGGAGAACCTGTACTGTAAAGTATCTATCAATCTATCTATCAATCTATCCATCCATCTATCCATCTACTTATCCATCTATCGGACTATCTATCTACCTACTGTATCTACATAAAGTAGAAAGCAAGATGTTGCGCATTATTAATAAAATAATAAAATATAAATATTCTGCCTTTCTATCTTCTTAATCTTGTCTCTTCCTTTGTTCTAGGCCCAGGAGTTTGTTGCAAGGGTGTGAAATGATGAAATGATGACCGTAAATTCAAGAGCGTTAAAAGATTTCCACCATTGTTAAGATCCTGCCAATTTTGATCGGATGGTGTTTTTGTGATGTCAATCATTTTTTAACACATTTTGCTCTTAATATGTGAAGCTTTTGTGTTCTGAATAAAAACACAACATAGTTCCATGGTATTATGCTCATACTCTCAATAATAATAATAATATTAATAATAATAATAATAATAATAATAATAATAATAATAGTAATAATAATAATAATAATAATAATAATAAGAATAATAATAATAATATCCAAAATGGATGATGAGGATTTTTTTTCAGATCTTTGAATTCTTTATTAGCACTTGAATGTGTTTGTGAAATGTTTTCTGTTTTTCTTAAAAATGTTTCCCTCACTGTTAACTTGTCGGCTTTATTATTATTATTATTATTATTATTATTTTCTTTTCACAAATTATTGATTTACAGCTTTATCAGTAAAAATATATATATAATTGCATTTTTCGATACACATGAGCTAAATCTGTTAAATTCAATGAATATTGCAGTTTGATGAATGTAGGATTTTTCCCAAATATGAGGAATGTTATCCGTGTATGAACTCAAATGCACAATGTGGGATGTTTTAAAAGGATTAAAACACGTTTGCTGCTGATGCAGAATATTTGCCTGTTACTATAGTTTTTAAATAGATGAGTGTGTGTGTGGGTCTGTCTATCTATCTATCTATCTATCTATCTATCTATCTATCTATCTATCTATCTATCTATCTATCTATCTATCTATCTATGTAAGGACACACATGTGTGTGCGTGTGTGCGTGCGTGCGTGTGTCGGGCGTGTGTCCGTACGTGCGTGCGTGCGTGCGTGCGTGTGTGCGTGTGTGTGTGTGTGTGTGTGTGTGTGTGTGTGTGTGTGTGTAATCTGGACACACTCAGCAGATGTGCGTCACCCAGCCCAGCAGATGGCACATCTGATGTGGCATTGTTCATTTGTCGTCATTCCCAAACACTTGGCTTTCCCTCAAACCTCCAGGCCTCCCTCCAACCCCCTCCCCATCCCTTCTGCCTTTCCCTCGCTCTCGCTCTTCCTCTCCTTCTCGCTCTTCCTCTCTGCCATGTGTTGTGACGCAAGCAGATCAATTGGTCGGCTCGAGTTCCATTTCCACTGAAACAGGATCAGCGCTGGGGTGGGCGGGCAGCTGTCATTTTCTGAACGACACACACACACACGCACGCACGCACACACACACACACACACACACACACACACACACGCACACACACACATACACACATCTGCTTTGTTTTTGTTTGTTGTTAGGATTCAATGAACACTGACGATGCCTAATGATGAATTTCTTGTAATTCTCATCCATGTTTCAGAATATATGACATAAGACTATGAACTGTGGATAAGACTAGAACAATCTGGCTCTATCTATCTATCTATCTATCTATCTATCTATCTATCTATCTATCTATCTATCTATCTATCTATCTATCTATCTATCTATCTATCTATCTATCTATCTATCTATCTATCTATCTATCTATCTATCTATCTATCTATCTATCTATCTATCTATCTATCTATCTGTCTGTCTGTCTGTCTGTCTGTCTGCCTGTCTTACCTATCTCATATCAAATTTATCCTGTACTGGTAATGTCATTGAGAAAGTTGTCGACCAACAACTCAGTGACTTTCTGACTGCAAATGACTGCCCTGAAAACATCCAGTCGGGATTTTGCCCCCATCATAGCACTGAAACTGCTCTCATTATGTAAGGCGCTAAATGACATTCGCTTTTACACTGACACAGGCAAAATTTCAGTTCAAGTGTTGGATCTGAGACTGGATCTGACACTGTAGACCACACACTACTGTTTGACAGGTTGGAAAACAAGGTGGGGCTTTCCGGCGCTGTCCTGAACTGATTCAGGTCTTGCTTGCAAGACAGTTTCTTTCCATTGGCAACGTCGTCTCTGAGTGATTTAACATGATCCGTGAAGTTCCGCAAGGGTCAATACTTGCCCTCATTTATTCAATCTTTACATGCTTAGGCAACATTTTTCCAAATGAAAAAAAACCCCCACCATAATTATGTGGATGACACCCAAATATACGTAACTCTCTCACCAGATGATTATGGTTCCACAGACTCACTATGTCAGTGCATTGAACAAATCAATGATTGGATGTGCCAGAGTCTTTGATGGCTAAGAGTCAGGCCCGAAATCTTGGAGTCACTTTGGATTCAGATCTCAATGTAATAGCCATATCAAATCACTACCAGATTCATCCTCTGATTCGTCATTAAAAAAATATAGCAAGGATCAGAGGATTCATGTCCAAACAGAAAAGCTTATCCATGCTTTTATTTATAGCAGGTTAGACTACTGTCATGGTCTTTTTTAGAGGTCTGCCTCAAACAGCTCTTCAACATATGCAAAATGCTGCTGCTAGATTTAAAGCTAGAGTTCTAACAAAAACGAAGAAGTACAAGTCAAGTCAAGTCAAGTCTCTACACTGGCTTCCAGTCAGTCAGAGGATTGATTTCAAGATACTGCTGCTCGTCTATAATTACATCTCCAATATGCTTTAACCATACGAACCCTCTAGAACCCTGAGGTTTTATTATCTATCTATCAATCTATCTATCTATCTATCTATCTATCTATCTATCTATCTATCTATCTATCTATCTATCTATCTATCTATCTATCTATCTATCTATCTATCTATCTATCTATCTATCTATCTATCTTCCTATCTATCTATCTATCTATCTATCTATCTATCTATCTATCTATCTATCTATCTATCTATCTATCTATCTATCTATCTATCTATCTATCTATCTATCTATCTATCCATCTATCCATCTATCTATCTATCTATCTATCTATCTATCTATCTATCTATCTATCTATCTATCTATCTATCTATCTATCTGTTCTCCTCCATGTTCACAGTGTGATATACGACTGGATGGACAATCTGGCTCTGGGTTATATACACTGCCACATAAGGGCTGATGGTCTTATTATCTTAAAATCTATATTTGATTTGTGTTTTATTTTGTTTTATTTTATTTACCTTCCATGTCTATTAACCTAGTAGTGTCCCCAAAACATATTTTTTTTGTTTAATATTGGGCATAGCTTTACTTAATTCTGTTGCATCAATGCTCTTTGCAACTTGGTAATCCTCTGTGAAATAGCATAGTAATCCCAGCGGCCTCTTACATGTTGTAATGTGTCATCTTTTGGACTTCTCTCTCTCTCTCTCGCTCTTCTCCCTGCACTCCTTCTCTTGAGAGTATTAAAAACTGCAAACATTTCAAACGTGTGTTATAGCTAATGTGTCCGTGTGCGTGTGAATGTGCGATAAAAGCAACAACATTTTGACCGCAAATTAGACATTGCTGATATTTCTGAAAGAATAGTGAAATAAAAAATATAAATAGATGTACCTTCTCATGTAAAATAGATGTACCTTCTCATATATATATATATATAGTAAGAAAGTAAGTAAATAAATGAATAAAAGAAAAAAGGTGAAAGTTTGATGCAAGTCTCCCCCATCTTGTATTTCCAGAACAGGGCAGATGGACTTTTGGTTTACAGCCAGCGGCGCAATATTGTACAAAAATGAACAACTTGTGGCCTTTGGATTAGAGTGAGTAATCTGAAATATTCTGTGTTTTCTGTCGCTCTATAATAGCATGCATGTTTGGCAGATAACGACACAAGAGTCCAGTGCGCGGTTTAGTGTAACTTTATAATTGGTCGTGCTCGCGGTGGAGTTGAATCCGAGAAGAGGGAATGAATATTTATTACACGTGAGCAATGCCCGCTGACAGGATCTGACAAATCTGTTCATAGCATATAATTATATGTACGGTGAAGGATATACTCCCTGCTGCTGTACATGCTGCAGAACAGCTGTTCTGAACCACGGGGAGTGGAGGTTTCTCCTCAGAATAAGAGATATCAAGCTGAAACACATCACTTTTATCCAGACTGGTCATTCCTGTCATTACAATTTTAAATCTACTTGTGGTAACTTAAATTTTTACCATTTCCTGTGTAGTGGTATAACGCAACGCAGTAATGTTTGACTCAAGTACTGTATAATTTGGAATTTGGAACTTTTCTGGAACTTTTCTGATTCTGATTCTGATTGTGATTCACACAAGTTTTTTGAGCCTCCTGATAATAATAGAAAATATTAAGCCAACTAAATATGGAATATCAATTTTAGTTTAACCAATGCAGCTCAATGCATTAAGCATAGAAAGTGTCTTTGCATGGATATTTTAGGCCATGAAGCTGAATGAGAACTTTTACTTGGGATACTTTTTACATTTAACAGCCCATACTTTAATACTTTTACTTCAGTAGAATGCTCAATGAGGAGGACTTTCACCACCAGTGTGTGACTCAAAGATTTGAAGCTGTTCATCTCCTTCTCTCCACCAGGGAGAGTGTGCGGTGAAAAGCAAATTGGCATCAAGACTCTTTAAATAATTTCTAACCGCTCTACAAAGGTGCCTATGTTGTGAAGTTAACATGATAAAAGTAAAATGCCATCAAATCTTTATGTTTGGGATGTTAAACTTTCACAATCAAACACATTATATTAACCGCTATATGAGTCACTGTAAAATGTATTCGGTTGGAGAAACCACTTTATTTCCCATCTATAAATTTCAACCGCATTTGGACAATTGATTTCTTCAACCAAGCACAAAAGTTAAACTACTTCTAATGTGTTTTTGCTCTTCACTCTGGATTCAACAGCCACCACTGCTAAGCTCCGACCACCAACTTTTATCCCAAATACGGGTCATTTGAACCAACGGCATAACAAATGATATTGAATCACGGAGACACATTTGTTTTTATTGATGATGCACATGGCTGGACAGATATGACAGCATTAAAAAAAACAACAATCCAAGTATTCGTAAACATTGCTGACAAACCGAGATGTCACTTTGCAATTTCAAGACCTTTGGAAGAAATGGAAAAAAAATAATCTATTTAAATTCCTCTGGTATCCGTCACTACACTCACACATACAAAGTCTCAACGTAAGATAAAAACAGTTAAATACACAGATGCATGTTTGTTCGTACACACACACACACACACACACACACACACACACACACACAGTTTTCCAGTGGTGTTACTCTCTCGGCAGCCTCTTCTGCGCCAGTTTCATTTTGAGCTCTGACACCAGCGCTTTGTTCACAAGGTCCTCTTTCCTCTCTCTCTCCTTCCATTTGGATTTCGCCACAACCGCCTCGGACACGGTGGGCAGCACCCACTGCCGGCCGCCGGGGCCGGTGGGGTAGGGGTGAGGCGGCGGGGGAGGGAGGGACGGGGCGCATGGCGGTGGCGGCCATTGTCTGACCAGGTTGTTGATGTTGTTGTTGTAGTTGATGTTTTCCACCACCACCGCCTCCGGCCGGCGCACCCGCTCCCTCTCTCTCTCCCTCTCTCTGTCCCTCTCTCTCTCCCTCTCTCTCTCCCTCTCCCATTCTGTCTCCCTCCGGGGCTCCGGGTTGGGCTCCGGCTCAGACACCCGGAACCTCTCCCCGGGGTCCTTGGGTTTCCTGAAGGGGTTCCGGAACGCCCACGTGTTCCCGCGCTTGGCCCGCCTCTTGATGTGGCGGTTGGGCAGGATGCGGTTGGACTTTTTGTTGCGGACGAACATGGCGGTGGAGATGAGGACTGTGACTAGGATCAGGACGCTAATGGCGGCGGCCAGCAGGCCGAGGATTTGCACGGGCTTGTCTCTACTATGCATTAAAAAAGCCAAAGGCCCCCCACTGAGTTGGGTCTGTAAAAGAGCACAGGGAGAAATCACGTCCATGGGACTGAGGTCAGAGACGGCCAGACACAGGCTGGTAGTTATTGTTCCTTCTGTGTAATACTGCATGGATTATTATTTGGCTAAAACAGTTCTTTAAATGACAGAATTACAGTTTAGTGGCCCTAAAGCAGCAACTATATCCACAAGTTATCTGCAATGTTACACAATGTTACGCGTTAAAGGAAAGTGTTCATGAGAATAGCTCCCCTGCAACCATTTTCCTTCTCTTTTTTAACCTTATGTCAAGACAAGATCAGAAGGGTTGAATGGGACGCCCCAAGGTCGGAATATTAGTGTTGGAGAATGAAATGGTATGGATAAGGATGCATTTGCTGACTATGTTTTGGCAATGATTGGCGTTTCTTTGTCTTAATTCGTGTGCTCAATGTACCTAAGAAAAACAACTAGGAGATTTAATCTACAGAGGATAAGGATCTATATTGTGCTCCTGTATTCTTTTACAGACACAACTTTATCCAAACAAAACTAATCGAAATAAAATGCCAAAAAAAAAAGAAAGAAAAAAAGAAAAAAGAAAGATCGCAGAGCGAAAAGGACATTGTCGCTGGGTGCTCTCAGGACCTCCTTATAATCTTTCTGATCTTGCCATGAGATTGGATGCGGGACTTTTTGATTGAGCTCCAGTAAATTAGTGTGGAGATGAAGATTGTCAGTGAAATGGCGAAGGTGACAACGGTCAAACAAATTCCAAACACAGCCCCCGGACGCTTCCTGAGGCCCAGGAAGTACGAGAAAAACCTGGATTTGATCTGAAAACAGAACAATGACATCTGTGTGAGAGCGGAGTCATTTTAAGACTCTAACTTTTCAAATTACCATTTAAAGGACCACACTGGTGTCAAATAGCATTTTAGACTAGACTAGATACTAGTTTACTAGTCAGCATTACCCTTAACTCTTTTCCTGATGATAGCTCACATTTTCGGATCGATTGTCTCTATCTTCTGGTTTTGAAAATTCCAACAATATGGTGAGATAACCATAATCGTCATATCAGGAAATCAAAGAATGGTCCTTTCAGCAAACTTCTATAGCTATGACGCTATGTTGGACCGTGTGTTGGATGCAATCCTTGTTTCGGACTTATAACTTATGGTATACAATTCAATTCTCGATCATAATTATCTGTATCCAAGATATGTAAACAATAGATTGTGGAAAATATATAGATTATTGATTTACATGGTTTATTACACCTTTATAATCTGGAAAATGGGGGAAAATGTGATGTTTCTAGCAGGTGCTACAGGCACCATTTTAATGACATTGAATGCCACCTTTCCCCCTTTTCCCCTTCAGGAAACTGAAAAAATGACAATTTTTTCCATTTCTGCACCCCTACTTACGGCTTCGGTGATATCGATCTTGACGACAGCCGTGGTGCTGAAGGAGGGCTGTCCACGATCCCGGGCCTGGACCACCACGGACCACGTGCAGTCCTTCTGCTTGGTGATGTTCTGCACAATGTCCATGGACTTGATGTAGGACTTGAGTACGATCTCCCCAGTGTCGGAATCGATGTCGAAGATGTTGTCCGGGTCGGCCTTCATGATGGAGTACTCGATGACGTTATTGGGCTCCTCTGCGTCGTCGTCTATGGCCTGTGTGGGCACAATCATCCCCCCAAAAAACGTCCGTTAGATGTTATAGGATCCCCCTGCCGCAGCCCTCAGGAATCAGGGATGTCCAGGATCGAGGCTCTACCTGGATTTGCACAGGCGCCCCGATGACCATGATCTTCTCCAGCAGGTTTTCGTTGAACTCGGGCGGGTGGTCGTTAAGGTCCAGCACCGTCACGAAGACCTCGGCCAGGCTGTACTTCCCCTCCGAGTCCTCCGCCTTCACGTAGAAGTTGTATTTGGACCGCACCTCGGCGTCCAGGCTCGCCCACGGCTGCGTGTAGATGATGCCCGACATTGGCTGGATCAGGAACCTGGAATATCAGTGGAATATAAGTTTGCGGAAATATAATTCAGATATAGATGTTTTTCCATGGAATACTGGAACTTTCCAGATGGATACCTGCAGACTGACCCACAATGGATACTGAGGAGAATAACTTCTTTCAATGCATTTCATTGTGTATTTTATGTGCTGGCAGGGGAATCAGATTGAACAGATTTTGTCCGTCATAGTTTGTCATGCAGTAGACCATATAGACCCAAGAATGTAGTGTGAATTTTAAGCAAAATTGGTGGGCTTCCACAACTTCACCTGTCACAAGATTTCTGGGAACCGCTAGAAAAGGCAAAAGTTTCCACGCGCACTTCTTGAAAGTGTTTATTGGTTAAAAAAAAAGACAAAGGCCAGTTGTTTTTTTTTGGTTTTTATTAACAAATAATTTGCTGTTCTGCCTTCAAGTAGCGTAGCTGGAATCTTTGAGAGTGTGAATTTGAATCCAGCGCAAACTGTGATGGAGGTGACGGCCAATCTTCTGCTGACATTGCTGGAAATGAAATCATCCACGATGACCTCCAAACAGGAAAGGGCTGAATTTGACAATGTTGGTCTGTGTTCTGTGGCGAGGGTTTATTGCTTTGGGCAATAATAAACTATTTCCTCGTCCAGTCTCCCTCCCTTCCTGCCTTCCTGGCTTTGTAAACAAATCCTCTTTAAGGGCAGCATCGCTGAGCCAATGGTCTGCATTCATTCACACCTCTGACTATCTTTGTCCACTGACTCAAACCTCAAGGCTTTAACTCCGTTCTCAAGGCTAACTTCTTCTCACATCATGTTTTAAGATGCACATTTTGAACAAAAGGGAGGTAAACAGAACAAGTCATGTGTTTTTGTCTTTTCAACCTGACAAACTTTCATGCAAGACTTGATCTTCCAACTGGGGCTGAAAGCCGACAAAACGGCCATTAGTGTAATATAAAACATTATCAATTGATATGTTGTCGGCCTGTATTGCAACAAAGTGACAGACAGAGCAGGAAAAAGAGACGTGTTCTGTCTGTCGAGCGATACACCATCGTACTGTCACTTGGTCGCACGCAAGGTAATTGGAAGCAAAGAACATGCTATTTCCATCAGCAATCCTATTAGAGGATTAGCAGATGGAGAGCAGCAGCAGATCAGTAGACACGGCGCTAGATGGACTTCTGTATAGTTTTGAATATTCTGTATGTTTTACTTTGTATGTATTGTATTCTTTGGCTATTTGTGTATATTTGGCATTTTTATATTATTTAATTACATTTGTTACTTAAATCTTAATTTTGTTTTATTATGGGTATTTTATCTTTTATTTTTTTGATTAAGCCTTTTTTTGCTTATTTCTAAAAATAAACTGATTCTGAACTAGTTTATAATATGAAACCACAGAAGTGCATGACACAGTGTATCACTGTATTGTTACAAGATACAAGGTTCAAAATGCTCTCAAGTAGCACAGTTATATAATGTACCTTTTGCCTCCTGCTAAAAATCCAGTCTATTGTACTGTTCCAGTACAATATACAGACAATTCCAAAGTTTTATTCTGAAAATATTACATCTGACCCAAGCTAAATCATGGATGAAAAGGAGACATTGGCATGTTGCCTGAACACCTTTGCTCCGTTGGCTTGAATAATGTTTTGATTTACGTTAAATTTGTCAAAATAAAAAAAAGAAACCCTTTCCACACCCTAACCTTTGGGATTTAGGACTAAAGTTCCATTTGAGTCCAACATTAAATGAGAACAATACTGAGTGAACATTTTTCTAATAAAAGCCAGGATTCTTGGAAAAACACACGGCTTGGCAAATTTTCTAAAACAAACAGAACCCAAGGGCAACACGATGAAAGGAAAGGTATTTAACTTTTGTTGCCGATTTTGTCATATCCAATATCCAGAAAGCTCAGACATGATGGACTCATTTTAGGGTTGTCCTGCGGGTGAACCAATAGTTTTTAACATAGATTGAGGTATTCACAAGGATCTAGAATATTAAGTTAATGCCATTGAATGTGACAGAGATAGATAGATAAGAAAATAAAGAACATTTTGACATATTATCTTTATTTTAAGAACACAGCATATTTCTTGTAATAATAAATGTTACCATTGAAAATAATCTCATCCAATCATCAGAATTTTGCAAAATTTAAGATTGAAGATTGTTTTTCTTCTTCTAGGTTTTCTTTTTTTTTTTGACAAGTAAAAGTAAAGAAAGAGGTACTCACAAATCAGAACCTGAGCCGTAGATGGAGTACCTGACTTTACCCCAAGGGCCAGAATCTGGATCTATCGCCTGGAGGAAAAGAGAGAAAAAAGGAGGAAATCAAATCCCTGTTCCAAACACAGAAACCTCGGACAGCAAAGATCAACCCAGACGTCACATAATCATTGTGGAATTTATGCGCTGAGTTTATGAGACAATGAGAAAATGGGACGGATTCAGAGGCAAAATTGTGGCGTCCAAACTATTTAGATCAGTGAATGAAAAGACAAAGAGATGGATTTCGACTTCATACTTCAGGAGAAGAGAATGAATTTCGGGAAGGCCTTGGGAATGAAGGACAAATTGACTCGCCATCTGAATTTAATATACTACTACTTTAAGCAAAGTAATAAAGAAAAGGAAAGGATTTGGGGGTCAGCTGGAGGGGAACAAGGGATGTTCCAACATCTGATCCAGGATCTAGGATTCAGGAGACCGAGGATGAATTTCAGGAAGCCCAGAGCACTGTTTGGCCATTTGTCTAAAGTATGATATTCTTAGAAAGGAAAGACAAATTGACTCGCAATGTGAATTTAATAAATGCTGCATTTACCCAAAGTGAAATATTGCATTGTATGTGAATGGTGAACGTGTATTTCCCCTATTTTCACAGGAGCTAGGCTAGCTGCTTCCCTCTACAGCCATGCATTGTGCTAACACAGTTAGCATGGGGCCCGTCACCATTTAAATTCTGGACACCCAGGGAGGAATTTGTCTAAATAGACAAAAATAGAATTTCCCTAAAAACTGTAGTGGCTATCCCTTTAAAGGGCCGGGCTTGTGACGAATCTTTATTTCATGCCAAGTTCTTACATCATGACAACATGATGATGACAACATCATCGTCGTCGTCGTCATCGTCGTTGTCGTCGTCGTCATCATCATCATCATCATCTTCATGTTTGGAGCTAATCTGTCTGTGTTTTTGGGGCAGGGTTACCTGTTTCCAGTCTCCGTGCGCCCAAGGTCGGCGGCTCGTCGTTCGTTTATCTGATTGAAATTGCCCCTTTTGGCTTTCACGCAAGGGCAGGATTTAGCAGTGAGACTCTGGCGACGAGGGCACCAAAAGAAAAACAAATAAAAGGTGCTTTTCCCCCATTTGAAGTGAAAGTGTCTGTGATGTAAATGGCTTTGACGTTATCACAATCTCCCAATTTGTGCATCATGGCGAAAATTAACATATCACCAGGTATCAGAGACATTTTTTTCATTTTATCGGTGGTGGTGGTTCCAGGGGGTTTTGGTGATGATAGCCTTGATGATGCTATGCTCTTTAGAGGATTGGCTATTTAAATAGATAAATTCTTTATTTTGGGATATTTTGGGGTATTTGGCTCGTCTTTTCAGACCATTAAGC
>NC_137202.1:6174750-6180670 GCF_960531495.2 Zeus faber | reverse complement strand
AATCAATCTATCTATCTATCTATCTATCTATCTATCTATCTATCTATCTATCTATCTATCTATCTATCTATCTATCTATCTATCTATCTATCTATCTATATATCTATCTATCTATCTATCCATCTATCTATCCATCTATCCATCTATCTATCTATTTATCTATCTATCTGTCTGTCTGTCTGTCTGTCCCTCTATCTATCCATCATCTATCCATCCATCTATCTCCTTGTACCTTGTATGTGAGAAACTGGAATTTTTCGTAGTCCATAGCAGTCGAGTCCTCCACCAGGATGGTGACCTGGGCCTCGTTCAGAACAGTCTGGGGGACGACCCTCAGCATCCGGCCCGGTCCAATCAGCCTCAAGTTGAACTTGGCGTTCGCCCCCTGGAAGCGAAAAAAACGAAAAAAAACAAAGAAAAAACAATGACATAACCCCACAAGCTAAAATTACCTCACTAAAATTAGAATTGCTAGAACTCCCTTGACCTGTGCTCCCAGTGCATGAGCTTATCTAATCAGCATTTGTTATAAAGCCACTAAAAAAACCCAACGACACACAAACAATCCTCAGATTATGGTCTGTTTAATCAGCGTAAAAAGCCTTCTTTTGGTATCTCTTTACGTCACACTCTGCATCATAAATCAATAGCCGATATCAATCTACCCTAGAAACAGTGCTCTCTGTGTTTATACCATGAGGTTATAGCAGCATACTGTATATCACCAGGGGTCGTGTTCCCAATGAGTCTCTGGAACTCTGGGTCGTACCAGGAACTGGCTGCACTCAGGGTCTTGTGTAAGCTTCAAATGGCATCAGAAGGGGAGCACCGTTTTATTTGTCTAAGCGCACTTTTAACATTTATGTAATTAAATAAAAGGAATTACAGTGATAATGACTTGCAATGGCAGGCAGCTCTGCACGCTGTTCTTCTCTGAACGTTGTTATCGTGACCGACGCGGTTAATTATTAAATAATGACATAATATGATCAGAGGGATCACGTGTCACAGAGCGAATATCATTTTCGCTGAATGGCAATCCCTGTTGCCTCCACTCGGTTAAGTAAGGTGCCTTCCCAAAAGAGCTGATGAGTGCTTAATAAGCAGTTGTTGAATTTACGCTATTTAAGGATACATTCCCTGATTTTCCCTACGTCGAAAATCAGGGAATGTTGGTTCCCATCATTTAGAACAACCTCGCTGAGCGCTTTATGACTGAGAAACTTACCACTCTGCTGCAGCTGCAGCACTGTGCTAAAGCGCAGTCCAATGGGGCAAACAAAAAAAACATGTTCAACCTCCATTTTGAAAATGGAAAACTCATATTATACTCCTGTGTGTTTTTAACATGTTTTGAATAACAGTAACATCACATTTTATCTAAAAATACTTTTTCCAATTTCCGCATAATATCCAAAGGGTAATGGCTACAGCAGCTTGTCAGCAGGAAGAGATGTAACATTGTGTTTCTAGTCTCATACGTTAACCCGGATGTAGCCAAAACAGCTGATTTGTGGAAAAGCAAAAGAGTCAATTGAAGCAAAGATAAAACAAAAACAAAAAAATGTTTTTTTTCTATAACATATAAAGAATGTTGGACAATATTATGAGAGAATTGTTTTTCAAAAGGAGATTCAACATGTTTTTTTCAAAGCTTAAACGTTGCCCCGTTGAACTGCATTGAAGCACAGTGAGAAGCTGCAGCGGAGTTTCTCAACAGTAAAGCGTTCAGTGAGGTTGTTGCTATGAACAGTTACACATGACAGGAACCAACATTTCAATAAAACCTGAGGTTAAAGCGAGTGAATCTATCTTTTAGGTAAAAAACAATGGTAACGGATAACTCCACCTGGTCGGAGTCGTTGACAGTGATCTTCAGCCCCCGGAGAATCTCCCCCTCGGGCGGGTGCTCGTGCATGGTCAGCTCGAAGATGTTCTGAGCGCCCTTCTCCCCGTAGAACGTGGGCGGGTTGTTGTTCAGGTCCACCACCCGGATCACCAGCGTGGTTTCCCCAAAGTCCACCACGGAGCCGTCTGGGCCGAGCTCCGAGGCCTGGAAACCAACAAGGGAGTCATCATACAGTATATATGGATTTGTGGTTCATAAAGTACCTGGTCATGGCTTTATGGAAAGCATCTCACCCTGATTCTGACATTGAAGATCTCTCTCTTCAGATACATAGGGTGGGTCAGCAATCTGATGCAGCCAGTGGTTTCATTGATCCCGAAGATGCTGTCATCTCCTGCAGAGAAGAGTCAATTATTTATTGTTTCTTTTCTTCTTTTTTTTTTTTAATATTATTATCTTATCTCATATTATCTTATTATCTTTAGGACAAGTCCACTGACACATTGGAAAATCCATCCGGTTTCACTAAATGAGGAGTGATAATGAGAACTCATGTGGCTGGGACAGACAGGGATGGATGATGGAGATGCTTACCGCTAGTGAAGGAGTAGCTTATTGGGTTTGGGTTCCCCACATCGCCATCTTTAGCCAAAACTGTGTAGATTTCAGTTCCCTAAAAAATAATATTGATTAATTCATAAAAAGACTTTGTGCCATTAAACTGACTAAATGGTGAATGTGTTGCCTATTTTTAGTGGAAGGTGAAGGAAGGGGTCCTTATGTGTGAAATGGCTGATATTAAGTTTAACTGTAACTATATAGACAACTGGGCACCCAATCTCCCTCAATATCCAGAGGATGAGTCATGTTTAGCAACTACTTTAAATACTTATTGACACTATAAAGGAAACCCAGCAAATGGGCCTTGTGCAGCAGTAACTGTAAGAATTACTATCTAATATGGGGTAATTTTTGTCATAAATTTCTATTAAGGACTGATTTCTTTGGCTGCTAAAATATACAACGTTGCGTTTCAACTTGTCAGTTATGCTGTATGCACACAATAATGTACGCATACAATTTGTATATTCTGTATATTTTTTTACATTTGACTTTCTGTTTTAGATATTTTGCCTATTTGTGTATATTTAGCAATTGTTATTTTACTTATTATTCCATTTTGTTTTATTATCATCATTTTATTTTTTCAGAAAGTTTTTATTATTATTTTATTTTAATTGTCTGTCATTAAAACGCACAAATCCTCACCAGGGCAAATTCCTCGTATACGTAAATGACTTGGCAGAGTAAATCCATTCCGATTGTGATTCTCATTGTGATTCTTATTGTGATTCAGATTCTAAAGCAAGCGTCCTGGTCGTTAAAAGCCAATGTCACGTTTATTCAGAGCCAAAAGCAGTTTGGATTTAACCCAAAGAAGGGGACATTTAACTCACAATGTGTCATCATACTCACTGGCACTGAGACTTCATAGACGTAACCAAAGTACGGCGTCCCGACAAAAGACGGGGGTGTGTCCTGGGCGTCCAGCACATTGATTGTCAGCGAAGCGGTGGAGGACAAAATCTGCTCCTTGCCATTAAAATTCCCTCCACCATCCTGGAACAAACACACCAAAATGTGTCTTTTAGTGTGAGATTCGATATTAATTCATCACTACTCTAACTGCAACTATTGCGACGTTGGCGACAACAGGTTGCCGGTTGGAAGCGACACAACTTCCTGTTTCTAGTCTCTTATCTCCACCTGGGTTTAGCCAAAAGCGCTCATTTGTGTAAGTGAAAAATAATGAACAAAACAACTGATTTTCTTTCTTGGTATAACATACAAAGACTGTCTGAGCGTCAACATTGGGAGCTTCCTGTTTTCGAAAAGGACATTTAACATTGTTTAACATTTGCCCCATTGGACTGCATGTAAGCACAGTGAGAAGCTGCAGCAGAGTGGTCAGTTTCTCAGTGGTAAAACATTCAGTGAGTTTGTGCTTTGAACAGTTATAAATGGAAAAGCAACCGACATTTATAATAAGGCCTGGAACCATTGTGAATGAAACAGTGAAATGTATTTTTTTCCGACATGAGATTTAATTTGATCCATTTAATTCATCGCTAAATGCAGCTCTTGCCACAACTGTGTTTGAGTCAGAAATTACAATGGATGCTCTCTGTTATCTCATAATACATAGAAGGTGTTTTGTCAGCACATGTAAAGGAATCTCAATCTCCATTCCAACAGAGTATGCCGGTATGGTGTCATGAGTTGAGTTGAGCGACTTGTTGACGCGTTACCTTGGCGATGACCGTGACAAAGTGTGTTTTGGATGTCTCATAATCCAGGGTTTCCCCGGGTCTGATGCGAAGGACGCCGCTGTGTCTGTCTATGGAGAACAAGCCGGTCGAGAGAGCTCCCTGCCGCACAGAGACAGAACAGAACAAGAGGATAAGGTCTCCTGATTTTATTTTGAAAGCTCTGGCGGATGAAACGACAATGGACAGATGAGGTCACGGTAAAAAAAAAAAAAAAAAAAAAAAAAAGGAAAGAAAAATAAACCTCTCAATGAAAACCCCCCCTAAACCACTATGTTCACCAGCACCACCAGTAGAACCACTCACGTGAGCCACCACGACCCGCTGTCAGATGGAAAAATTAAATCGTGCACTCAGCGGTCGCACGAATTAGGCCACATGCTGCATAAGACCCCACATCCTCTGCATCCATTTGGGTTGATGTACAGCGGCCATATGCCCCTGGGAGGTGGGGGCAGGTGGAGCAGGTGGAGGCTTCTGTTTCCAGATGTGCCCGGGTCCTAATAGCCCAAAGTGCAAACCAACCAACTCGCCTGTCGCCTGCTGCCAGAGCGCCACTTTAAGCCTCCAATACCTCACACAAATGTAATTGTGACTTAATCCTGAGCCTCATGACCGGCCGCACCGACATGTAGATCCATATACACACACACACGCGTAAACACACGCAGACGTGCACACACACACACAAATGCACGTGGTCGCACAGACACTAAGTCTAAATGATACCAACCTCATTTTTTATTATCACTGTATGCATTTCACCCCCCGTGCTGCCCAGATCAAGCTGGCAACTGACCAAATCTTCTTGGAAATAGCTATTAAAGGCCTTTTTTACAAATTACACAAACTATGTATTTATTTATTTTTTTCTAATTATAATACAACGTTAATGCAGAGATCAGGGCTGTGGTGGCTGCATCTGTGCACAGTGAGCGAACCAGCACGCCGACATAGTTGGGGGGGAAAAAAAAAAGTATCGATATAGTTTTTAATCCTATTAGAATATTTAACCTGCATAAAGGTGTCTGTGTGTGTTCATGTGGGAAGTGTGTGTTGTTTGTGTCCTTTGAAGATATCCTAATATACTGATTGAACACTGCAACATCAAAATAAAGTGAAATGCAGTTCTCAGTGAATAAGGGGTCAACTTAAAATAGGAAGCTAGGAAACTTGTGTTACTCCATTAAAGGGGTAAACCACGTGTGGATTTCTTATTCTTAACGATTGTTTTTCTTTGTTTTTGTCTTGGTCTCTTGAGGTGGCGGACCCTGCCACCAACATTGGAAACAGCGTATAAGGGGAGCACAGGGAGGAGAATCGCTGTTTCTTATACAGTGTCGGCTAAATAAAGTACAAAATTTGGGATGAAAAAATAATAATAATAATCTTGGGATTACCACCAGTGAGGTGGTTCATTCAGTGAGTGTTTATTGTGACATAATATGGCGGTGTCCCTGCTCAAAGAGTACAGACAGGTCAATAGTTGTTCAAGGGACAGGTCTGTTGTTCTACAGGCAGATCAGTAGAAGTTCAACAGACAAGTCAGTAGCTCTGCAGACAGGCTAGTTGTAGTTCTACAGACAGGTCAGTGGTAGTTATTCAGACAGCTCAGTGGTAGTTCTATGGACAGGCCAGTAGCTCTACAGACAGGCCAGTCGTAGCTCTACAGACAGGCCAGTCGTAGCTCTACAGACAGGCCAGTCGTAGCTCTACAGACAGGTCAGTCGTAGTTCTAAAGACA
>NC_137202.1:6144750-6172250 GCF_960531495.2 Zeus faber | reverse complement strand
ATCATTTTAGTTAATCCACAAAAAAATAACTCTGATAATTACCCTCTTTATTGACATGACAACCACTCCATGAAGAAGCGAGAGGATTAGGATTTATTTTTTTTTTTTAAAAGAAAGAAAGAAAGAAAGAAAGAAAGAAAGAAAGAAAGAAAGAAAGGGAAACTCACTGAAGCCGAGATGCATCAGAAGCAAAAGGGCGGCAGGCAATGCACAGCGTCGCTCCTGGACATTCTTCATCCTCGGCAGCGATCCGGCGGCGGTGCACCATGCGGAGGGCCCGGCCGGGCGGAGGGTCCTGGGCAGACGGTGGGAGCGTCCTCCTCAAGGTCCTCGCGGCTCTCAAGGCGTCTGCACCGTAGGTGAGCGACACAGGGGAGGACCGAGGCGCTCAGCGTGATAATCTAATCCAATGACACGTCTTTAAAGAGAAGAGAGAGGCTCCGAGGCCTCCCACAGAGAGGTGGAGGAAGGGACATGGCACCTATTTCATTCATATACTGCCTATCCATGCATTTGCCTGAGGGAATACAGTTTTCTTCTGTGATATACCTGCAAATTTGGGACATGGCTTTAAAATGGCTTTTTTTTTTTAGGTTCATTGAGTTGTCAAATGTGTTTGCATTTGCGTGAAAATGATCGTTTCACTCTCATTTATATTTCTCATATTTTCACATTTTCGAAACAGAATCTGTTAGTTCGACGTTTTCATATACAGGGAATTTGTCGTGATGAGGATCCGTGCATTGCAGTACAGACAATTTGATTTAAAAAGTTTAACAGTCTGAAAAATGTTAAATGAAAAATAACCAAATATACCAAATATATCAATAAAAATGCTATAGAAAAATGTATGGTCAAAACATTAAGTTGGTAAAAACTTGGGTTAGTTTTATTGAAATTATGTACCATTTTTTCCTATTGGGGATCATGTAGGCTATATCGTGAACCACAGACAATTAGCACAAAAAGCAACAAATATACAAAAGTAACCCCTCCAAAAAAAGATTCTAATGCTCATACAAAATGTATGTGTGGCAGTTTGGCCTGCCACACGCCACCTGAGTGGCTTTCCTAGGGGGTCGCCGACACAGACACACAGGCAGTGATTGTAAAATTACACCAGTTTATTGTAGAGCATGGACAGATGTAACAAGCCGGGAGCAGATGGGCACATGTCATGACAGAGGCTGTACCCGTGTGTGTGTGGGGGGTGATTTACATGTCGTTTGTTGCTTACTTTGATGGGCAACAGGCGTACAGCCACCCTGATCCCGAGCCCAATCACCGACATCCAAGACGGGTGTGGCAGCTTCAACCACATCACCCCCACTTCACAGTATGGTTCGTGTACAATCAAGTCAGTTTTGCTGGTGTTGTGTACTATTTTCATATTCGAGATCCAGTAACCTCTCTTGGCAATTTGAAGTAAAACTATTGTAAAAACAACTAAGTGAGAACTTGTACATTGACCAGAAATATGCCCGTTCGATGAAGTAAAAAAATGCTCTGTCAATCTCTTTAATGGGAATTGTAATGTGATTTGAACTTGATATGCCATACATCGTAACTCTAAATGTTTTGCTTGGAGTGTAAACCATCTGCTCTGCTGTCCATAACCATCTGTTCCTTTCAATAAAAACGGAAAACTCCCCTTCTGAGTCAGTTAATAGATTATTGCAATATATAGGATAGTACAGTACAGTACAGTGATCTTTAACCTTTATCACATCCGGGACCTTCACTTTGAAATGCATTAATCTCATGGACCCCATTTGCTCAAATTTTGTCTCTCGGATCCGAATCTCAGAAGATATTTTATTATTAGATAGTTGGGGAGATAACAGTGGAACTAGGATCAAAACATTTTTATTGTGTCGTTACTGTACATTCTCTAATAGTGAACTTTAACTATTAATCATTTTGCTGGGAATCCTCTGGAACATCATAGTAAACGTGTGCACCGGAATTCTTAAGGCATTCAGACTGAAATTCTGCTAGTTACATTTGACCCAAAATGAACAAGATGCATTGGATGTATCACTTTAAAGATAAAATACTAGATAAGATAAGATAAAATTGTAATTTTCTCCCTTTCTTTTTTCTTTCTTTCTTTCTTTCTTTTTTTCTCCTTTCTTTATGTTTCCCGTGAAAACAGTGTTCATTTAAAATACTATTTAAATGAGTAGTTAGTTGAGACATTTCCAGTGGTAATTCAGGAAACAATCTCATTCTTTGATAAGCTCATTTGCCCTCCTGGAGTAGTACTATGAACAAGTCTAATAATTACCATGATCCTCTCTACTCAACCAATAACAACAAACATCATTGGCCTTCACAACAATTAATGGGGCAACAACAATACTCAATTTCATATAATATAGTGTAGTATAGAAACTGTATAGTAATACTAGTATTCCAGTAAAATGTTACAGAGACAGACAGACGCTGAACTGCACTGCACTTCACTGTCTGCAGGACTATTGTCTGCTAGTGTGATACGCTAAGAGACCATGTTGCATGCCGATGGATGGATAGATTGATAGATAGATGGATAGATGGATAGATAGACAGACAGACATACAGACCGACGGACAGACAGATGGATAGATTGACAGACCATGTTGCATGACAGAGGATTTACACACATGAATTAACCTTTTCCAGTGCATTTCCATGTAGTGAAATTAAATCTATTCCTTTTAATTTGTGCAGCATTACCCATGTATGTAACCTGACCTCTGTGGAGGCCACTGGCACAAAGCTGCTGCCATCTCTGACAAACTGGAAAGACAATGAGTAAAACAATAAATAAAACTCTATCCAATAAATGAAGAAAAAAAACAATTAATTAAACAATATAAATTAAGGAAATACAGTTTATATAAATACAGAAAATACAATTTATTTAAAAGTATCGACAGTAGATGATGACAATATCGTATAAAACAATAAATGAAACAATATAAGTAATGAAGAAAAACAATGAATAAAACAATTTCAATTAAGAAAATAGTTTACATAAATAAAGAAAATAGTTTATTTTAAAGTATCTACAGAAGTTGATGACAATATAATATCAAACAATGAATAAAACAATACAATAAATGAAGAAAAACAATAAATTAAACAATATGAACAATACAAAGCAACGGTTGCCTTTAGCCCAATGCCCCAGAAAGCAACCAGACAGAAAAGGAAAGAAATACACTTTATCTTCAAGTATCTACAGTAGTTGATAGGAAATAGAAATCATAAAATAAAAATATGCTATTTTTGTTGTGTTTTTCGACGGAGCGGATCACCTGTCAGGTATAACCTTTTATTTGTGCATTTTAATTCGGGTGCTGCGGGCAGATGGCGGCCGTGCAGATTAACCCACTGTGCTGTAATCCGTGCTCATCTTGTAATGCACAGGGCCTATCTGCAATTAGCAGGGACTAGCACACCACTTTCTCAATGATAAACAGTCTATGTTTATGTTTTTATTTTATTTTTTTATTGTTATTATCAGTATTTTATGTTTCCCTCTTAACATCAGCAGTGGATTTTGATTGTAGATAAGGGGCTGTTTGAGCACTGAACAACACAAGATGTGTTTGATAATGATTGAAAATCATTGGCTGAGGATCAATGCTGATCATTCAATGTCTCTGTCTGAACTGATGATACAAAACTGAAATTTTTATCATTCTTTGATAAAAATGTCATTATTTTTTATCAATTTTATTTTGCTTTTTTTTTTTATTGATTAATATGATACGATTGCCTTCTTTTAATGCCAAGCACATTGAACTACATGTTTTGTATGAAAGGTGATCTACAAATGAAGGTGTTGTTGTTCTTCTTATTATTATTATTATCATCATCATCATCATCATCATCATCATCATCATCATCATCATCCTCCTTATCATGATTTTTAGGGGTCCAGCTCTGAAGAGGCGGCAGCCCTATTGCTATCTATTGTTAATGAAAAACTGATATCAGTAGTCTATGGATCTCATTGATCAGCGGAACTCAGACAAATTAAATAAAATGTGTATTCAGGGCAGTCCTGATTTGCCATCATCCAAGTTTGATCCAGATCGGTTTATTATTGTGGAATAATTTTGTAAAATACTGTATTTTTTTTTTTATCATCGCTGCAGCGCACAAGCATGCACAAATGACGGCTCGCACAGGTCAAATGATAGCATTGCAGTCACATTGCACACGCAGATGCGACTGATGTGAGACTTTCATGGATGTCTTAGATCCAACGAACCCACAGACAATCTGAATAAGATGTGTATTCTGGGCATTTCCAACATGGTGTAGTTCGAGTTTCATCCAGTTCGGCGGTTAAGTATTGTGGATGGAGTTTGTGATCAACAATGACTACCTCACCAAGATGGCGCCACGCATAGACGTATGCCACAACAAATAAATCGCATGCACAAGTTGACAGAGTACACAGATGAAGTGAGTCAGTAACCTAAACCTTACCAAGATACTGTGAAGCACAGCTGCGATTGGTCTTTAACTAAAGGAATATATATATATATATATAGATATAAATATATATATTTTGCACTAGTCCTCTTTTACCCTTTCACCATGAATCCTCCTACAAATTTGGTACACAGTAAAGTCCAATTTCTGACACAACTAATCACTACACCAAGATGGGGAGCATCGCCACGGGTGAGACAAATAAACATAGACACAAGCAACGGTACTTTTACATGGAAAAACTTAAACATAGAAACGTCAGATGACAACATGTATCAACAAAAGAGACTTAACTATGGCAGCAAACGAGGGAGGAAAGTAGAGGGGTGCAACCAGGAGGGTGTTGGGGGTATGTTCAAAGCAGGTGCTGGTGGTGTGTGTGTGTCTGTGATGAGTCTGCCTGTATGTATGTGTGTGTGTGTGTGTGTGTGTGCGTGTGCGTGTGCGTGTGTGTGTGTGATGTGTCGACCGTGAGTGCTTGGGACTTGTCCGAATTGGTTCTGGTGAATTACTGTAATTACTGTCGTAGCGCCTCCAAGCAGTGGATAAGGCCCTGAAGCCACCCCTGAGTCCCGCAGCTGTATAGACACTCCACGACCGCAGGAACGCCTCGAGCACTTCGCTCTGCAGCCACCGAAGACCCCCCAGCCCCAATAGAAGCCAGGAGCCCCCAGAGCAACACCCCAAGAAACACATTGTAACAGTACCTCCACTGGGAAATGTCCTGGGAGAGTAGGAGGCAGGGGAGGGTAGAGCGCGAGAGAGATCGAAAGGGAGAAAGAGTAAGAGGATTATCGACATCAATACACAACCACTAACCTTTTGTCGAATAGGGTGAAGCGTTTCTCTTTTTTCTCTCCTCTCCTGCCATTCTTATCTCGAGCACAGTAAAGCCCAAGTTGTGCTTTGCGAGTAGCCACGCAAAGAGCTCGCCAGAAAACACATTGACAATTGGCACTTAAACATAAACCTTCGGAGGGTGCGAAGCAACTTTGTTTGGTGGTCAGTGTTTTATGATGGGTTCCATGGAACGCTACACTCCATGGAACTCGGAAACTGGTCATTCCGAGCACGTTTTCCCCACTTCCGAGCTAAATGTATTCTATTGAACTGTTGGGACATGATCCCATATCATGTCCGTGGGGACATCCCCTTAATGAGATTTAAATCAATGTACAGAGGCATATTTTTTTTAGGACCAAAAACCAATTCTGACAGACAACTATGGCCCTGTTTGCACCGGGTATTAACATGCGCCTTGGGTGATCCGATCACAAGCACGTCTATTTACCCCCGACATTAGAATGCGTCTCCACATGCGTCTCGAGCAACCACCTGTGATCGGAGCTCACTTCCCAGCTCTATATGCAAATAAACACAAACAGAATTTCTGTTTGCAAAGACCTTGGCGCACGGACTGAAATTTTGGCGCCGTGCGTACTGTTTGCAGCGCAGGGTTCAGGCTGAATATGGTGTGGAGAATTAAAAACGTGAACATCACTCAGAGAGCTGGAGTGGAGTTTAGTGCAGCGGTGCGCCGGACACGCCGAGCCGGTTTTCCTGTGTTTCTGTTTTAGATCTATTCACGTCGGTTAGTTTCCCGCTTGCATGAAACCAACATTTTGAACACAACCGAGTGAAGGGACTGTCCCAATCACTGCGTAATGGAACGAACGAAACAATAAACCTGTGTGTTCCGTGCCGCGTCGCTCACGTCTCCCCGTCCCTTTCTGTTGCTATGGGGCATAAAAACTGGATGTTTTAGTGTGACGACTTTACTTGTAAATAATAAATCCTGCACTTCTGCAACGGGGAGACTTTCTCATTTTCCCGAGCAGACTCTAACATGGCGCCGTCAAATGCGTACTTCCGCGTACTTAGAGGACGTCAGTGGAGCAGACGGTCCTTCCACGCGGCCCAGATGTGGTCTGAGCGATCGGATCTCAATGTGTCCTCAAAGCGGTTTGAGTCAGTTACACCTGGCATTAGAGGCGTCCACTTGGGATCGGATCGCCAAAGACGCGTGTTGATGCCAGGTGTAAACGGGGTCTCTTACATTTTACTTAAAAATGATCTTTATTTATTTTGCATCGTTTGAGTTTGGCGTCTGGGCTCTGCTGCCCATCACTCATGGCGAGGTGTACAGCAAACAGAGGCACTTAGTGAGCTCGAAGTAAAGGAGCGATGAGCTTGAATCCTCCCGTTGGATAGAAGAGTAAAGTATGTCAAAGCTAAATATTTTTATCCAACCACGTAATCACTTTTAATACACTTTTGTTATATTTAGTGCATTATCCATGTGTGTCCAGTATGGTCATTTTTTTTTTTTGGCAAGGCGTCAGCACAGAATGTTCACTGAGGTGGTCACTGGAGAATTAGTTTGGCTCTGTTCACCAAGAAGCTCTGGATTACAAGGAGACATGGTCTAAGAAGATATCATCATCTAAGCATCATCTCAAAAGGACTGGTGCCCGTGAGAGCAAAGGAATGAAAATATTTATATTAAAAATGATATAATGTGATGCAATTTACTCTAGAATTGTTGTTATATTTAATTATATTATAGTATATTATATATAATTATATTATATTCTTTCATATTATGCTTTATTATATCATATTTCATTATATTATATTATTTTCTATTATATTACCAAGTGTTTTCCTATATAAACCAAAAAAGTACAACGCTGAACATACATGTCATAAAACAGAGTAAAATAGTCCATCATTGAATCCCATTACAAGGATGTTTTTTAATCTTGTTTCTGTGAAAAAACAACAAAAAAAGCTATCTTTACATTTAATATCACTGCCATTTTGATTGATATTATTGAATATGATCAGATTAAAAAAAAAAAAAAACAGCCCCCGGAAACATTAAATAATGTTATCCTCTTGGTTGTGCGGCCTCGAGACTTTGGGATTTATCCGTCTGTCTGTTTGGAGCACCTGTGTTTAAGATACCAATTCCACGTTACTATTTTGGATTATTATCGATAATCTCCCGTGCAGTTTGCCCAGGACAGAGGTCATTTTTTGAGTTCTGCTCCAAGCCCAAAACTAGGTCACTCTTTAATCTCAGCGTGTACAGTATAGACGGATCAAAAATAGTCCTTTTATAAACCTCCACACAGACAGCGCCGGCACCAGGGTGATGCTTATGAGGTATGAATCATGCAAAAATCACTAACAAAAATTAATTTGTCCCAAATGTTCACGAACCAGACGAACAAAGACATTACAAGGAAACAGAGACAATATTTAAATTTTAAAAGATAAATGTATTGGGGAAAAGAATTGAGTGAAAGCACGAAGACTATAGTTTTTACAGGATTCTATACTAGAACTGGGGAAAAAAACCCACTTATTATAATTCATCATAGTGCTGAAGTATTAACATGAAATTGAAAGTTAAAAAAGAACAACTAATAAAATAATAAACAAATAAATACAAATATATGCGTGCATGTATAACTATTTTTATGTCAGGCAGTTTGTGGTGTGACCGACAAACAACCTTAAACTATATTTGGGGGGTTATTTTGAATTGCCAAAATAAAATATTTAAAGCGATAACATACATAAAGATAATTGATATATCTCAATCAATGCCATTTTCTTTACAAATGTTCTAACAGGACATTATATCAAAATCCTATTTGGGATAACTTCAACTGCCAATCTCTCTCTCTCTCTCAGGTTTTACTTTGGGAAGGTTGTCTTGAGTGTCATATTTTCACCCTCCAATTTTGTGTCATACAAAGATATAATTTGCAGAATGTTCGTTATACTATGTGTGGCTGTGTGTTTTCATATGCAATGTAAATCCACGTGCTGTCAAAAACAGGCTCCAGCGCTTCACTGACCTCTATTCTAGTGCACTGCTGCCATCCAGTGGTGGGGATCGTTGCTGCACCTAAAGACATCAACGACACATCGAGAAAACAATTCAAAAATCACTGATGAGAATGATCAGAATGTGGAATGTGCTTGCTTAATTGATATTTGGAAGATCTCCTCTATTTTGGACCCTCGGTCTAGATATTACGTCGGACAGAGTGCTACTTGTCCTGTCCAGGGTTTATTTAATATTTGCCATTGCCCCTCAACAGTCAGGGGGGGAATGCCATTCCTATCACATCATATCAGTGGAAATGTGATGGGAATGACAAAAGTTCCCTGTTTTTGCTCATAGAGACAGAAAAGCACAGTGAGGGACAGTGTGGTGAGCTAGTTTGTGCTGTGCACACATTCCACAAAAAACTGGTATTTCCAATTATTATAGTGATTTAATTTAGTTAAAATTTAAATGAGTGTAGTAAAAAGCCAATGGTTGTAGTCTCTTCTATACTGATATTTACTTCTTCCCTCTCTCCACACATGTGCGTGTGTCAAAAGGTCACCAAGAACATTCTTATTTGGAAAAACCTTGGTTGATTTTGCGAGCCCAAAAACACCACATAGAACATGAATATCAAAGTTCCTCATCTTATTTTATTACCTTGACTTTTTTCTGAATATAAATCGTGTTGGCATTGCTTTTTTATTGGTTTTGTCATTAAAATGTAATGCTTAAAAGCTGTTCCAAAAACGAAACATGTGATATATATATATATGTGTGTGTGTGTGTGTGTGTGTGTGTGTGTGTATGTGTGTGTGAGAATGTGTGTGTAAAAAAACATATATATATATGTATATATATACATGTATACATACACACACATACTGTATATACATGTTTTTGCTTTTTTTTTCTTCTTCTTCTGTGAAATCTACCCTCCGTACACAAAACGTATTTCCCGTTTTATTTTATTGAAATGGGGAAAATGTAAATGTATTTTCAATATTTAAGTAAATATATCTTCAATTAAAAAAAAAAATATAAATAACATGTACATGGATATAGACATGGATATAGACATGGATTTATGTATGATTGAAACGTACTAAAACGTATATATTCATATATATAATATATATTCCATTTGGGCATCCTATTGCTCAAAGTGGAAAAGCAACCCACACGCTGGCTGCGCTGGCTGCGCTGGCTGGTGTAACGCATCTCGTTGGGAACAGTGGCTCCTTGTCCAAAACGTAAGGAAGCCTCCAACCACGTGACCTGGCCGCAGGAGGTCCCACGCAGACGCGTGTGCGGCTTCTTCCACACCGGGACCGAACACCATCACGAAGCAGCCAAGTCCCTGCAAACTCCTCGGTGAGCTCCAGCCCCCTTTTTCTTTCGCCTTATTTCTAAATCTCTGCGTAAATATATATAAAAAAAAAAGGGGGGGGAACAAACAAACAACAAAAAAAAACCACTATTTCTTATTAATTTCTGTGGAAATGGGATTCCCACATTCACCGCCCCCGTGGGGATGATGCGCGTTGGGGGCGGCGTGTTTTTTCCCCCCTCCCTGCTCCTGGTCTCTCCCACTCGGCTGGAGAGGAACCGGCACCCGTGTCACACCCGCGACACCATGAAGCGGCGTGGCTCCCCCCTGCCCGGGACCGCGCAGCGACACGCGGCCAGGGACCACCGTGTTTCTCCCCACGGCCGCCGAGGAGCCAGATAAAGGTTCGTGCTTTCCCCCCCCCCCCTCCTCTCAAAAATTCTTTTTCTTTCTCTCCACCTTCTCCCGTCTCTCATTGTTATAGGCCCCGCGTGGGATTTCCACTGTGAGACAAGAGGATCCAACCCACGCTCCTTTTTTTTTTTTTTTTTTTCCAAATGTTATTTCTAACCCGTTTTTCATCCCCTATAATATCATTTCACACGCTGTCAATCCGGTTTGTCACGAAGCATCCACGGGGCTCCTCGGATTCCTGTGGATGTGTGAACCAGAACTAACGAGAAGTGGGAGAAGAGAGAAGTCGGTATGTTCCGTGTCTTACCCCCAAGGGTTCCCAAGCAGGGGTCCGCGGTTCCCCTTAGGGCCCTCAAAGGAGCTGCAGGGAGTCAGCCACTCAATTATTTATTTTGTATATACTAAAAAAGAAAAATCGAGTTCAACAATTCTATATGTATCTATGCAAACTACAAAAACGCTAATATTTAATACATGGGGATATATATATGTGTGTGTGTGTGTGTGTGTATATATATATATATATACATATATATATATATATGATTTTCTTGTGATATTTCCCCATTTTACTACAGCCTCAGCCAGAGCTTAGTTTTCCAGGGGGCTGGGGGTTGTCTCACGCTGCTAATCGATAATGTTAGTGTTTCTCAGGCTTCCCTTCCTATTCGATTGTAATACGGGAATAACATTCCCCACCGCTCCTAAACCATTCAACTCGTGTTTCAGAGGCGGATTCTGACTGTGGCGTTGTGCAGAAACATTAACACAGCTGTTATAATTCTGCCCTCGCAAGGGAAGTGGATGCATCTGTTATTGTCAGGGTGACCCCCCTTCGCTCACACACACACACACACACACACACACACACACACACACACACACACACACACACCCCCACATGCAGACACCCACACACTCTCGTTCACCCATCCCCCTACACATCCCTCTATACATCCCATTGTGACCTACTCTCTGAGGCCCATTGCTTAGCCCCTTTTCTTGTTTCATTAAGGCGCTGAGGTAATTGAACAGTTCAAATATAAAAGAAAACCACAGGAACATCGAAATAGAGACAGATAGATAGATGGATAGACAGATATAGATGGATAGACACAGATACTTTGTTCAATCCCTGAGGGAAATTGCAGTAACACAGCAGCCCACATCAAAAATAGGCAATGATAATCAAGCAATGTGATAAAAAATATCAAAAAGAAAATGTCAATAAATGGGAAAAAGTGAATATATGTGTGTGTGTATATATACATATACATACCCAAAACTAAAAGATTAACTACACAATAATAAATAATAAATACGACGATATACACTAAACCTAATGATAAACAACTAATACAAGTATAACCAAAAAAAACAATTAAATTCAATGAAAATAATATAATAACCGGAAAACTTTGCACATGTACAATAACTAATGAAATCAACCAGAAAAATTAACCCAAAGATGAAATAAAAATGGCAATGTACAATAAACCATATGATGTAACGATGATGAACATGAACAACAAATATAACCAAAGAACAGAAAAAAAGAAATACAAATGACCCAAAAAGTACACCCGAATGATAAACAAATCAAATTGATAAAAAAAAATAAAATGGAAAAATACGCCCACACAATAAAACAATAAAATATGACACAAAATAAAACTTGACGATATACACTAAACCTAATGATAAAAACAAATCTAGCTGCAGGCGGCAATGCACAGAGTCCGGGTTAGTGGGTGTGACGTGTGTGACAGAGTGGCGTCAGACCTAGTGACGCTGAAGGCCAGTTTGCAAGGCTGCAGATGTTATCTGTCCAATGTCGAAGCATTCTGGGTCCGGCTCTTAAATACTGCCACCAAACTGCGCTCTGCCTGTTCCCGGAGCCTCCAAACCGTGCACCACCCTGACGAAATGAGCCTCTTAGACGGGTGGAGTATTAACAGGTAAATTTCAAGGAACTTCACCTGCGTTAACTTTTTTCCGATGTATGCTTTCATACATCAGATGGTATTTCACAGCTTGTTGTAGTGGTTGTTTCAGTGTTTATTTTGAAGGGGAGGGCAGCTGACCTCTAAAGCAGCACGTTCTTTCTGCCCATGGATTCTTTGCTGCCCTGGAATGTGGGCTTCTAGGAGACATCTGGGACCTAAAAACACCACAAAAGACATGATTCAACAACATAGGAAGATTGCATGAATTCAGAACGATTGCATTGATTTTCTCGGGGTTGTCTATAAATTCTGAGGATATATGTCTTGTTGCGCAACTGAAGGAAATAAAATTGAGCTGCAATTGTGACCATTTCATTTCGGCGAACGTGCTTCTTCCTTCGCTCCTATTTCCAAAGTGGTGTTGATCATTTACATGGAGCGCACGGGGGAAACCTAAAGCGATCTGGTTGTCTCTGCGATAGCGGCGCAGAAGTTGTCTATCGCCCCCTAATGTTAGGACTGGTATAATGGTTAATGTTGTAATTTTAACGACAATTCAAGCTGACATGTAACCAAATGAATTGTCTGGAACGCATGGTCTCTGTTACAACTGTAACTGCAGTTCAGGAAGACTCTAAACTACATTGTCCAACACCGACCTTGTGTTTAACGGCGGTCATTTCTGTGCTTCTGCGTTTGTACGGCCTGAGTTTGTGTCTTGTATTCCTTTAGTTTAAGTCCAGTCGCATAGTCCGGTGAGCAGATGAAATATCTGCAGTATTTACACTGTGATGCCATGACATGCTTGTCTGTGACCAATCAGGTCTGCAGTGCTGTCACTAGACCACTGCGGAGATGAGAAACGCAGCGTTTTTTAGCAACCTCTCAGACAAAAATGGACAGATTTGGATCAAACTTGGAGGACAGCATGTCGGAACTGCCCCAAATCCAAATTTTATTCATCGTGTCCTTTGGTACGTCAGTTCCATGACTTCCATAGACTACTGATGTAAATTTTTCATTAACAAAAAAATAAAAATAAAAAACAAAAATACAAGATAAAAAATTTAAATGACCCAAAAAATAAACCAGAATAAAAATGCCTATATACAAGGACTAATGAAATAAATCAGAAAGACAAACCTTAAAGAAAAAAAAAATGGTAATGCCCAGTAAACCCTAATGATGGACAACAAATATAACCCAAAAAGTTGACAAAAAAAAGATAGCATAATAAACCTCAAAACCTCAGCAAACAGGATATTATCGATAACCCGCAAATGATGAATCAAGTATAATCAACTGAGTGATGTGGCGTCTGCTCGAGCACGTCGTCGCGCCTCGCCAAACGCTCCAGTGAGTGTTGAATATGTAAAAACGTGCGGCGCTACGACAGCTTGATGGCGGCGGCGTAATAAGCTCGGCTAATTGGATGATATTTACTTACAGAGCACACAAATCACTCCGCAACGCTGTCTCCTCTGCCTTTAATGAAATGCTTTGTGTGGATGATTCACTCTCCTGACGCTTTACCAAACGGTGTTTTGCATGGCTCACGTGTCATCTTTTTAGGTCTGGGGGGGGGGGGATCTAAAACAACCAAACAACCTCCACAAACCAAATTGAGAAATCATGGTGCAGAATTATTCATTAAAGTGAGTCGTGTTTAGATTTCACTCCGGCGAACAAATGAGAAGCACTAATGACACAACCAGTGCGGGTGTAGGTTAAAGAATCATTAAAGCAGTCTAATACAGTAATTTGGGAGCTGAGCGAACCACATTCCTGTGGCAGGCTGATAAGGCGCAGTGAACTTGGGAGGACCAGGCTCAGACACGTTGTCGTGCTCATCACATTAACACACTCCTGCAGATTGGCACCAGCACGGCGCCCTCCACATGTTGCTGCTTGTGCTGCACTTTGACTTGTTTCCCACCACGCACATTTTATCACATTGAAAATACATGGAAACGCATTGAAGTGTGAGTCAATATCAGCGCTGCTGTGTACATCTCAACGGGTACATTGGGATAATGGAGATACTGGTTGGAATTAAATTTATAATCAATAAATAAATAGTGTTACAATCACAATGCTGTCATTCAAACTACCTTGGTGCCTTGGTGTCGTTGGACAGAAGGAGATCGACCTCCGAGTCAGGTCTGAGGAACAGCCTTGCTGCACCGTCCTTGCTGATCTTCACTTCCATCTTTTTTAGCCTCCCATCGTCGCTGGGAAAGCTTTTTGTACCGAGGCCAAGGAGCCAGTTGTTCCTCTTGGCTCGATTGTCTTGCTGTAGGACAACGTCCCCTTCCTGCATGTTTGACCTTTTGCCTCTCCAGATGCGTCACCCCTGCAGGTCGCGGATACATTCTCATTTCCTCCGTTCCCAGAAGGCATTAGCTAGACTCCGGTGGACTTGTCGCCACTGACATCTGAAGAGGTCACTCTCATTGAATTGGCCCCGAAGGCGATGGAGGTGGTTACCTCCTGGGTAAGCAGACCTAGCTGGAGTGAGAATGGCTGGGTGTTCCTCGGTCTGTGGAGGCTGATGTTAATGGCGCGGCATTAGCTATAGCTGTGACTTCTGCCGTGAATGGTGTCAGGACCTCAGGGGTTAGGTTCCCGGTTCCATGTTTGAGGAGCATGGGTCCGATAGGCGGTGCGTGACTCCAGTCATCGGCTCCCAGCTGCCGCCCATTATGCGGAGAGTGGGTGGTTGACCTGCCACGTGCATCCATGTCCTGTCAGGTAGTTCTTAGCTTGCTCTCATGAGAGCCGGTGGAGTATGTATAGCAGTGTTGTCACAGCGGCGATAAGGAGCGGCAGAACTTTGGGAAAGACAGAACAATAATATATCATACTGTATAACAGTATATCATTTTATAGCAGTATTTGTTTAAAACAGTATATCAGTATACAACAGCATATAAGTATATAACATATACTAAGTATATAATAAGTATTGTATGTTATTATACTTAGATGCAATTACAGTGTTACTACATTTTTATTAGTCTAACTTATTATAGTGTTATTACACATATGCCTCCATATCAGCAGGAATCTCATTTAGGCCTGTCGCGATAACTACTATATCGACTTATCATAAGACATATGGACATGACCATGATAGTATCGCAGACCTCGATTATTGCCCATCGCGTTCACAAACATTAGCCAAGGTGATGCCAGAAATAAACAACAGGGCTTTCCCTACGTTATAAGACTTGGGTGCAGCACCTTTTTTGCAGCACCGGGGAGCGACGCCGCTAATGTGACAAAACCTAGACTGTACCTCGGCAACAGAAGAATCCTCGGAGGTCACAATCTCCTTGTCTTTTGTAGTTTTCACAGTGACCACCGCCATAGTCCGTTCTGTCACACCGTGGCTTAGGTAGCTCCCCACACACACACACACACACACACACACAAACAGACACACACACACACATAGCCAGACACCAGCTGACAATTACACATTTTTTCTGTATTGCTTTGGCTCTGTGGTTTTATTTTATTTTAAGTTTTATTTATTTGGGATATTTTAATAATTTTTTTTCACATTTCAATGTCTGAATATTATTAAGAATGAAATGTTAATTGCTATTTTGAGGGTTCACTCTCATTATTATGTTATTATATTATCAATATACCAGTGGCAAAAAATGGTCTTGACAATAATATTGTTTATTGCAATTATTTCTAGGACAATATATAGTCCAACAAAAGCAGTTATCGTGACAGGCCTAATCACATGTTCAAGTTTAATTTATCTCCTGTCTCGCTTTGGGACCCGTTCGTGTCCTACTTTTCTTCTTCCAGACTGAGGTCCATCGTGTGACCAGCCATGACAGGAGAGCTGAGCGAACTGGCTTCTTTTGAACAATAGACGCCATCTACCAAATACCCAGAGTGTCCCAGACCCAAGACTAAGATGAAGACAAAATATGCGATAGTCTTCATCTTTATTGTGGCTTTGGTCATCCTTGAAAAAGAAAGCAACATCCTATCAAGGTAATGAGATTTATTTTGATATTGTAATTCGGTATTTTAAATGGAGTGGTTGTTTTTAAGAAACAACCATTGCCTGATGGAGTGATAAGCCCCTTTCCCTCTTGCACTGAAAGCGTCATGTGGGAACTGGAGATGCTCTCGATGTTCCGTAAAAGTTGTTCCACAAATTTCCCCACTCTCAACCTAGTATCATTTCCAGGAAAATGCCGGTACGGCTGTGAATGGAAGTGTGTGGGAAGCAGTAACATTGCAGTAAAGTAGGGGTGGAATCAAATCCAAATAAAGCACAAATTGTGGCTTTTTACAAATATTTATTTCATACAAATAAAATAAATAAATAAATAAATAAAATCAGGGAAGATAAGAATTGATTTGGAAAAATGGCGAGTCCGAACTGTGGCGCTCGACTGCAAATACGAGAAACTGATACACGTCCAGTCTCTAGGGAGACAGGTCTTTATGTTTCTTAAAAATGCCATTCAGGTCCTAGTCGTGTCTTTTACAGTTAGGGGTGCGGTGTGGGGACACCCGGCACAAGTGCTTCGCTTGCCCGCCGACTGCACCAGAGCGCGAAGCCGGAGAGGGAGCAAGCGGACAGGGAGAGGTGGAACAGGTGGAGAGCATGGAGAGTGTGTGGGACAGGTTTAAAATGATCACGCTGATTTAATAACATTGGATTAGGTTTATTGTGTCCGGGGACGAGACTCTCCAGAAGGGGTGGGGATCAGGGAGCGAAGCGCTGGTCTAAAATCCTATTGTCGCATGATCTTAGACGCCTCTCGTGCGAGTATTACGTTATGTATCCAAACAGTCGTCTAATGTGGACACAGATTCCATACAGAACTTTTCCGTAAAGGAGGCCAATGTGGGAATGACAACCTACTGCCTTTGCAGTAGGTTGTCATATTTTTTTATCCAGCAATGTTACGGATTCCATGTGGGAAAGGGGCTTTAGAGATTTCCAGCGTTTCAGTTATCCCCTAATCGCCAGTTTTTGACCTGGAACGTTTGTTTAAGTTCGACATATTTAAATCTCTCCGGTCATAATGTTGGGTGAAATAATTCCCTCTAAGCACAATTTGAATTAGTGCTGGGTGATTAAACACTACAATAACAATAAATGTGTGTGTATATATATATATGTATATGAGTGTGAGTGTTTCTGTTTTAAACTGATATAAGTTAATCAAACCTCTGCTCCCTTGTCAGGGTCTCTGACAAGTTGATTCAGAGACAGACCCCCCTGCAGACCCCCATCCCAACCCCATTGTACGACGACGACAACGACAACACCACAACCTCGCAGAATGGCTCCCTGTCCCTGCTCAAACTGCTGCTGTCCACGCTGGTGGACGACACAAAGACGAAGCTGAATTCCACCAACGAAGAAGTAGAAGAGGAAGACACAGACATGTTGGGCAGCTACAACAACACCACTACCGGCGGCCGGAAGCACATCTTGCTCTTGGCCTCCACCAGGACGGGCTCCTCCTTCGTCGGAGAGTTCTTCAACCAGCACGGGGACAACATGTTCTACCTGTTTGAGCCGCTGTGGCACGTGGAGCGCATGCTGACGGAGACGATGGCAGTTGCGGGGGCAACGAACACCAACGTCAATACCAACTCTGACCCCAATGCCAACATCAACGCCAATGTTAACCCCAACACCAATACCAATCCCAACACCAACTCCAACCCAAATGCCAACCCCGACACCAACCCCAACTCCAATGCCAATACCAACCCCAACTCCAATGCCAATACCAACACCAACTCCAACCCCAACGGGACAGGGTTGCTGGCGGATGTCTACCGGGACGTCCTCCAGGAGCTGTTCCTCTGTAACTTTGTCCCACTGGAGAAGTTCATCTCGCCGCCGCCCCTGAACCACATCACCCCGGCACTGTTCCGCAGGGAGTCCAGCCTCTCGCTGTGTGGAGAACCTGTCTGCACGCCCATGATCAAGGACGTCTTGGAGAGGTAATGTGTTTGGATTCCATACTGGTATTGTTGACTTAGACTTAACGAGGGAAATAGAGCACTTTTGATAATCATCAGTATGGTTTAAGACAATATTTAAAAGATGCTACCGTCTCCTATGCTGAATACTCGAGATGGCACCGAAGCAATACACAGTATCTGTATCAGGCTAAAACGGATCCTTGCTACACACTGCCCAATTGACGCTTCATCCCTGACAGGGCTATGCCCGATAAGTACAAGGAAGTTTGCAAATGTATCCTGAAATATTCAGAAAATTTCACGGCGATGAGTTTCTTCTGGAACTCTGACGCGTGTCGGATGTTGATGTCCGATTTGTACAAATCATGCTGATTGACAATATATTTCTTCCTGTAAGGTAGTAAAGTTTGCACTGGTTGAGCATGGTACTTTTGGGCGGCAATCTTAACCAAGGTACATCAATAAAAATAGCTTGTTTAAAGCTTACGAGTTGTTAAAGAGAAACTATGCCAGTAGATACATGAGATTTAAGCATTCCGTATCAGTATTGGAAAATAAATAGTGGCACCTTACTATCTCTACAGGGCAATGTTGAACTTCCCTCCCTTCCCTCTGCCCAGGTACCACTGTAAGACCCGCCCATGTGGTCCTCTCAACTTGACCCTGGCGTCTAAGTCATGCCTCTCCAAGAAGCATCACGCCATCAAGACGGTGCGCGTGCGGCAGCTGGACACCCTGCGGCCCCTAGTCCAGGACCCCAGGCTGGACGTCAGGGTGATCCAGCTGGTGCGAGACCCCCGGGCCATCCTGGCCTCCCGCATGGTGGCCTTCTCCTCCAAGTACCAGACGTGGAAGGTTTGGGCGCAGGACGGCCAGGTGCCTGAAGATGACGAGGAGGTGAAGCGGCTGAAGGGGAACTGCGACCAGACCAGGGTGTCGGCGGAGGTGGGGCTGGGGCGTCCAGGCTGGCTGCGCAGGCGCTACATGCTGGTGCGCTACGAGGACATCGCCCGCTACCCCATGCAGCGCGCAGAAGAAATGTACCGCTTCACAGGGATACCCTTCAGCCCCCAAGCCAGGGAGTGGATTCTGAGGAACACCCAGACCACGCAAGAGGCCGGCGGGGTCTACTCCACCCAGAAGAACTCCTCGGAGCAAGCGGAGAAGTGGAGGTTCGGCATTCCCTTCAAATTGGTCCAGGTGGTGCAGAGGGTCTGCGGTCCCACGATGAAGCTGTTCGGATACAGGTTTGTAGACGACGAGAAGATGCTGCTCAACAAGTCCGTCAGCTTGCTCGAGGAGAAATGCTTTCCCTCGTCATAGGATTGATGATGGACGGAGCTGTGAAAACAAAAAGGGAACAAAGGAAGCTGCGGACTCTGGATGCTTGGATACCTGCTGCTGTTGCCGTCGAATCGGACAGACCTAAAGTGAAACATGGCAAGAGACAAAGGGGTCTTTCTGCTTTCTCTGGGACGGAACAATGGAGCCATATTTCACTCTTCATACCTTTTACGTGCCTCAAGGAATCAAAAGGGAAAAAAACAGCGTGATCAAGTCACCATATCTCCATTTTTTATACTGAATTGCAAAACTTGAAAAAATAATATTTATTTGCAGGCAACTTCTGTTTGCTCAGAGACTAACGTGATCGAGCTCTAGATATCAGTGTATAATTTATATATTAATGCATAAGCGTTGATAAAAAAGTGGCTTGTGATAGATTATTATGTTATTAGAGCTTGATAATGATTATACTTAGATTACGATTTCAGGGCTTAACAGTAATACCTTGCAAAAACGTGTGTGTGTGTGTGTGTGTGTGTGTGTGTGTGTCAGACTGAGAGAGAGAGATTAACAGAGACGAGGATAAGAGCTGTAGATGATATTCAAAATGATAATGTCGGTAAAATAAATAGAGGTTGTTTTTTAAATAATTGTTTTCATTAGATACGCACTAGACTAGGCCTGATGATAGTGTGCAAAGATTATCCTACGTAGTTTTTAGACCTGATCCTCTTCCGTAGGGGTTAGTGATGCTGACTCAGGTCAAGTGAATGTGAAATTTGTGTTTTCATGGTTATCTCAATAACACTTTTGCGTCAGTACTTTGGCCGCGATACAAAGTGAAACACATTGCCAAGCACGTAGCGGCGTAGCCGACGTGCACTATTATCCCGACGCTCCATAGACAAGAAACCAAATAAAAAGATTAAATCAGGGCTTGTCCTACTGTAACCCGGACATGAAACGCAGCTTCTGTTTCTGGAAACTTCCAACCTGGTGTAAATGAAGCTGCTGTGAAGCTGCATGAAGGTGAGCTCTGTGCGGCGTTCAATGGCGGCTTTGTGCCGCCTGGCCGAGCCGCTGCTGCTGCTAAAAAAAAAAAGGGGGGAATTGGATATGCACTATGTGTGCATGCATACAGTCAGCTTTTACATTTACTGCCCTGGTGTTTAGAGAGTTCTGAATATCAGGAATATTTACACCTCGGCCACACCGGCCAGAGATCAGAGTCGCCAAACCAAAACCATACGCCAATACCTGCAGAACTAATGATATTCTAATACTCTTAACGTTGTGATTCAGATATCTACAGCAGAAAGTCACACAAACTTCCCTCAAATAAGACTTGGGGAAAACATCTGTGTTTTCCAAATATGCAGTTAAAAAACAAAAGTCACTTATCCTCCACTTACATGGTAACAATTGTTCAAAGTTTCCTTTCCATCTAAGTAGTTTGCCTGCTTTACCTGCTTTACTGCTTCAGCAACTGGTTGCTAGAAGCGATTGCTTTGTTTTTTGTTTTTTTTTTGTCGCTCAGTTGTGAAATTAAACATCAAAATATTGTCCCATTCTGTACCATCATGTTACTTCCTGGTTAAAGTGGAACTCCCAATGCTCATATCTGTAGTAGTGTGGCTGGACTGACGTTTTAATAAAACCTGCTCTCGCGCACTCACGCACACAGGTTTTGGACTGAAAATGTGTCCGATTTTGGATATTTGATCAACATAACAATCATTTTAATTCCACTAGCTTTCAAGCTAGAATAAAAAAAAGTGATTTCAAACACGTATTCATTGTTATTTATTCATAATGATTTATATTATGGAATTCAGTTATTTTGTAGCGGTAGAGTAGAGGTGTTATCAATTTGATTGGCTATATGCTATATCATGTCAGCTTATCTTTTTGTTTTTATTTATAATTGATTGAGTGTACATGATACAATTTTGGAAAGTTTTTGAAAGTCCTTTGCTCAAAGCAGGGATATATATCCAGCGAGGGCAGAATGGCATATCTGTAAGAATCACAAACATTTCATCTCAGGAAGGGTGGACCTACCGCTTCCTGTTTATTTTATATTTCCTCTCAGTAGTGTTCCTTGAAAAAGACATTTTTGAATATACGCTTCAGAGGAGGAGAAAGAGAGAGAGCAAATAAGAGCAGTGCATCCATTTATTCAAGGTGCATTTGTCCAGGGTTCACCGCTGTTTGTCAGCTGTTGGACACATCTGACCCCGGACCTGATGTGTCCCTGAAGGTGCCCGTTGCCGTGGCAACTCTTAAAAAAACACAACTCATTGATGCTTGTACCCCAGGGATTCAAAACATTGTCAGAGTTATAGTACGATCAGAATGAACATAAGGACAATAACAGAAAAATAACAGCAAAAAAATAATAAAACTCATAAATAATATAATAAATATTCAACATAAAATAATCATTTTTTGAGATGATTATTAATTAATTATTATTATAATTATTTTTAATAATATCTCCCATTTTAAATATTTATTTGAAAATACCAATATTGGGTCACATTTGACCCATGGCTTCGTTGTAAGATTTTCATTTTATTTTATTTTTACAAGTTCTTCTACTAATAAAGACTGAAATAAAGACTGAACGCATTCAACATTTGAATGCATTAAATAAATTCAGAAGAAGCTAGTGTGGGCACTTCTGCCTGCCACGGGCAGAGATGTTGCAAACACAATGCAAGATGCAACAAGTCGGCACATTTTCACGACAGAGGCGCGTGTGTTTGGGGGTAATTCTGGGGTGAATTATCTGTTGCTCGTTGTTTTTTTGGCGATCAACAGGCGTGCAGCCACCCCGATCCTGGGCCCAATTACCTAGACCCCACGACAGGTGTGGCTGCTTAAACCACATCACCCCCACACGGCAACTAGATATAGATTAATTTTTTTAATTGTCAAATTCCTTGAGCCTTGCGACGACTACCCATATCATTTTCTAGATAGAATGAGAAAAACCACAGTCTGCTCTAGAAGTAGAGACACGCCTACAGCCTACAGAGTCAAATTTGTGGCCAATTCTTCCCCCCCTCTGCTTATTGACAAAACCTCCAAAAATATGTTGGCGTTCAGCAGCTTGACATGCACATGGATGAATAGCCGCTTGGTTTTCATTTTCCACTTCAGGGCAGGTGCACCGCCGGCTGCCTAAATGAAGCCTTACAAGCCTGGAATTTATTTCCATTTTGTTAAAAACACCCCCAGAGAAGTGGCATTGCCTTGTAGGGTTTCTTTTTCGTTCTTTTTTTTTTACAAAAAGTGCTGCCTCCTGCCTCAATCTTTTACAAAAAACACTGTCGGCCTCTCTTCCTTTCTCACACCAACTTTTAGAATGTCCACGATAAGAGTACATAACCTGATTACACACTGAATCCAAAAACGCATCTTACAGTCAGTTTTTTTTTAACAACAGTTGTTGAAGTTTTCGGGGCCCCTGGGCCAATGCATGTTGAAAAGCACGTTGAGCATGTTGAAAAGCTGGCCCCCAACAGAATAGCGTTGTGTTAACTTCCCTATATAACAGAATAGCCCCATATATACACCCCACCCCCCGGGCCCGTCCTCCGCTCTGGAAGGCAAACAAACCCTGTGGTTGGGGCGGAACACAGGGTGCCCTCATGTGCCTCTGCAGCCGCTCTGCTCAAAGGGGCCTTGTCTTCCTCTTCTCCTCTCCTCCGCTGGACTCCTCCACTCTTACACCCAACAATACAACATCTCTGTCTGTCAGGGGTCGATCCCAACATGGACCCAAATCCCAATTATATAGATTAAGATTTAAAAAATGGCTTTGGAAGAGGATATCTTGAAATGTTCATTCATTTGTAATTCCTGCAGAGGGCAGCACACACCACATGACCAGTATGTGATGTGGCAGAAAAGAACCACTGTATAGACAGATAGATAGATAGATAGATAGATAGATAGATAGATAGATAGATAGATAGATAGATAGATAGATAGATAGATAGATAGATAGATAGACAGACAGATAGATAGATAGATAGATAGATAGATAGATAGATAGATAGATAGATAGATAGATAGATAGATAGATAGATAGATAGATAGATAGATAGATAGATAGATAGATGGATGGATGGATGGATGGATAGATAGACAGAGGGAGAGAGCTTTTGTCGTGACATGATATAAATTAGAAAGGGCCCCTTGTGTCAGTGTGCAATCATGCATGTGAACACACACACTTAGAAAAACTGAAATAAACTGATTCTGATTCTGAAAGAACCCTGTAACCTTGAGGGTGTGAAGGTGTGTGGGTGTTTGTGTGTCTGTGTGTGTGTGTGTGTGTGTGTGTGTGTGTGTGTGTGTGTGTGTGTGTGTTCATGCCTGTGTGTGTTCATGCGTGATTGTGTGAATGTGGATGACTGTTTGCGTTTATGCATGCATGTGTATGTGTGTATGCGTGTGTATGTTTGTGTGTGTGCATATGAGTTTCGGGGTCTATGCATGTATATACAGTACACTGTGTGTGTGTGTGTGTGTGTGTGTGTGTGTGTGTGTGTGTGTGTGTGTGTGTGTGTGTGTGTGTCTGTGTTTGTGTGTGTTGGCATCCTCAGTTGATGACTTTCTCCTGTTTGCTCTCGCCGTCCCTCCTCTGTCCACTCTCTGTCCCTGATCCCCGGAGCAGAGTCGCCTGGAAGTCCTAGAAGAGCTCCACATCAAAGGGCTTGCAGGCCAGCACTAATCCTAAAATAATGACACAACGGACCAGAACACATGTGTTCAGTCCCTGCTTGGTAATCCTGGACGGTGCGGCGCAGTGCAAAATAACAACCTTCACTCTGAATGAGTTCACATATGTCTTTTATTCATTGACCATATTTATTCTTGAGTATAATGAATTGCCCCTTGTGGAAGACTAAGCTCTGGCTGAGGACCCCTCGCCCTAATAAAAGGAAAACAAAAACGATATACATATGTTCATAAGTATCTGCACATGCATATGTATCTACCTGTAATAAACTGTAATTTGGTTTAATGCTGAACTTAAAATTAAAAAAATCGGATCAAAAACTCACCATCATTAGTGTCGTTTACATTATGTAAGCATGTAAAATAAGAGACACTACATATCTCAGAAATATACATGAATAATATACATTGTGAATATAATAAAAATAATAATAGTATACATATACAACATTATAAATATAATATAACATTACAATATATTGCATTGTATGATATAAATAATACATACTGTATAATGACATTTAGCTCTTGAACCCCTTGAAATCACGGTTGCCTATGGAGTTGTCGCCCTCTAGTGGCGATGCACTGCAACTAACGAGAGTATTTTCCACAAACTGCACACACGCACGCACGCTCGCTCGCACACACCCACACACGCACACAAACGCACACGCACACGCTCACGGGAACACGCACGCACACACGCCTTCGGGGCACGGTGCTCCCAGACTCACCTTATCTTTTGTTTCTGCTCTTCCTGTGCGAGGAGCCGCTGTTGTTTGAATACAATGGGGTCAAAGAAATCCCAGCAGCTGTCACGGAGACCCTCCATCATACTGACAGAGAGAGGAGCCACAACACACCTTTCAAGCCCCCACACAACAACAGTACTACTGTTAAAATGAAAAGCAAAAAATAACACATGTATATGATCTTCCAAATAATGGAAATTTAACTGTTGGTGTCGCAAGATCAAAATTGCAATTGCCACGGCAAGCTCAAGTTTCACACTGAAAGTCAGAGCTATCTGCAGGAAAGTCGGCTGGGAAACACTGCTTCGGTTGATGCTCTTTCTCACGGAGCATCTTCCTTCCATCCCACATTTCAAGCGGGAGTGGGAGTTTCTTTTTTGTCCGGCGCTGTAAAAATAATTTGACTGCATTTGCGAAACTGATGTGAGCTTAATGTTTTTCGGGGGAAATTTCATCGTCATTTCGAGATCTCCTCGCATAATTTCCCCCTCTCTCTCGAATCCATTAGCGTCCCCTAAATGAGAGGAAATTGCGTTCAACATGATGTATTGCGTTTTTATTCATCGTTAGATTACATTAAATTATTTTTATGGGAAGAGTCATCCATGGAATGCGGCTAAACTAAACTAAACTAACGTGTTATGTATGAAGAGGGGAGTTAGGGAGACTGATAACACAGAGTAACAGTAAATCTCCCACTGACCTTCACACTCCGTCAGGTACTTTGATGTGAAACTAAAACGTAACACTTTTCATTTTGAGGGTCTCGCAGGTACCAGGTCCAGGTGGAGCGACGGAGGGATTTGGGGACCGATCTCACCCCGGAACTATTATCACCCATGCGCTCATCAGAGCTACGGAATCAACCCGTAATTAATGTGATTACACTGCCAGCTTTTGCAAAAGTAATGATGAATTAAACTTCAGTCAAATACCTTTTCATATATGATAATAAATAATAAAAGCAATTATGCAGCAGGGGTTCCCCGCTGTTCTCCACCCAAAATCCCACACCCTATTTTGACAGAATGATCTTCTTTTGTTTTCATGTATTTATTACATACAATTGTCTGAATTGGTTCTATTTTCATTGCTTTTACGGCATATTAAAATAAAAAGTACGGTCACGGATTTAGATGTTTCGTTGAAATTTATGCTTGAACCAACACTAACAGACCAACATTTGACCAATATGAACCATTCGCCTCCAATCGCCCCAACGCCTCGTGAGCCCAGCTGCGCTCTCCGGATCCCTGCCATCCAGTAATAGTAATGGTGATGGTTACCGCATCAGGCTACATCAACCGCAGTCGTAAAAAGTGGCGAAAATTGGTCATAATTGTCCATAATGTGCCTACGATAACAGACCTTTAGCAGCATGGACGTCGCTCTGACCTCCGTCTGAAGTTACACCAGCTATGATTAGTCATTTCTGCCGTTATTTGTCTTTTGTGCATCATTCATGGAGCCAGTGTGTAGCAGATAAGTTCCTCTTTGAGAACCCGAGAGGCGGGGGAATCCCTGGTGAACCACGGAGCGGCACTTGACCCGGGCGAAAACCATAACGTTGCATTTTTAATCCGCTATAGTCGCCGGGTGGTTCATAATTCACGGGGTCGGTTATGGAGATGGGAGCAGATTGGGGCCAGTGGCCCCGTTTTGGGGGGAGAATGGAGGGGTGATGAAGTGATGGAGGGGTGGTGTCCAGACCCAGGGACCCAGCAGGACAAAGAAAGCTCTGGAGCCCGGTGGGGGAAGGCATAGTGGACTGGGCGTCTCACCTTCCACTCCTTCCCTCCTTCCTGTCGCTCCTTCCCTCCTTCCTTCCACTCTTTTCCTCCCTCCACTCCTTCCCTTCTTCCTCCCACTCCTTCCCTCCTTCCACTCCTTCCCTCCTTCCTTCCACTCCATCCCACCTTCCACTCCTTCCCTCCTTCCTTCCGCGCCTTCCCTCCTTCCTTCCACTCCTTTCCTCCGTCCACTCCTTCCCTCCTTCCTTCCACTCCTTCCCTCCTTCCACTCCTCCATTGTCCCTCCTTGTCACTCCTACTTAGACACTGGAGAAGCTGCTCTGGTTTATTATGGATACGAGGGGTTCTCACGACGTGTTTATTTTGGTCAACTAAGACGATGGAGGTCAACCCCAGCATCAAATATATACATGCTGTATATCAAATCTATTGATAAACAACCAAATTACACTTTATTTAATAAACAAACAAATAAATTAATATTTAATAGTGAAAAACATTGAGTCGTTGAACCCCACAACATGCAGTGTGTACAGCTCAACTACTGCAGTTGTTTAACGTAAAACCGGTCAGTCAACTTTTGTTAAAAATCCAGCTTTATAAAATAGAAAACATAGAGAAATCGTTCTTGCAGCCAAAAACACAAATGTTTCGTTAATATTACTTCCAATTATACGCAAATATACTGTATCTATACATGTATATATCACGTTGGATAGCCAGCAGGGATGGAAGACGGACTGGTGTCAGGGTAAAAATACCCTGACAACAAAATGACTCTACTAAGTACCACATTAACATTTCTACTTAAGTTAAAGTACATAATTAGTTGTTCATAAATGTACTAAAAGTATTAAAAGTAAATGTACTTGTCATATCAGGTGCCATTAAAATGGACAAAAAAAGCAATAATATATCATACACTCTTGATATATATAAATGTAAATCCAGATG
>NC_137202.1:6129750-6139750 GCF_960531495.2 Zeus faber | reverse complement strand
CTCCCACAGCTGCCTGTCAGCAGCTTTTAATGTGAGACCTGCCACTGACTCTCGGAGCAGAGTTCCAGGTTCTCGCACCAAAAAACAGCTTTTTAATTTAATCTCTTTTATCCTTTCATTTATTTATTTATTTTGTCTGTGTGTCCCGAGTGTGGGATGAGAGCAGCGGAATGAGGAGGAGTTTGCTCTGCAGAAAATCATGCGTTTTTATTTCTAGAGCGACAGAACCACCCCAAGTGCAAGTCAAAAGGGCTTGGGTAGCATAAAATGATTCATTTATCTCAAAAACCTTAAACTATATGAAAGATAAGAGATCCATAAAAGGGATATGTTAATATTAAATAAACCGTACCAAGTGAGAGAATTTTGAAAATATACAGTCTACTTACTTACTGATATAGTATTACTGTACATCACTTTTCACTCCTATTACTACTATACGTTTCTTTCACTACTTTTACGACTGTACGCCACTTTTCACTACTACTACTGTACATCACTTTTCATTCATATTACAACTGTTCGTCACTTTTCACTACTATTACTACTATATGTCACTTTCACTACTTTTACTACTGTATGGCACTTTTCACTCTTTCTCCTGTATGTCACTTTCACTACTATTACTACTTACTATTACTACTCTATGCCGCTTTCACTTCTATTACTACTGTAGGTCACTTTTCACTACAATTACTACTGTTCATCACTTTTCACTATTAGTACTGTATGTCACTTTCACTACTATTACTACTGTACATCACCTTTCACTACTATCACTTACTGTGCGCCACTTCTCAATGCTATTACTACTGTATATCACTTTTCACTTTTAGTAGTGTACGCCACTTTCACAACTACTACTACTGTACTTCACTTTTCACTATTACTACTAAACGCCACTTTTTTAATACTATTTCTGCTGTTCGTCACTTTTCACTATTACTACTATATGCCCCTTTCAGTACTATTACTACTGTACATCACATTTCACTTTTACTATTGTACGGCACTTTTTACTTCTACTACTATTGTATGTCACTTTTCACTATTACTACTACATCACTTTTCACTACTATTACAACTGTATGCCACTTTTTAATTCTATTACTACGTCACACCACTTTTCAGAATTACTACTGTACTTCACTTTTTACTACTATTAGTACTGTTTGTCACTTTTCACTATTACTACTGTATGCCACTTTTTACCACTTCCACTACTGTACGTCACTTAACACTATCACTACTATATGCCACTTTTCACTACGATTACCTTTGTACATCACTTTCACTATTACTACTGTATGCGACTTTTCACTTTTTCTACTGTACACCACTTTTTACTACTACTACTCTACATCACTTGTCACTACTAATACAACTGTACCACATTATGCACTGCTATTACTACTGTACGTCACTTTTCACTATTACTTCTGTGCGGCATTTTTCATAACTATCAATACCTTACGTCACTTTTCACTACTTTTCCTCTTTTTACTATTACTACTGTGCGCCACTTTTCACTTTAACTGCTGAATGTTACTTTTCACTATTACTACTACACACTTCTTCTCGCTATTATTTCTAGTGTCTGTACTACTACTACCGTATGTCACTTGTCGCTACTATTACTACTGTACCGAAGTTTGCAGTACTACTACTACTACTGTACATCAATTTTCATTATTACTACTGTACGGCACTTTTCACAACTATCATTACTGTACCTCACTTTTCACTATTACAAGTGTAAGCCACTTTTCACTATGACTACTGTACCTCACTTTTAACTAATACGACTGTACGCCATTTTTTAATTATGACCACTGTACACCACTTTTCACTACTACTACTACTACTACTACTGTTCATCACTTGTCACTACAATTACTACTGTATGGCACATTTCACTACTATTACTAGTGTACGTCACTTTTCACTATTATTACTATACGCCCCTTTCAGTGCTATTAATACTGTACATCACATTTCACTTTTACTATTGTACGGCACTTTTCACTACTATTACTAGTGTATGTCACTTTTAACTATTACTATTGTACACCACTTTTACTAACTTTACTACTGTACACCACTTTTCACTATTAATACTGTACATCACTTTTCTCATTATTATTACAACTGTATGCCACTTTTCACTACTATTACTACTTTACGCCACTTTTCACAATTACTACTGTACTTCACTTTTTACTGCTATTAGTACTGTTTGTAACTTTTCACTTTTACTACTGCATGCCTCTTTTTACTACTATCACTACTGTACATCACTTAACACGATCACTACTGTATACCACTTTTAACTGCTATTACCTTTGTACATCACTTTTCACTATTACTACTGTACACCACTTTTCTTTCCTACTACTACTACTACTCTATATCACTTGTCACTACTAATTCCACAGTACTGCAGTTTGCACTGCTATTACTACTGTACGTCACTTTTCACTATTACTGCTGTATGGCACTTTTTACTATTACTTCTGTACGCACCTTCTCACTGCTATTACGATTGTACATTTCTTTTCACTATTACTTCTGTATGTAACTTCACTACTATGACTACTGTACACCATTTTTCGATACTACTGTACGGCACTTTTTGCTACTACTACTGTACGCCTATTTTTTACTACTATCACTACTGTACGTCACTTAACACTATAACTACTGTGTGTCACTTTTCACTACTATTACCTTTCTACATCACTTTTCACTATTACTACTGTACGCCACTTTTTACTACAACTACTACTCTACATAACTTGTCACTACTAATATTACTGTATGGCAGTTTGCATTGTTATTACTACTGTATGTCACCTTTCACTATTACTGCTGTACGGCACTTTTTATTATTACTACTGTACGCCCCTTCTCACTGCTATTACTATTTTACATTTATTTTCACCATTACTACCGCATGTCACATCACTACAATGACTACTGTATGCCATTTTTCACAACTACTACTACTGTAAGGCAGTTTGATCTGCTATTACTACTGTACGGCACTTTTTACAACTATCACTACCTTACGTCACTTTTCACTACTTTTACTGCTGTATGCCACTTTTTACTGTTACTACTGTATGCCACTTCTCACTGCTATTACTACTGTACCTCACTTTTCACTATTACTACTGTACCCCACTTTTCACTACTATTACTACTGTATGCCACTTTTTGCTATGACAACTATTGTACCTCACTTTTAAATATTACTACTGTACGCCACTTTTTTTTTACCATTATTAGTACTGTTCATCACTTTTCACTATTTCTACTGTAAACCCCTTTTCAGTACTATTAATACTGTACATCACTTTTCACTTTTACTACTGTAAGTCACTTTTCACAATTACTACTACACACTTCTTCCCACTATTTGACTAGCGTCTGTCACTTTTCATTACTATCACTACCGTACGTCACTTAACACTATCACTACTGTATGCCACTTTTCACTACTATTACTACTGAACCTCACTTTTCACTATTACTTTTATATGCCACTTTTTACTATTACTACTGTACGCCACTTTTTACTACAGGCACTCTTCACTTAATGACCAAGTTTGGTTTGTAGTACCAGGCCGACAAGCGATGACCTGTGTCATTAAGTGAGGAGTATCAGTACTACTATGGCCATATGTCACTTGTCGCTACTATTACTACTGTACCGAAGTTTGCAGTTCTACTACTACTGTACGTCACTTTTTACTACTATTACTACTGTACCTAACATTTGACTTTTTACTTTTTATCTATTACTGCTGTACATTACTTTTCACTACTATTACTAGTGTCTGTCACTTTTCACGACTATTATTGTACGCCACTTTTCACTAATATCACTATAGTACGTCACTTAACAATATCACTACTGTTTGCCACTTTTCCCTACTATTATCACTGTATGTCACTTTTCACTACTATTACTACTGTACCTCACTTTTCACTATTACTACTATACACCACTTTTCACTATTACACTTGTACACCACTTTTTACTACTACTACCACTGTATGTCACTTGTCACTGCTATTACTACTGTACAGCAGTTTGCACTATTATTACTACTGTACAGCACATTTCGCAACTATCACTACTGTACTTCACTTTTCACTGCTTTTAGTACTCTACACCACATTTTTACTATTAGTACTCTATGCCATTTCTCACTGCTATGACTACTGTACATCACATTTCACTTTTATGACTGTATGCCACTTTTCACTATTATGCCACTAGTATGCCACTTTTCACAACTACTACTACTGCACATCATTTGTCACTACTATTACTACTGTATGGAACTTTTCACTATTATTACTACTGTACATCACTTTTCACTACTATTACCACTGTACGCCATATTTTACTATTATTACTATATGCCACTTCTCACTGCTATTACTACTGTACATCACTTTTCATTATTACTACTGTATGCCACTTTTCACTACCGCATGTCACCTTTCAGTACTTTAACAACTGTACGGCACTTTTCAGTACTACTACTACTGTACGTGCCTTTTTACGAGCATTACTACTGTACGCTACTGTTTACTATGATCACTACTGTACATCACTTTTCACTATTATTACGGTATAGCACAATTCACTACGATTACTACTGCATGTCACTTTTTACTAGTGGCGGGAAAATAATTTGTACTTTCTGTGGACTGACTGTCATCTGCCATATTTGGCTACTAGCAATTTGTTGAAGTAGTTTTATTGTATAAGTAATGCTACAATTACTTCTATAAGTATCTACTACTATAATATAATATCATATTATTATACTATACTAAGTATAGTATTATAATCACCAAAATTACAGTGCTACCAGCTGGCATAATGCTACTAGTTAGTATTGTGCTAACAATTAGCATTGTGTTAACTAGTTAGCATAGTGCTCCTTCATGTTTACTTGTGTAGATAATGTATATATGTGTTATTTCTTATTTGATTTAAATTGGCTTCTCTTTCTTGACTTCACTGCGTTTTTGCTGCAGTAATGCCTGAATGTCCCTCCGGAGAGGAATAAAGTCTTATCTTCATCCTATTTTATGCGAAAGTTGATCAGTCGTTTATCATCCTTTCAATTGTTGGTGAATCTAAATCTTCACTTTCACTGAGCTGATTGCTCATCTTCATGGTGAAGAAAAAAAGTGAAACAAAAGTCTTCCACTGATGATTAAATCAAAGAAATGAGTGCTTCTAATACGTGCTCCAGAACAACAATATTGCCATGCTGTTTAATCTCTTCCCCAAAAATCGCTTCAAATAGTGTGAAAACAGCATCAATAATAATAATAATAATAATAATAATAATAATAATAATAATAATAATAATAATAATAATATTTTACCTGCGCTGCCTCCGGGGTCGGCCTCCATGTTGGATACACTGATCTTTTACTCTTTTACACGGCTCTGTAATTGAATCAAGTCGTGATCTTTCATCCCCCGTTAGTTATTTTGAGACATAAAATGACACAACCCCCGAATAACACCACCCCCAACCCCCCTTTTCCCATTTCGACAAAAGGTCAGAAATTCAATCACCATGGCTGCCATTGCCATAATATATAATATACAATAATAATAATCACATCATATATGTATCGGACAGAGCTCCAGTTGCTGACCCGCCACATTCCCCAGCTGCCTGTGGTCATTTTGTCTTTTCCCTCCGAAAAGTTATCCATTAACGCCCCCATCCATTCCTCCATTATCCATTAAACCCCAATTACTTTTTTCCTCTTAAACACTCAGTTGTTCAGTTGCTTTTAATGTTTATGTGAAACCGAAAACACCATTCTGCTTTTTAATTCATATCATGCATTTCATGCATTCACTCAGGGACGTGGTTGTGAGTAATTTGGTTGTGAGTAATTGTTAATAATGGTTTGTTGTATTTGTCCAAGATGCTAATTTCATATTTCTTAGATGACACCAAAAACACTAATTTCTGCGACATTTCCTCTTTTTTGTTTGAGGGTTTGACATCATTAACCCTTTACACGCCGGATAAAAGCGTCACCAGGTTGAGGTGGAAACATGTGGTCATTTGAGCGTGAGCGGCGGTGAGGGGAAGAGGTGAGGAAATATGAAACCCTGAAAGCTGTTTAAAGCACACAGCAATGACATGGCGGAGGCCGGAGAGATTTGAGCAAAATTACACACCATAATAAGACTCAGCGTCAATGAGTTAGTGAGTAGGTGGGTCGTCTGTAGGTTGTCTGTGGGTTAAGGAGAAGGGGAAACATCGTCTCCAAATCTTTGAGTTGGAGTAGTTTGAAGCTGCTTCACTCACACTATTATGATTGAATAAGGCTGTGGAAAAGGATCTCTAACGTGATTTTAAATCATTTAAAATAATTTTTCATTTAAACAAACATACAAATACAACGGTATTTACATTTTATCATGTAAAATAACTTCATCTAGAAAGACATATACCTACCAGATTTGAATATGTATAAATATATATATATACTAGACTTGTATATATAAGTCTTAGATTTAAGTGAACGTAAAAACCTGAAAACTGTTTATCTGTTTATTTACTTATGTGTTGTTATTTTTTTATGTATTAATTTTTTATTTAGCTTTAAAAAAATTATATATATATATATATATATATATAATATATTTTTTTCCCTTTCTGTGTTTAAGAAGATAGAACTCGGCGTAAGGTGTGATAAAAAAAAATAAAAATAAACAACAGCTTCCATGGAAAATCCCATTCATGAATTATAAGGGAAATGAAGCGCCGATATACACTATTTTCCTATTTATTTGTCCTGCGTAGATACTAGATAGAGTTTGGTTTTGTGAAAACCCCAAAAAAAGGCTTGCCTTTCCTCTCTGGAAAAATGTCTCCCGAGTGATATTTAGTTTTGGCCGCTGTGTGCATGCTGTGTGTTACAGCAGGCAGCTTCAAACTCGTGCATCCATTACCTTTCAGCGGGTAAATACCTAATGCTGGAAACATTTGTCACTGTATGCGGCTGGCTGAGCAGAATAGATTATTAGGAAGCGAGAGGGGGAGAAACACACGGGCTCTGCAAACAGAAGCAGGAATGTCCCACAGCGAGAGGAAACAAGGAGGCTTTTTACATTCAACCAGCAGCAGCAGCTCGGTATTTAAACACCCGCAATTTAGTGGGATTCTGTATGAAATGGCAAAAAAGGAATTGTAATCAGAATGAGCTCATTCCGCCAAGTATGTTTACATGTACAGTAAGAGGAATTTGTCGTGGTGAGTGTTGGTGCGACGGTTAGCTGAGCATTTGAAATCTTGACTAGTCTGAGAAACAAAAAGTAAAATAAAAAACCCATAATACATTCAAAAAGAAAAAAAGAAAAATACTAAATAAAATAAAATTGAAAATTGCCAATTAAATAAAATAAAATTGTGAAATGAAATAATGATAAAAATAATACATAATAAAATAAAATAGAATAAAAAGTAAAAATAAAAGAAAAAGAAAAATTGCCTAATGCACAAATAGCCACAAGGCACAAAAATGTCATAGTTAAATACTGTATGTGAAGATGTACAGAATATACAAATGTGATTCTATGCACAGGAGTTATTTGAATGTTGTATAAATTATAATTATAAATTATTTAATGTAATTTCTGAGTTTCCAAAGTTTGTAAAGCGTACGAATATTAAAAAGCTATTGGAATCTTCTATTCTTATTATTATTCACATCAAGTGAAATACGTGTGTGGAAACGTGAAAAGGCATTCGACTGTACTTTCTGTATGTATTTGTCTCACAAAATTCTAAATGATCTAACAATGAAAGACTTAAAATAGTGAATCACCCTAAAAACAGATATAAACTAGACATCTTTAGGATACAAATATGAATGTTGCTGTGGGTTTGTATGAAACAGTTAAAAGGAGTGTGTCATGACGTGACCTATATATCAACATTCATAGTAAAGCAGGTGCCCGTGCATTATAATGCGTGATAGTGCAAATACACCAGTTATAACTATACATCCCAAACAAGAATTAATTCCAGTGCCATACCATTTTTTAACAATGGCATATACTGTACAAATATACAGATTAATAAATATCAAAATTGAGGGAAATTTGTGAGCATTTGTTAGTGTTAGCACAAAATGTGTTAGTATCTGCTAATTAGCATATAATACATTAATTGAATTATAACAAACAAATAGATGTTCTTTGTGTACTTTGGGTCTTACCAAAATGGTGAAATAATAAATCATAGAATTAATAAGATAAATAAGAAAATCAAAGAAATTATAAATGATAAATAACAATAAATCATAATCATAGCCAGGTGTTATTTGTACGCACTACGCCAGCACATGCAAGAACTCTCAGAACGAAAAAAAAACAGTGATGAAATTGAAACATAGTGAAAATGTAAAACAGAGGCAAACAAAAAAATGTGGAAAATATTGTTGAAAACAAACGAAAAACCCAACAACCTGCGACATCACAAGACAAGAACCTATTATCTTTTATTTTAACATTATTCACAACAACAACACACACGGGAACCCTGGGGTGTGTCCAACACACACTTTAAAACATTTCTTTTTATTATTATTTTGTTTTTCTGTGGAAAAGAACAATTTAAACACGGTGTAAGTACACCACTAAACACGGCAGCTCGCGGCGACAAACACGCAAGAAGGCAACCAACACGAAAGTGATGACTGAAAACACCAAGCGTCCATGTTGTTGTTGTTGTTTTTTTTATTTTTCGGGTCCTGTGGCGACCGCTGTGCAGGCGGCAGAAAGTTGAGGCGGGTGAAGGGTAATGGGACATCCAGCGCCGGGGGACAGCGAAAAGGAAAGAAGGAAGGAGAGAAAGAAAGGAGGAAAGAAAGAAGGATGAAGTCATCTCAGGAAACAAGTAGACACACTCCACTTGGAATTGCGCCCCCAAACAAGATTAAAGTGACGTTATTCTATGGGAGCGTGGCAACGGTATCAATCTTATACACTGAGGCCGCGGATCGCAGGGAAACAGGAAACAGGGCGCTGGCGGCGGAGAGAGAGAGACAGACAGACAGACAGACAGACAGACAGAGAGAGAGAGAGAGAGAGAGAGAGAGAGAGAGGAGAGAGAGAGACAGACAGACAGGCTGAAAGGGAGACAGAGACAGAGAGAGAGAGAGAGAGAGAGAGACGGACAGACGGACAGACAGACAGACAGACAGACAGGCAGTCAGGCAGACAGACAGACAGAGGTAGAGAGAGAGAGAGAGGCAGACAGGCAGTAAGACAGACAGAGAGAGAGAGAACAAGAGAGTAGAGAGAGAGAGAGACAGACGGAAAGAGAGAGAGAGAGAGAGACAGAGTGAGAGAGAGAGGAGACAGACAGAGAGAGAGAGAGAGAGAGAGAGAGAGAGAGAGGAGGAACATTCTTTATGTTGTCACTGGAGACACTGAGTATTTCTACAAATACTTCAAAGGGAAAACCTCACGTAACAAGGTATTTCAAGTTATTTTTCCATCATTGGGGAAATGGCGTCGCCCAACAACCAGGTCCCGACTGATCACTGGGAGTCAATGATGACTCCCAGTGATCAATGCACAAGTGCAGAGAATCACACTTTATATATGCTGTATAAATTATTTTGTATATTTGGATATTTCTATTCTTCTATTCTATTCTTCTTTTTGGCTATTTTTGTATATTTGGCTCATTTAGATCTATTTTTATTTTCTAATCTTCTGTACATCAGTGCACCGATCCTCATCAATCCAATCCTTTGGCTGAATAATCAGATTCTACTTGTGATTCTGAAGAAAATAGAAAAGACTGTTTTGAGAGGTGCACAGTGGTTATTATTTGAAGTTTGATAGAATCATACTGGACTGGATCACTGTGGGTGCACAGACAGACAGAAAGAAAGATAGATAGATAGATAGATAGATAGATGGATAGAGCAACAG
>NC_137202.1:6117250-6124750 GCF_960531495.2 Zeus faber | reverse complement strand
AAACAAGTCCTGGGGCGCATTGTGATGCTGCCCGGCGGGCGTCCATTTGCAAAAAGAGAGAAAAAAAAAAGAAAACGAAAAATCACTTTACTTTGCCTCATTAGCTACACACATTCGGAGTTTGTCACAAAGCCTTCAGTGGAGTTGTGCTGACACAGGGCCCCCGCTCCAACTCCTCCACCTCTCTCTCTGGGTGGAGGCTCCAGGGGCCACGGGCTCCAGGGACCCACGGGCTCCGCTTGGTGACGGGGGCCTTTTCTTCCGACCCCTTCTCCTCGCCGGTTTAGGGCTTGTAATTATCTTTTGCTGGGGGAGGCTGTAAATTGGATTAAAGTGGAGGGTCTCGGCTGAGTGGGTCAACCCCACCCGCCCACCCCCCTCCCACTGTCACCCCTCCTCACCCCGGGCCCTTGACTCCCCCCTCCACCCCCTCCCCCAATCTCCCCACACTTGGTGGGCCACACGCTGATAAAGAAGTGCGGAGAACCGGATTTGGATTCAGCCTCCATCATTCATGGCTTCCTTCCTGGTGGAAGAAATGGAATGTTTTTTTTCCTCCGCCAGACGGGTGGAGGTGCTCATGGTGGCGGTGGTGTGGTGGTGGTGCTATCTGCCCGCCTGGCGTGCTGCATCTGGCCGCGCTCTTCCAGAAACACCATTACTCCCGTTATCAGCAACTCAGCCGGATTGGTTTGAGGGAGCCCGAAAAATCCAAGACCACCTCAGTGTCTCATGTCACATGGACACAGGACAACGAACCAGTGTTTTGTTTTTATTTCTGCTCTGTTTGGAAATGAACACATGCATTTTGGAAGTTTTGATAATAATAATAAAAATAACAATAATAATAATAATAATAATAATAATAATAATAATAATAATAATAATAATAATAATAATAATTATTATTATTATTATTCTTATTATTATTTATTTGTTTTATTTTATTTTTATTTTTTTTAATCATTTTTATTATTATTATTATTATTTTTTTCTAATAATAACATGATAATGCTCATAACAAAAATAAATATAACTGCAAGCAGCATTGACGGAACGATGTACAAGCCCGGTTCGCAATACTGAAGGAATTTATTAAGGTAAATGTTAATTTATTAAGGTTAATGTTAATGTTATTTATATAAAATACAACGTTTATTAAAGACCACCATTCATTTGGATTTGGAATTTGGCTTAATATCTAAGGACTAATACAAATGTGTGTGTAACTGCCTTGCCAAAGTGTTTTTTTGTGCTTTAAACCTGTTGCAGGAAACAAACAATAACTGATGTACTACTACACGATGTAAACTGGAAACCCCCCATTAACCACTTACGTTTATTGTAGACCGCCATTAAACTAAACTATACGAGTAGCTAAAAAGCCCTTTGGCCATGTACAGTAACGTCACAATGGTTCTGTTACTAATGCACTGCGCTTTGTTTAATACAATTGTCTACTGGTAATACTTTAACCTACTTCTTTTCCAACATAATAAAGGTTAATAATGATAAAGTAATGAAGTAATATAGGTTATGCTACATGTTCCAAACACAGCACCCACCTTGTGATAATAAACATCACAAAGTAGGTGTTTAATAATAAAAAAAAAAAAAGGTCCATATAAAATATAAAATATATTTAACTGGACAAGGCTCTAAATAACAAGCCTATTTCAGTGAAATCATCGGCTGGGGTAGGAAAACCAAATCAAAGATTAGAATGTGAAATTGGATCAAAAGTCGTCCTTTTTTGGGCGGAGGGCGGGTGGGGACACAGTGAGGATGGAGGGAGAGCCATGGTGGGAGAGGAGGAGGAGGAGGCCGGGGAGCTGGTTCCTCCAGGTGATGATTGTGAAATTCTAATCCTGTGCAGGAATGTCTCCAGGTCCTCTTTTAACGGATAGCTAGAATACTGGTGCGTGAAATGGCAAAGTCTACCTTCCCCAAATGATGTGAAGACATTTTTTTTTTTTTTAACCAAAATGCCGAAAGCTTTTACGACCCCTGTCAGCAGCAAAAGCAGCAGCAACTTTTGCATTGGAATGACTACACTCGTCCTTGAGGGTTTTGGTGTTAATGTGTTAACTATGTTTCAATAAATATTTTTATATAAAGGAAATCCTAAAAAAGACTCCTTCCCTATGTTATGAAAAATCCTAAAATAAAGACTCCTTACAAAAACCCTGCACTATATTAAAAAATCCTTACAAAGCCTCCACACTATGTAAAAAGAATCTTCAAAAGATCCTGCAGTATATTATAAAAAATCGGAAGAAACTCCTTGGGGGTTTTGGTGTTAATGTTTTCTATAACTCTGACAGACAACTCTTAGATTTACATTAAAATTATCTTTATTTATTTTGCATCGTTTGAGTTTGGCGTCTGGGCTCTACTGCTCATCGCTCCCGGCGAGGTGTACAGCAAACAGTCTTAGAGAGCTAGAAATAAAGGAGTGATGCGCTCCAGTCCCCCCGTTGGATGGAAGAGTAGAGCCCAACAGGTGGATGCAGGGGAGGTGGAGGGAGCGCAGCAACTCAGCGAGCAAGCAGGTAGCAAAGCAGACAGCAAAGCAGGTAGAGCGGGAGGGATCGGTTGCTTTCATAGGCCAAATAAGGGCACGGAAGCATGTGGCGGCGTCAAGTTGTCTGACACAACTAACTCTGCAAACTATGCATTATTTATCTATGTATGTTAAAGTGATGTCTCTAAAGGCACATCATATACAGAACTGTTATAGTCATACTCATTTGTTGATTTATATTCATTATAATTACATTCATTTATAGCATTTGTCGTGGCCATACACATTTGTCACAAAATATGTATGTGTGATGGGTCATTTTTTCTCAAGCTGTCAGAATTTGTTGTCATTCACAAAAGAGCGAAAAACAAACATGTACTATTTCGGTTTAAAGTTAATCCTGGAAGCCTCTCCAGGTAGCGAGAATGGGAGCAGCAGAAGTGTCATGAGTGGGTCGAGTGGTCCCCTCCATTATCGGTATAATAGCCTTAAAAAACCTGAAGAGCCAGAGGAAGAGAGTCAAGTGAGGAGGAGGAGGAGGCGAAGGGTTTTTTTCTTTTTATTTTCTTTTTGCTCCCATTCAAATAAAATGTCAATGCGTTCTTGCCAGGGATAAATAGAGCCTTGAGTATTCACCAGGAAAATAACCTTTGAATACGACTCTAGGCCACAGTGGAACGAGCCATAAACACCTTTTAATGATTTAGCAAACCAGTTTCGACCCTTTTTTTCCGGAGGATAGAAACGATGCATATAGAAGCTAAAGCGATTCCGAAAAGGAAGGATCGGAGCAGACTTGTGCCAAAAATCAAGTGTGCATCTTGTCCTTTTATCTAATTTTAAAAGATTGATAGATAGAGAGATAGATAGATAGATAGATAGATAGATAGATAGATAGATAGATAGATAGATAGATAGATAGATAGATAGATGGATAGATAGATAGATGGATATATATCTGGTATCCACCTCTGGTTTGATGTTCTTTTTGGCCTTCTTCCTGCCGTCCCTGGGCCATATAGAGAGATGAATGAGAGGGGGAGGGAGGGATGGAGGGAAAGGGAGGGAGGGAAAGTGGGAGTTCAGGGCCGTCACTGCCGAATGTTTGTCTAAGATAGCGAGTGTTCCCTCGCTATTAATTCAGTTAATATGAATGACTACCAGGAGAAATACGGGCGGGAAAACATTGTGAGTTATAGCTTTTCTTTGTTTTTGGTTATATATATTTTTTGAGTTACAGGAAATGGTCACACAGTGACAGTGAATTAGGTTTTGTGTGGATCTTTGGGTGCAAATTGTTTTGCCTCTAATCCGGTGGAACAGCAACAAAGCTTTTGATTATTGTACTTCTGAATCAAAAAGGGACAATGTTTGAGTAGTATTTATAGTAAGAGAGTATTTCAGCTTTCGGATACATTTAATTGTAAAAATAATAATAAATCCACGAAAGACTTATGTGCTGTGTGAAATAACACTCCTCAAACAGACTTATGTAAGAAAAAACGTCCTGCTCTATGTAAAAAAAAATTATCCTAAAAAACACTCACTATGTACAAAATTAATCCACTCATGGCTGTGGTATTTTTCAATTTTGCATACATTTAATTTTAATTTAAAAAAATGTATAATACTATGCAACCATGTAAAATAAAATCCTAAAAAATAATTAAAATCTTCCAAAAAAACACGTCCTGCACTATGTAAAAAATGGGAATCTGTGTTTTTCACTTTTTCATACATTTAGAAAAAACTAAAACAAAAAAGAAAACCCCAAAAAGTAATCACTCACTTCTTGCACTCTGTAAAAAAAAAAAATATCATGAAGAAAGTCCTCCACCATGTAAAAAATAACATTCACAAAGACAAGAATACAAAAATAATAAATAAAAAAGGATATTTTATACCACAAAATATTCACCAATAAATCAGTAAAATCCACCTGAACAGAGACAGTGTGCGATGAGACGCAATGTTAACTAATGAGCTTTTTGGCAAATTCATGAGCGACAAACTTGTCCAAATTAAAAGAAAAAAGCATTGGGTGAGACGATCACCCACGCCTCACCCACGCCTCACCCACAGACCCCACAGGGCGGATGTGGTGGGGGCCCTCTGCCTCCATGTTCATTAGACAGTAGTCGGACGCCCTTTCATCTTTCATTTCCTGCCTTGTCATCCAGGCAAGGAGATCAAACAGAGGACAAAATGTCCCCACGGCCGTCTCACCCTCTCCCCCGTCTCACCCTCTCCCCCGTCTCACCTCTCCTCCTCCGCAGGGAAGCCCTTGAAGACAAACCTTATCTGGGCTTTTCGTCCAACCCCCGTGTTACTGATTAGTAATGGAGTCGGGAAACAGTGTCGCAAAGAAAACAAAGATACAAGGTGGAGTCTGTCCCGTAAGCTTGTTATAAACAACTTATATGATGATAAAAAAAATTTGAAAAATGCATTTCCATTTGTCCTTCTCAGATAAAATGGAACAATGGTTTGCGTTTGTTGAGTTTGACTGTGACAAGGAAGAAAATCTTCAAATGAAATTATTTGAATCAGGCAGAATCAACCTTATTTATGTAAAAGCACCAGTGACGCTTTTGTAGATTGTGAGCTTAAGATAGATAGATAGATAGATAGATAGATAGATAGATAGATAGATAGATAGATAGATAGATAGATAGATAGATAGATAGATAGATAGATAGATAGATAGATGGATAGATAGATAGATAGATAGATAGATAGATAGATAGATAGTTAGATAGATGGATGGATGGATGGATGATTGGATGGATGTGGCCATGGGGGCCGCCGTTTTTCTCGGACCAGGCTCCATCTTGTTCCATCTCCATCTTCCTCTGTTTGATGCCCACCCCCTCCCCCTCTCCCTCTCCCTCTCCCTCTCCCTCTCCCTCTCCCTCTCCTGCTCTCTCTCGCTCTCTCTCGCTTTTTTTTAAATGCCCCTGCTGTGCTACAACAGAGGCAAAGGGGAGGTGAAAATTTCATCCCCCTCTCCAAATGGAATTGCAATTTCCCTCCATTTAGCACCTGAGGGTAATTAGCTCGGAGAGATTGCGGAGTGAGCAACACGTTCATGGAACATTAACTCTTGCACATTCTCCACTCGTAGCGAATTAATAGGAAAGATTAAAGTTTAAAGAGAGCAAATGCCATTAGCGCACAAACCTCCCTTCCTCCGAGAGGCTGCAGCCGAGCCCTGCTAAGCCCAAAACTGATTTTTTTTTTTTTCATTTATTTTCTTGTTATATCAGTGTATAGTGTTCATATAAACTAAAGTTTAATGGATGTGTACACCTTGGGATGGGAAATTGGAGACAGCCGATTGGGGAGCGTTCCATAAAAAAAACCAACTAGAAAACTAAGCCTAACCCAAGCCCTAACCTAAAAAATGACTTAATAAAAAACCTGTTCTATTAAAAAAAAAAATCAAAAATTCCTGCACTATGTCTTTAAGTAATTTTCACCTTTTCAGCCATTTAATTGTTTAAAAAAACAAGCAAACAAAAAAATTACTAAACCTGCACATCCAACTGACCTCCACCCGACCTGGAGGAGATAAATAAAAACACAGGAAACCAGCTCACCTTCCCCAAATCGACCACTGGTTTGGGAACGGTGGTTTGTGTGTGTGCAGGTATGTGCCTGTGTGTGTGTGTGTTTTCCTAATGGCTTTTGATGTGTCTCCCACATTACACTATCCACACTCACTTTGGGAGGATGCCAATGTAGACGTGCATGTAGTGTTTTACACGATTTGCTTCAACATTATGTCATAATTTTTAAACAAACTATTATCCAATTAGTTTTAGAAACTTTAAATGAACATATTTCATTAGGGATGTCAAATTAGTGCTCAAATTATATATTAAGGGGACCTATCATGAAAACCTGTGCCCATAAATGTGGCTCTCTGATGGGCCTACTAACACACAAACTGTGCAATAAGACACGTTTGTGGTGAGCTTGATATTTTTGCAGCCGTTATTGCAGCCGACATTTTGGCTGCAATAACTCTGTCCTGTGGACGACCTGTAGGAAGACAAGAGCACAGTTTTTGTTGCACAGAATCACCACCTTTGGTCTATAAACAACTAATCATCACTACTTCTCCAAGAAGAACTTTATATATAATGTATATATATAATGTATATATATATATACATTATATATAAAGTATATATATACATTATATATATAAGATAAGAGATAAGATAAACCTTTATTAGTCCCACAACGAGGAAATTTACATTGTCACAGCAAAAAGTGACAGCAGAAAAATAGAGAGCATATCAGGGAAAGCACTATAAACAATATAAAATATATAGAAAAAAACAAACACCATAAATAGGAATCAGAGTACTAAGTGTATTGCACATATTTTGACACATTGCACATCAGGGATTGTACTTTCTATAAATATACCTATCATAAATCAGGGTTTTTTATTGGGTTGGTACTTTTGCTCAACTTGTTTGCCCATTTTGCCATTCATCCATCCATCCCACCCTATCCCACCCCGCCGCTCCACCTTAAGGGGATAGATGAGTGGATGGAGGGACGGAGGGACGGACGGAGGGAAGGACGGACAGAGGGACGGATGGACGGACGGATGGACGGGCGGACGGACAGATGGACGGGCGGATGGAGGGAAGAGATGGCGATTGCAATGAATTTTTAGAGGCTGTTCCCACATTTCAGATTCCATCACAGCCTGAAAAAAAAAGGAATGAAAGAAATTGAGACATGGTAGAATTTATTGGCCAGAAAATTCCATTCCACTATCTGATTTGAAAAGTCCAGTCCTCCTCCTAGCTTCCCAACCCCCCCCCCTCCCCCCACCTTCCTTTTAATGCGCCCCCCACCCCAGCACTCCTCATAACTCATTGGAGTGTGTTAAGCACAGTTTTATTAGATCTGAAACAAATTTTGGGTGGGGGATCGTCTAGGCCATTAAGCTTGGG
>NC_137202.1:6085622-6117050 GCF_960531495.2 Zeus faber | reverse complement strand
AGAGAGAATGGAATGCTGTGTGGTGGTGCGTGAGAGAGAGAGAGAGAGAGAAGGAGAGAGAGAGAGCGAGGGAGAGAGAGGGGCGTGCGAGAAAAACAAAGAAGGAACGAACGAGATAGGGTAGATGAAGAGGGAGAGTGGGAGTGAGGGAGAGAGAGAGAGAGAGAGAGAGAGAGAGAGAGAGAGAGAGAGAAGGAAAGAACGAGGAGAAACAAGGACAGGGAGAGAAACAAGGAGAGGGAGAGGGAGTGAGAGGGTGAAAGAAGGAGTGAGGGTGGGTAAGAGAGGGAGAGAGTGACAAGGCGAGGGAGGGAGTAAGAGAGAGGAGGGGAGATGGAGAGAGGGAGAGAGAGGGGTAGGGAGAGAGAAAGGGGGAGAAAGAGGGAGAGAGACATAGAGAGAGACAGACAGAGAGCGAGCTAGAGAGAGAGAGAGAGAGAGGGAGTGAGTGAAAGAAGGAAAGAGAATCAAGGTGAGGGATAGGGTGAGGGAGAGAAGGAAAGAGAGAGAGAGAGAGAGAGAGAGAGAGTGAGAGAGTGAACGAACGAAAAGAGAGAGTGAAAGAAAGGACAAGAGAGGGAGAGGGGAGAGAGGGAGGAACGCACAGATCTCAGATGTGATGCCGCAATAATTTGAATTTTTATGCTTCTGTTATCGTTCTAATCATTCTCTCTATTTGTTTTGTGCCAGTGGTCTGGGGGGGGGGGGGGCTGATGGGGTGAGACCAGTGGGGGGGGATTTTTATTTGGAATAATTAGGAATCTGAATTTTTGCTGAGCCTTGAAATGGCCGCCGCTTCATCCCCATCACCTTAGATATCGTTCCGAGTCAATCATTTGTCACCGCAATGCATGCTGGGAGGACGGACGCTAATCACGCCGCGTTTTTGTTTTTTTTCCGCGTGATGTCACTTTCTGTTGCCGTGGCGCTTTTACTTATTTATTTTTGGGTGGGGGGCGTTTATTGGAGCCTGATGGTTTTATATCCCTGTTACAACCACTGTTTGAATTACGGGGGGTCTGACCCCCCTAATTAAGACGTGGACTCCCCTCCCCCCCCAAAAAAAGAAAAAAAAAACTGGTCAGGCGGTCAAGACATTTATATAACTTTCTTATCTGTAATCGTAGGTATCACAATATATTTCCCATATTCATGCCTATAAAAGTCGTGATACACTTTCAGACACCCCTAAAGTGGACCATACCATTATGCTGAGCTGATAAGAGGAGGAGAGGTGGAGAACCAGATCAGAGAGAGAGACAGGGAGAGAGAGAGAGAGAGAGAGGGGAGGAGGAGGGAGAGAGAGACAGAGAGAGAGAGAGAGGGGAGGAGGAGGGAGAGAGAGACAGAGAGAGAGAGAGAGAGAGACAGAGAAGGAGAGAGTGAGAGGGAAAGAGAGAGGGAGAGGGAGAGGAGGGTGGTGCGTCGCAGTGGTGTGCTCCACGTGATACGCAGGTGTACGCTGTAAACCCACTAAGAAAGCTCCAGTGTTCCCGCGGACCCACTTAAAAATGTACAAGAATAGGTAACAACACAGCTTTCTGACACAACTTCCACTTCAGTGATTTTGTTTCGTAAATAGGTCTTAATTTGTGCCAGATCCCGCTGGAACATGATCCCGGCCCTCGCAGATTGTGAGTTGTGATATGTGAATTATGGGAGTATCGGCACATATTTTCTCTGCTGCACATCGGCGTTCCTCGTTTCTCCACAAATAGAAATGGTGTTTTTTTTTGGTTTTCTAATTGAAAGAATTGAAAAAAATCCATTTACATAACTTTTCCTATTTTTTTGTTATTAAAATTCAGTATTTTGTTTATTTAAATTACATTTATTTTTGATATTTATTTTATGTATGACGCGACAGATGCAGGTCAATATTGTAATTTTTGAGCATTTATTTTCATTTTTATATATACATTTGTTTTTATATTAATTTTACACTACACTGTCTGATTTAGAGCTTGATGAACTGAAAATTGAAGGGATTTGAGACAGTAACTGCTTTTCATAAAAAATATAAAAAAAATATATGGGTAAATGGAACCGACAGGAAATGACAGTAAATTATGTTTGTGTCATTGTGTCCCAACCGATCTAGGTCCAAATATGCCCCCAAAAATGGTGGTTTCCTGGTGGAGACTGGAGGTGACAATTCATTACAAATGTTTACAAATTTAGAAATGGACCAATAAATATTCAAGATCTCAAGATTCAAGAGGTTTCTTTGTCAAAAATGGCTTTTCATCTGTGTTCATACAGGATATGGGTTCCTCAATGGACAGGTATTTTCCTAAATTCAGAATAAAAATAATACATTCAAAGGAAATCTGAATATCATCAGTATCATCAGTTATTTAAATGAGTTATCTCACTCCAGTGTTGTTTAATAAGTGCTTTTCTCTAAGTTCCGCTCCAGTAGACAGGCCTGTAAATAGCGCTCGACTTTTCTCTTAATTGTGTTTGAATCTAATTGAGAGGAAAGTGAGGAGAGTGGGAGGAGGGTAAAAAAAAGAATGGAAAAAAAGGCTTTGAAAAAATAAAATAAAATTCCTGTGACAACATGATGGATCACCTGTAAGTCTACCTGACACTGGAATTAGGGTTTTTTAATGACGCGCTGCCTCCTCCTAGATGTGAAATTTAAATTCCCCCGTCCCTCTGACTGGGGCTCTCCATCGCAGCCACTCCGTCTCTGTCAGAGCGGCAGCTCCGTGCGATTCTGTGTGAACCGAACCCACATGGGGCCCAGGACAGAGCTCAGTGAGCAGCGAGGTTCCTCCAGAGGGACAGGACTGTGCTGCTTCCATTGTTCCTGTTCCATTGTGCTGCTCGGGGACGGACTGGAACTCAGAATGGCCCTGGACTTTTTTTTTTTACCCAGACCAGCTCACCACAACCGGGCCGTGGATACTCCACCAGACCCGCCCTGTCGACACACATACAAACACACCAGCCCTTGATACCACCACTTATAAGCATAATGGATGGACACTCTAGGCTACTGTAACACTAAAACAGAGTTATTTTAAGAGCAGGGTTTGTTGCCAGCAGGCCACCGCTGTGAGGATACCATGATAGATTCAGGCAGTCAGTCTTTCATGAATGTCTATATTTGAACAGGCTGTATAATCGATTTCAACAAAGGGGATAAGTCAGATAATAACATTGTCAGCTGTCATTTGTACTTCTAAAGTGCAGTTAAACAATAAATAATATTTAAATAAACAAATAAACTCAAAATAAAATCCAAAATTGAACAAATTTAAGTACTGTACATGTTTTTTTTAACTCCTGGCCTGGGTATTGCTTTTCCACAAAAAATAAAATAATCTTTAAGTAAACAAACACCAGCTTGTACTTTTCTGTACTAGTGCTCGGGAATTTCTGATCAAAAAATAAGAAATAATATCTGAAATTGATATTTCTGACACTTAAAGGCAGCCCGGTAGCATTTCCGACAGGCCTTGAATGCAGCGGTGCTGCCTTTTAAAAAAATCCCTCCCAACATGGAAAAACAAATGCTGTTGTGCGTTCCCCACAATGTTAAATGACCATTGATGTTGGTGCATATTCCTGGGATAAGGAGAATCCTAAACTGTGTGATTTGATTTCATGAATGGATAGCTACGTGGCTGGATTATTTGGAAGAGAGAATTGGTAAGTAAATAAAAATATTATGATATAGCGACTTATTCTCAGTTTTTTCACCACCATTTACACTTTTAGTCATATTAGTCATTTATTTAGTGCTGCTGCTGCTTGTGCTCGCAAACATATCACTTATCTTAATGCACGTTGTAGCATCAGCTTGAAGTGACTTCATTCTTTTTAGCTCAAGCTTTTTCAGTCTTGCCTTTCCTCTTTCAACTTGGATTTCTGTCCATTTTGACCCAGTCGATCACGAATCCACCTGTTCACACGCTCCTATTGTTGGATTTGGGGGGTGAGAGGTGAAAGCAATGCAGGTTGTCGGCCCCGCTTTCATTATGAGGCCCGGATCATAATGAGCTGCTCAGGCAGCCACAGAGGGACTGAGCCAGTGCTCCCAAAGGCCAGTCCCACTACGGTGCTGCTTATATATTATAAACATATATTAAACATACTGTATATTGCAATTACAAGTTCATGGAATTTATTATTATTTATTATTATTTATTATTTATTAATTTATTCTATCTATCTATCTATCTATCTATCTATCTATCTATCTATCTATCTATCTATCTATCTATCTATCTATCTATCTATCTATCTATCTATCTATCTATCTATCTATCTATCTATCTATCTATCTATCTATCTATCTATCTATCAGTCTGTCTCTCTGTCTCTCTGTCTGTCCCTCTGTCCATCCATCTGTCTATGTATCTAAATAGATAAATTGGAAATATATGTATATATATATATATACATATATATATTCATATACATACAGCCTAGCTTGTAGAATATACTTTCATGGCTGCATCTCTGCCAGGACGGTATCATGAGTACAGTAAGGTAAGAGTGAATAAGTTGCGTCAGGTACTCGTCGCTACCCCTCTGCGTCAGATCGCCGTGGCAACCTGTCACCTGTAATCAGGTGTAGCAACCTGTCACCTGTAATCAGGTGTGGCACGTCTCATGAGCGCCGCCATCGACCGGGCCATCCCTCCTTCCGCGCCGTGGTGATCCATCCTGGGCGTGGCGGCTCTGGGACCGGGGGCAGCGCCAGGCAAATGAAAAATCAATGCTGCTGTGACACATTAACTTATCCCCCAATTTCATAACTGGCGTTCGGTGTCGGGAGGATTCTGTGGCGGCGGAGGAGGAGGAGGAGGAGGAGGAGGAGGGCGACGGATCTTATTGGCTTTCATGGTCACGGACTGCGCCTGAGCAGGAAATGGGTAAAAATGACTTGTTCAAGGGAAACAATAACAGACAATGAAAACTCAAGGACTTTATTGGTTGTTGGTGTGTGCAGGTCGGTGCTGAGGCTGAGGAGCCGCCCCACACACGCTCCAAACCTGAACCCTTTCAATAGTGTTCTGCACACGGTGACACACCTCCGTACATGTATCCTTCCATCCATCTGTCCATCCATCCATCCATCCATCCTTTCATCTACCCATCCACCCATCCATCCATCTATCCATCCATCCATCCATCCATCCATTCATCCATCCTTCTATCCATCCATCCATTCGTCCATCCATCTATCTACCCATCAACCATCCATCCATTCATCCATCCTTCTATCCACTCATCCATTTTCCATCCATCCTTCCTTCCTTCCTTCCTTCCTTCCTTCCTTAAATCCGTCATCACTCATCCATCTATCTATCCTTCCTTCCATCCATCTATCCTTCATCCATCCATTCAGCCATCCATCCATCCATCCATCTATCCATCCATCCACCCAACCTCTCTCCCTGCCTTTCTCACATCCGTCCTTCCATCCATCCTTCATTCTGTGCACACAATAATTTATTGGTATGGGAATATAGGGTATAAATTATAATAATAAATGATTTATGTATTTGGTCAGTTATTACAGATTGTACAGTGTTATATTACGTGAGTATGAGAGTGAGTGAGAGGCGCTCGCTGAAATACATTGCAAAGTTCAAGAAAATTCCTCTTATTCGTTGTATTTTAGGAATACGGGTGGAAAAAAAATACTTTGACTTTGACGCCGAAGTGCCACTTGACTCCAAAGCGCCAGATGATGAGAATAATCAGCGACAAGGCAGCGCCGGGCCTCATCAGTACCCTCTCTCTCAACTGTTAAATGTATTTAAACACTAAATTAACAGCCCATAAAGGGCCTCCGGAACGCTACATTCAAATTAGCGCCCGTTCTTATTTACTGCCACAGAAGTGCAAAAGTGACACTTTTCCCTGATCACATTAAGAAAAGCAACGCGGTGACCTTGGCGTCATAATGGAGCCAGTGAGATACGAGCTGTGAGCGCCGCCCACGTCCTCGGGAAAAAAAAAAGAAAAAACACACACACACGCATGCACGCACGCACGCACGCACGCACGCACACACACACCCACACACACACACACACACACACACACACACACACACACACACACACACACACACACAGATAGATAGATAGATCCCCTGTATCCTTAGTCGGTAGGAGGGATGGAAAAAAATTAGAGAACGGTAGAAAGAGGGAAAAGCCGCCGTCCTCATCTACAGTCGTCATTAAATCACCAGCTAATGGCGTTAGCATCAATTCACATCCTCCCCAGTGAGATTTATGGGGAAGGGTGACATGAGAGAGAGGGAGAGAGCGGAGTGGAGGAGAGAGAGTGGGGGGGGGGCTGAGTGAGAGAGAGCGAGAGAGATAAAGAGAGAAAAGGAATATTTTTGTGGAGTTCTGGCTTCACCTCCAAGTTTCCGTGCTCCGGGAGCGTGGTTGCCATCTTGTTTGGAGCAGAGTTGATTGTTCATGTGTTTAATGCTGTAATTACACCTCGGCAGCTGTGCAGTGATTTGACTTTATGGATGTGAGAGGACGCTTAATTATGAAGCAAAATGCATAAAGTCATTTCTGATGGTGGATGCAGGCAATTAAATTTATTGAGGATGGATTTTTGTTTTTTGTTTTTTTTATTTCAACATGAGCTTCCTGAAAATGACCCTCATCAAAAGACCTTATATTAAGCCTCATAATGAACAATATGATCAACGTTCATAGAATGGTGTCGATCATTTAGGAGGTGTAATTCTAACATATGGCCCATGTTTCTATTTTTAATTTCCACTTGAAAAACAGACACAAATGTGTGCTTTCCCCCATAGAAATATTCAATATTTAACAGCAAAATGAATTAGTGACACTAACACACACATTTTAACTATAATTTGGGATGGGATGAAGACAGCGAGATACAGATAGAGAAAAACAGCTACAGAGAGTGTGATTGACGCTCTCACGCCCACACAGTTTGTTTTAACCGAGTTTGTTTTTAAATTTTCTTATGTTTGTTTAAAAATGATCTTTTTCTCCACTACATTTAAGATTCACTCACAAAGTTAAAACGCATAATAATGACACAGAGCTTAACAGGCTGTGGAGGAGTCCATCCAGTAACCTCATGGGGGGCATGGTTTATTTTGTATTTCCTATTTTTTGTCTTATCATACTTAAGTCAATATTTTAAGTCTCCCCCTGCACTTGTCATGCAACCCTCCTTAGTTGATTATATTTATTTGGTCAATAAATGCGAATTTTGCCTCAATCTACCTGCGACTCCTGTGTCTGACGGGTCGGTCCCTCACAGAGACAGACAGATAGACAGTTATAGAGACAGACAGATACATAGACAAACAGGTATAGAGAGACAGACAGAGAGAGAGCGAGAGAGAGAGAGAGAGAGAGAGTGAGAGAGAGAGAGAGAGACATGTATAGAGAGACAGAGGGACGGATCTAGAGAGACAGAGAGACGGATAGAGAGACATGTATAAAGAGACAGACAGAACTCCAAACGTTCAAAGGAAAACACCAAGCAACGCCTGCCCAGCAGAACTTTCCCATGACTGTTAAATATACAAAAATGGGCAATAACATTTTGGACACATCCAAATTCAAGCCCAAAAGACACACTTCCATGCAAAGCACTAAAATGCCAAGAGCCGAGCACTGAAAACAGCCCCCTCCGTCAGCTGACAAGCATGCACCAGCTCCCATCAGCGTTGATTCAAAACAACACAGCAGATTAAAACTCATTATGAGTTTGTCAAAAAACCTTTATTCAGAACGTGGAGAAATGAAACAAAAACCCAAAACAGACAAAATGATTTTTTGAGTCTTAACAGAGCGTTTAAATTGGCCGAGTATCTTCATTCTGTCGGAGAGGTGAAGCAGAGACCGCCGACCACCACCTGGCAGTAGAAACAGAAAGACAGACAGCGGTGGCTATCACTGATCGACAGGAGAGACGGAGACAGACATGCACCTCCTCCTCCGCTGTAGGAACAAAGCCGATAATTCCCCAATGCTCTAATGTTGACCGCTGAGGAGAGCGCCGTCATTCTCCTGGGGGAAGGAAGAGCAGATCCTCTGGCAGCCGAATATGTATCTGATGCCACAGCCTGAGAGACACACAAAACTGTGTTAAAATGTAGGGCATTGCACTGTATTGTATTGCATGTGTGACACCTATGTAATTAATATGTATATGTAATATGTTATCTATCTTCATTCTAATTATGTCAATGCTTTGGCGCTAACAAGTTTTTTCTTCACACCAATAATGCAATTTGAATGGATAGAGACGGACAGATAGAGAGAGAGACAGAGAGGGAGACAGCTATAGAGAGACAGACAGACGGAGAGAGACAGGTAGAGAGACAGACAGATAGAGAGAGACAGACAGATAGAGAGACAGATAGAGAGACAGGTGCAGAGAGACGGACAGGTATAGAGAGGCAGTTACCCATTTCTCAGTGCACCCAAAACCCACAAACACCCGCTAACATCCGGCATGAGTCACCGGTGGGAAAGGTAAAACCCGGGTCTCAGTCCCAGGTCGAATGACCCTGCAATAGACCCGGTTTTTAATCAGCTCCACCTCCGATCGGCTCTGATGTAAACACGACACCCAGGTCGACGCTAGTTTTGGCTCCTTTACGTTCCAGACGCTGGCGCATAATTAAACAGGGATGTCAGTGCATCATTCCATCATATCATATCACATTTACAATCCAAAATCAGAAGTTAATGACTTTGTTCGCATGGGGGACCGTGAAATGTTGTGAGTGTGGGGAGCACCACCGGGCAACCCCCCGCGCTCCCCGCCGGGCCTCCGAGCCACTCCAGCACCGCCCCCAGCCGGTCTCCGCTCCCCGGAGGTGACGGAGCGGTGTGCTGCCGCGGGCACGGATCCTCCACGCTGCTTCTACCGCAGCGTCGGGTGGTTCAAGAACGATCCCATCGTTTTGAACTCCTGTTTTGGAGGCGCATTCTTTATTTTTTTTTTTAACTTTTACAGTTTTATGTTTGTTATGTTTAAGTTGCCGTCTCCTCTACTCTGCTTTCACAGGAGAGGTGGTGGAAAAGGGGCGTGCTCGTGCTCATGCTCGGTTACGCTGGAACCGTGACACGCCCCCGTTTCTGACGTGTGACGTCGAAACGTGACACGGCAGAAAAAAAAGACTTCTCCTGGCAATGGGAAAGGGGTCAATCGCCTATTTTTTTAGCGGGTTTACCTGCGTTTAAAAACCCTGCATAAAGCCGCTAATTTTGGTTTTAAAATGGCGATAGAGAGACGATAAACACCGCTGCTCCCTTCCGCCGTATGGGAGAGCGGAAAACGGCCTGCAAACAAATGCTCACAGCGCAAAAAATAAACATGCTCATTTTATTATTTCTCTTTGTGAGTGCGTCAACAAGAATCCCTGGTTTTGATGGATAATTGATGTATGTGCGTGCAAAATTGTGGGCGCTGTAGCAGGATAGAAATGTGTTTCTTTTGGGGGGGAACCAGTGCCTCTCCCACTCTAGATTCCCATCCGCCCAGCACTGGCTAAAAATAATCGCAAATAAACTGAAATTGCAAAAAAAAAGCCATTGAACAGAACAACACCATTCCTGAATATTCTGAAAGTTGTGAGGTTTGAACGGCGTTGATCGCTTAAAGGGTGTTGAAGTAGTTGGAGATCAAAAATCAGACGGAAGAAGAAAAAGAAGAAAATGAATAAAGAAGCAAACAAGAGAATAGTAGTGTGCCATGCAGAAGCAAGCACACTTATTACCTGTATTTAGGTAACATGTACATATACCCCACACACACACACACACACACACACACACACACACACACACACACACACACACACACACACACACACACACACACACACACACGCACGCACACACCATTCAGACGTGTGTGTTTGAGGCCTCAGGCTCATTAAAAAGAACACGAGTGAAATGTAACATACATCAAAGTGTGTGTGTGTGTGTGTGTATGTGCGCATGCGCGTGCGCGTGCGTGTGGGTCTGCGTGTGTGTATGTGTGTGATTCTGTGCGTCTGTGTGTGTGTGTGTGTGTGTGTGTGTGTGTGTGTGTGTGTTCTAAGCACATTCGGCCCGGGCCTCTGGAGCCGCGCCCCAGCCCGGGATGAAGGAGCGGGAGTGTGATCTGTCCATCCCTGAAGGAGAATTCAGTTTGTTTGTCAGAGAAGACGTATGGATGCTGTGATCGCCACGGCAACTGTGCACATTAAACCTGCTGATGTGGACGCCGCGTCGCCGTGGGAGTGCTCTAATATTTGGCAAATTGACTCATGAGTGCCGTTCGGTAGCAGCCTTCCACAACCATAATGTGACACATTTTTCTCTTTCTTTTCGGTCTCCCTCCCTCTCTCTCTTTTTAAAAAGTCCGGCCTTGGTTTTTTTGGGGGGGTTTTTTGTTAGTTTTTTTCAGCTGGGTGGGCTCAGGCCGGGACTTGGATTTAAAAAAGAAAAAAAAAAAGTAATTCCATCCCTAAATGTTTTTTAAAAGCCTTAGGAGCTGTGTTATCACGGCCGTTATTGATGACATCATTATTATGTATGGGAGTGAATAATAACCCGTTATCGGCCATTTCTTCTCTCTTTTTGTCACCAGCTAGATGTAAAGGTTAGGTAATTTGTTTTAATGTTAAAAAGTGTCAGCCGCTTTGGCCATGCACCGTTCTCCCGATAAATCCCACACTTAGAGGGAGCGTCGCTTCACTCGGCTCCCCCCGGTTAAAAAAAAGTCCCAAATCCACAAATTCTCATGAAAATGGATTTAACGCTTAGTTTGGTCGACAGTCTGTTATTTATTTAAATCAGAGGGAAATACTGACAATGATTATCCACTATCACCACAACGGAATATTATTCTCCGGGTTTATAAACGATGTTCAGGTACCAGACAGCAGCTCGAATTAAATAACATGTATTTAATTTTATATAAGATAATATGAGATAAGCTAAGGTTTTCTGAATCCCTGAGGGGAATTTGGGTGTTACATACAGTTAAAGTGGAATATATACACATATACACACACACACACACACGCACTCACGTGCGCATGCACGCACACAAACACACACACACACCCACACACACACACACATACACACACAACACACACACACACACACACACACACACACACATACAGTATATGTATATAGATAGATAGATAGATAGATAGATAGATAGATAGATAGATAGATAGATGGATGGATAGATAGATAGATAGATAGATAGATAGATAGATAGATAGATAGATGGATGGATAGATGGATAGATAAAAGCTATATATACTGTATCTATATATAAATATATATATATATATATAGATACTGTCATTATATATACACAAACAGGAGCGAACAGGGAGTATTATATCGTAAAGAACAAATATATAAATATACTTTAAAGTATTCTATCTATCTATCTATCTATCTATCTATCTATCTATCTATCTATCTATCTATCTATCTATCTATCTATCTATCTATCTATCTATCTATCTATCTATCTATCTATCTATCTATCTATCTATCTATCTGTCTGTCTGTCTGTCTGTCTGTCTATCTATCTATCTATCTATCTATCTATCTATCTATCTATCTATCTGTCTATCTTTCTATCTATATATCTATATGTATACTGTATGTATGTATATATATATACATTTACATACAGTATACATATATATATATTTCCACTGTATATGGCTATATGGTATATACTACAGTAGCAGTATGTTTATGATATTAATAATTATAATGGTATATATCTGTATATACCTAAAGGGTTTCATTTCACCAAAACAAAGGAAAAAATATCTGGACAAACGCTGCGACATGCAGCGCGGTGTGGCTGAGGGGGGACCAGCCCACATACAAAGACATTTTGATACAGCATATTCCCCAAAGATGAATGGCTGTTTGGCGGTATGGTCGTGCAGAACAATGGAAGGGATTTCAGGAAAATGGGCTTTTGGGGGTGGCACTGCGCGCGTACATACATTGTGGAAGGAGGAAGGAGGATGGAGGGGGGGGGGGGGATCAGCACGCTTGAGCGCATTTAAATTTACACAAACTCTGTTGGAATGACAGTGATAAATGTTACACTCTATTCTACAATATGTTTAATGCATAGGTCTGAGGAGTTAAGTTTCCCCCTCTGGTGCGGAGCTGCGGCTCTACTCACTACGACGTGTTACATCACATTCCCTTCCATTAAAATGCCAAGTGGCCCAGTGAAGACAGCGCGGCAATGTGACACCGAATTTGTTTACCTGTCGGCCGCCCCATCCCTCATTTCTCTGCATGGTGTTGCCGTGTTTGTGGGTACGTGTGTGTGTTTCATATCTGTTGAGGTGTTCCGAGCTCGCGTTGTTTCTGGCTTTTTGTAAAATATGAGTAAATATGAACCCCAAAAAACCCTGTAGTGATGAAACTGTTTTGTAGCCAATAGTTGGAATTCAAACAGGGTTTTTATATCAATCCTTACGGCTTGTAGCGTTGGGACGAGACAAATATATACATAAACAAAATAAACATTACACAAAAATAAATCGTATTTACTCTACCTCTACTTCTACTCTGCCTCTACTTCTACTCTACCTCTACTCTACCTCTACTCCTACTCTACCTCTACTCTACCCCTGCTTGTACTCTACTCCTACTCCACCACTACTCTACATCTACTCTACTCCTACTCCACCGCTACCATACCTCTACTCCTACTTTGCCCCTACTCCACCTCTATTCTTACTCTACCTTTACTCCACTCCTACTCCTACTCTACCTCTACGGCTACTCTTCCACTACTCTACCTCTACTCTACCTCTACTCCTACTCTACCTCTACTCTACTCCTACTCCTGCTCTACCCTTACTCAACCTCTACTCCTACTCTACCTCTACTCTACCCGACTCCTCCTCTATCTCTACTCTACCACTACACTACCTCTACTCTACCTCTCTTCCTACTCTAACTTTACTCAACTCCTACTCTACCTCTACCTCTACCTCTTCTCCTACTCTACCTCTACTCTACTCCTACTCCCACTCTACCTCTACTCTATCTCTATTCTACCTCTACTCTACCTCTACTCCTACTCTACCTTTACCCCATCTCTACTCCTACTCTACCTCTACTCCAGCACTAATCTACCTCTACTCTACTCATACTCCTACTCTACCTCTAATCCTACTCTACTCCAACTCCTACTCTACCTCTACTCTACCTCTATTCCTACTTTACCTGTACTCTACCTCCACTCTACTTCTACTGTACCTCTACTCTACCTCTACTCTACCTCTACTTTCATTGTAAGTCGCTTTGGATAAAAGCGTCTGCTAAATGTAATGTAATGTAATGTAATGTAATGTACTCCTACTCTACTCCTACTCTACTCCTACTCCTACTCTATCACTGCTGTACCTCTACTCCTACATTACCCCTACTCTACCTCTATTCATACTCTACCTCTACTCCTACACCTACTCCTACTCTACTTCTACTCTACCTCTACTCCTATTTTACCTGTACTCTACTCCTCCTCCTACTCTACCTCTATTCTACCTCTACTCGGCCTCCACTCCTACTCTACCTTTGCTGTACTCCTACTCTACCTCTACTCCTACTCTACCTTTACTGTAGCTCTACTCCTACTTTACCTCTACTCCTACTCTACCTCTTCTCTACTCTTACCTACTCTACCTCTATACCTCTACTCCTACACTACCTCTACTCTACTCCTACTCTTACTCCACCTCTACTCTACCTCTACTCCAACTCTACCTCTTCTCTACCTCTACTCCTACTGTACCTCTATTCCTCCTCTACTCTACCTCTACTTGCAATCTACCCCTCCCCTACATCTACTCTATTGTGACTCGACTCGACGCCCCTCTACTCTACTTCTACATTACCCCTACTCTACCTCCCTCTACTCTACATCTACCTTACTACCAATACAATACTTCTATATGACCTCTGCGCTACCCTACCTCCTATATACTACTTGTGCACTTCCTGTCTCCTGCGCTAGGGCTTCCTGTTTAGGACTGTGACAAAACACTGTCGGCATCACTCTCCTCTGACACTGAACCGGAGAAGGCACACTCACACACATCACACACCAGCACTCTCTCTTTTTTCCAATCTCTCCAACACACACACACACACACACACACACACACACACACACACACACACACACACACACACACACACACACACACACACACACACACACACACTTACAGTCCCACACAGGCACGGATGCATTCAAATGGATTACAAGCAAGAGCAAGTCGGAGACCCTGACGTCCACGTGCACGTGCTCTCCTGGAAGCAGTGTGCGTGCGTGTGTGCGTGCGTGTGTGCGTGCGTGTGTGCGTGCATGCGTGCGTCTGTGTGTGTGTGTGTGTGTGTGTGTGTGTGTGTGTGTGTGTGTGTGTGTGTGTGTGTGTGCTGCTTCTGTACGTACACTGGCGCACGGGCTGATAAGATAGCATGCAGGCTTGATTTCTCTCATGGATAAGTGTTTAGGCTGACAGAACACCCGGAAAGACATGGAAACACATGAGCGGATGCTAACTGCAGGCTAGGGCTCTGGGGCAGGAGTTTGAAAAAACACCATAGTATTTCAGATATACCATGAAGAAAGATTGTGTTGCTTTTTTTTTTTTGACCCTGTTGCAACACCTCTAAGGGGTTTTCCTCCTCCGTGCCATGTCAGCAGCATCGTGTGCAGCATTGTGCCCCAAGATACAGTAGGTTTTATCAGTCTATATTGGACTGACCTGCTCCTTGGCTTTCAAATCAAACCGATTTTGGACGGCTTTGTTTCTATTTATGTTGAGACGACTAAGAAACCACAGTGACCATGACTATTTATACCATGACACCTTGAAAATTATGGATAGGAAATGTGGCAAATCTTTTGGCAATTTAGTGCCCCAGATGGGCTGTAATGTCCTCGTTCTCATCCTCTTGAACCACAAACAGTGCAGAGTTAGTTTTTTTTTAGTTTCAGGACCAAAACAACCGGATGTCTTCCAAAGTATGCTTTTAAAATAAATGTGCAGTCAAGAGCAGCAAGTAAGAGTAAGGAGTAGTAGTCAGAAGAAAGACTGGGTGCGCTGCAGAAATTACATTTTTTATGTATTACATGTTAATGCAGTGTCTTAAATTGCTCTTTAACATTTATTTTCTCCCATTCATTCAAGTAAAAAAAACAAAAACAGCTACTGTTTTACACTTTATCCCAAGAATTAATCTCGTTGGGGAAAATAATCTCGATCAGTACTCTGTTTGTGGCTATATATGTTTGGTATTTCAATGAAATCGTGGCGTTAAAACGGTATCCATCCATAAGATGGTATCTGTATCTGTGTGGGTGGACTACATGGAAAGCCCTAGAATTCCATTTAAAACTGCAACTTCTTTTAAACTTCCACCGTCTTCGCTTTAAGACGGTCCATTTCCTCTAAACTAAACCTTCTTCGAAAGTGTGCTGTTTTTTTTTTTTGGTGAATGTTCATCCATACGCACAGTTTACTGACCTTTCGCTTCTTGCGTGTGTCTGATCTTTTGGCATTGTGGCCGCGAAAGGCGGCGGACACCAACAATGTAAACAGCAAATACTGTAGTCGAGCCCATGCACATTTTAGTGGCTGTTTCTTATGAAGTTTCTTACCAGCTTTTATGAAGGCTCCTTCATTTGTCTCGTTGTGTGATTGCTGTTTTTTTTTTTTTCTCTTCTTACCACAATAACCGCGATGCTCCCTCAGCGGCCCAACACCGCGCCAGTGACAAACAAGCGTCATGGGCGGCACAAAGATTGAAGTTTCTCAGTGTTCTTATGTTCTTTAGCTTTATGAACCGTTCAATAGCCCGGGTCCCCGGCTCACCCGGGTTGGGTGTAAAAAAAGCCCGGCATATGTAAACAAACAAGCCCAAACTTTGTGTGATTTACGGCACCGCTGGGTTTTTTTGGGGGTGGGGGTGGCGGGGGGGATCCTTCACCACCTCCAGCCAGCCGTCCCACCAGCAGACAGCTTGAGCACTTTCGATTTTATACCTCAGCAATTTTTATAGCGTCTTTAGCTCTGCACGCACAGACCTCGCCATATCCTGTGGAAAGAGAGAGCACGAGGGAGAGACGAGAAGAGGGGAGGAGGAGGAGGAGGAGGAGGAGGAGGAGGAGGCAAATGACAATATTGGAGAGGGAAAAATTGGAGGATGGAGGGACGGAGGGATGGACCATGCCGAGCAGGTCGGGGCCACGCCGACGCCCACGTCGAGTCGTCGTGTCACTGCGCCCCTGGGATTGGGCGCCGGTCTTCTCCCGTCCCGTGCAGCGGTTCCCCTGATTTGATTGGCCGATGGGATGGCGCTGAACGGGCGCTTCCTGCCCAGATTAAGTAAGGAAGAGTAGCCAAGCCGCGGAAAAGAAGGCTTTAGCATCTCCGCAAGGTTGCTGTAACTGATACTGTGCCGTTATAATTAAAGGTTCCAACTGAGGGAGCCATGATGCTTGATGCAGGACCACTCTGCCGCCATCTTCCCAGGAAAGAGGAGGAGGAGGAGGAGGAGGAGGAGGAGGAGGAGGAGGAGGAGGAGGCAGGGCGGCTAGCCCCCTCCAAAAAAATGTCATTTTAACCCTCAATGAGATGTATATTGTTATTATTATAACTTTATCACTTTTTATCTTGTTTTTTTTACTGTTGCATATAAGCATGTATATTTGTGAATTTGGTGTACAGCATCGTACCCTAAAGCATGTTTTACACCGAATCCGTAAACTCATTCGACAGTCAGATCCTCCCCCTCGTGGATGTCGGGTGAACTGAGTTTCGCACCACAAAATATGGCGGGGAAAATGGGAGAGCCTGAATTTATCCAACGGTGGGTTCGGTATCTTATCTCATCTCATCTGATCTCCATGAGGGTGTTTAAATAAGGTCAATATATTTTCATCTGGTGTGTGCTATGAGCGAGGAACTGACTGCACAACTCATTGTTGTTAAATCTACATCAGGATCTTTAATGTGTGTGGAATTCTCATTGTCATTGAGATATTCCCAAATATAATAATAGAAATAATAATAATAGTGCACTTTATTTGTGGAGCACAATTCATACGACGATGCAACTCAAATGCTTCACAGAGAGAAAAAATATACATCAATTACAAAGTGCACAAAGTCAAACATTAAAAGATAATAAAATAATAAAACATAGCATGAGCATTGAATAATGTTATCAATAAACAGATTAAAAAAAAACATTCAGAAACTTGAGACTCATTTTTTCCTTACTATTGATAATCAAAAGCTAAAAAAGGTTGCAGAAATGAAAATAAATTGTGACAGAATGCTGCGTCCCCAATCGTTTTCCAACTACGATGTTGACGAGATATTAAATCAATAAATCAATGCATTATCACTGATAAACACCATATTGACGCCGCCCTGGCATCAGCCTCTCTCTGTATTCACTACTCTCGCCTTTTCCAACAAGGTTAGCCTGTTCTTTAAATCTTCGCACATTCCCATTTATTTCATCTTACACCTGACAGAAAATCGGATGTGACAGTAGAAAAAAGAAAAAAGAAAAAAGAAAAGAAATTGGGGACAGTGGTGGAAATCTGCTCGTCGCCATTAGAGCTAATGTCACTCTCCCGTGCCAATCCCTCATCATTTTTTGGGCCTCATTGCCCTATTTTTCCCTCAATGATATTAAGTATTCAAAGCTCATTTACATTCTTATTTTTCAATTTACTGCCGCAGTAGTTTAATTTATTCCATATAATTCCTTTTTCTGAAAGGGACATTAATCATTGACGGTACGTTTTACTGCTTCTGCAATATATATTTTTTTTGGTTTTCAATGAGACAAAGGGATAAAAAAAATAAATAAAAAAGCTTTAACACCAAATCCTTGAGGTAAAAAAAAAAAAAAAAAAAAAAGGCAAAATAGAGGATTTTGATTTCATTGTTGGATTTTTATTGATCTTGATGTTTGCTTGTTCAGATCACATTATCAATCAATCAATATATTCGATTGGACTGAAGAAAGATGAGTCCGTCATGGGTTTTCCTTTCACCGTTTCTAGATGGATTCCAGTCTGATCGTTGGAGAAACTTTCCCCCCCAAAAAGTTATTGGTTTTAGTTTCTTTATTTTTTATTTTATTATTTTTTCTCTTGTTTTGTTTTGAAGGGGTGTCATGTGTGGAGGTTTCATTTGTCACCACGGTAACAAATAACACTGATATCAATAAGGGCCTGGTTGCTGGTTCTATATTTCCGCTCTGTTAAGCTGGAGGGCAGAGCGCCCTCATCCTCCTTTCTTCCTCCCCCCTCCTCTTTTCTTGTTGTTTCTTCATCCTTTCACATTCATTTTATGCTTGGCTATGCCGTGGCCTATCAGTGTATTAATGCCGCGGCTTAAGCCAAACAGCCCCGGCGTGAGATAAGCCGTCATGTGACCACTTCCACCCGCCCCCCCCCCTCTTCCTCATCCTCGTCCCCTGTCCTCCTCCTCATCCTCCGCTGCCCTCCACCATCATGAGACCATCGAAGACCCTCCTAAATCATTTTATTATATTAATCCGTTCTTCTTTTCTCCCCGGTGACGAGGAGGGACATTGCACGTCTTCATTTGTTTTTTTCGACTTGTTGGATGGAGAGGGGCGCTGACCTTCCTCCTTCTCGGGCTGGGGGGTGGGCGGGCAGGGCGGGTGGGTGGGATCGGGGGGGTGTTTTTTGATTGGTGGGGGAGGTGGGGGTGGGGTAGGGTCGGGTCGGGGGTGGGGGGGGGGGTCTCGGGGAAATGAGGAAGGGTCTGTAAACTCTGATACATAATACGGCGAGAGCCATAATACTCTGTGCATGGCCGCTCGCAGGCCTCTCCCTCTAATCACGAGGAGAAGACCCCGCTGTCTTGTCTCACTCCATAAACTCTCTCTTTCCCCCAAAGAGAGAGAGAGAGAGAGAGAGAGAGAGAGAGAGAGAGAGAGAGAGAGGGAGAGCGAGCGAGAGGGAGAGAGAGAGCAAGAGACAGGGGACGGGGGGCGACAATGTCACTTGTAAATCCCAAATTAAAGTCAACTGCCCAAAGCCTCTCGCCTCCATCCAACCTCCCCCATCCATGTTTTTCCCTGGAAGAGAGTGAAAGGCGAACATGGAGGGACATGGAAGGTGGATGGAGGGACATGGAGGGACATGGAGGTTGGAAGGACGTGGAGGGACAACATGAAGGGAGATAGAGGATGAATGGACATGGAGGAAGAAGACAACATGGAGAGGTATGGAGGATGGCGGGACATGGAGGGAAGAGGGACATGGAAGATGGAAAGACATGGTGGATAGAGGGAGGACATGGAGGGACATGGAGGATGGGGCAACGTGGAGGATGGATGGACATGGATGGACGTGGAGGGAGATGGAGGGACATGGGGGGATATGGAGGGTGGAGGCACGACGGTGTGTCTATGAGTGGTCACTTTGTCCACTGGCTGGTGCCACGCTCTGACGCCATGCATGGATTTCATGCGCTGTGAGGTTCCTGCAGCATCTGGACCAGACTGACAACAAGCCCAAAATACCCAAAATACGCACACGCACGCATGGGAGTGCACACACGCACACACACACACACACACACACACACACACACACACACACACACACACACACGGACACACGCACGCACGCACGCTCGCACGCACACGAACACAGACACACACAAACATACACACGCACATAAAAGAGCAGTCAAAAGAAAAGAAAATAAATTATTTCAATTGAATAGAAATTAAACTTAAAATGTCTCCCATAGGGATTAATAAAGTATATACAATTTGAAATACATAAAAATGTCCCCCCACATATAATTTCGTTTTATTTCAAATTTGGTTTTGAGGTGAATTCTAATTTAATAATACAATAAGATAAAATAAAAAAAGAGCGTCTTCTTTTCATATGCGGGCTGGCGAGTTGGAGAAGCAGGAGGAGGAGGAGCAGGAGGAGGAGGAGGAGGAGGAGGAGGAAACGTCCTCCTTCAAGGCAATCTGCTCATTAAGATAATGTGTTAGTTCCAATTAAACGAACATTAAAATGTCGCCCCATAAAGAGTTGGAGTCAGCGTTCTTTTTCCCCCAACTTGCTCTTTTAATTACATCGTTCCTCTCCTGTCATTAAGGATATTAAAAATTCATTAACAAGAATAGTCCTGTCCCACAGCCACAAATCACAGCGACTTTCATCTCACGTCGTCAAAAGATTACGGCCGTTAGTGATTCAACAGGTTCCGGTGGCGCTAAATTATCAAGTTGTTAAAGCAACAACCAGGATATTTTAACATGAGATTTAACAAAGGAAAATTTAACCGGCAAATAACTATTTCTGGGGGTTATTTTATATGTTAGATGTATTTATCCTTTCATTAAATCAACATTTATTTGCAGCGCCCTCTCCATTTTCTTGCTCTTGTTTTTTTGTTTGTTTCATCCAATGTGTTTGTGGCGAGCTGGAGCTGTTTTACTGCGTCACTATTGAACCGTGCGGCTGCCGCCACCGCCGGACATGAACTTGTCCATGAATAACATGAGCCCTCAGCAGGAAAGAAAAAAAAAAAGGGGGGGAAAGGCACAAAAAAACTTAAATAAAAAGCCGAAAAGTCAAATTTCTGTCGAGACGCAGGTGTTTTTTTGTTGGGTTTTTTTCAACGGTACATTCTCTTCATGTACAATGTAGAGTTTAACTTGCCGGGTGTAATCTTAGGGGGATTTCACATGATAATGAATAACACAGCCGACCTGCAGAAGGTGTCTCTCACTGTGAACATGATTATTGGGTTTGGCATCGAATCAAGGTGGAAGATTAAAAGAAAAATGACACCCAGCCGCCAAATGTTTCTTTGGCACAGAGAGGTTTTTCATAAACTAAAAAATAATTTCCCTTGTGGACGTATCGTACAAATTGTAATCAGTACCAGCAAAAATAAATAAGCCGCCATTGGGGAATGATTGACGAAATATGACTGACGGATAGCAATGGATGGGTATATTTATTTACTTATTTTTTATTCTTATGATATATTATTTTATTATTTATTATTATATTATTCATACATATATATACGGTATATATATTTAACCTTTTTACCTATATACCTACCTACCTTTTATTAATTTATTTTTATAATGCATTATCTTTATTTTTTACCTGTGTACCTACTGTACATACCTTTCCATCTACTTACATAGCAGTTACCTAATAAACTACTTAGCAATTACCTACCTACTAATTTATTTACTTATTTATATAAGTATAATATAACACTTTATTTATTTATTTCTACTATATATCTTTTTTTATTATTATTTATTATTTGTACCTATCTACCTTCCTACCTACATGAAGGGACATGAAGTGACTACTGACTTACTTACTCACTTACTTATTTATTTATTATTTTATTATATGATTTAGTTTTACCTACCTACCTACCTACCTACTTACGATTACCTAGATATTTACTTACCGACTTACTTGCTTACTTCCTTATTAAGCTATTTATTTATCTATTTATTCATTTACCTACCTGCCTGCACATCTGCCTACTTCCTTACTGACTTACCCACTTGCTTATTTATTTGCGTACATTTCAGACACTGATGGCTCTACTAAGTCGATGCAGAGCTTCACCTTGACTCTTCTTGTATTCACTGGATGATCATGACTACAATCAGTAGGACGCTGATAATAAAATATGAAATTTGCTTCTACGCCGGCCTCGCTTATATTTGCACTCACTCATGTAATTTGTATGAAAAATAGCATTATGAACTAATAGTGATTAATTGGAAAGCGGGGATTTCTTCCAGAGGTGTCTGCAGCAATTTGTAAAGGTAATACAGTCACAGTGCAAGTTTGGCAGGTGAGAATTCCAAATCTGTGATGTGACTAACTAAGCAGGTCGGATTTATGGATCAAGAAAAAGAGTGAAGTTAATAATATAGATTAGAAAACATTAAGGCCACAACCCGATATCACGGTTTTTCGTGCTCATACACTGTAGTCACAAAAACATTTTATGCATGGGTTTAAATTTCATTCTGTCTAGCACAAAATAAAAGCGGGATACTGTTTTTCCTCTATGGTAAATGGGCTGCATTTATCTATCGCTTTTCTAGTCATACGACTCAAAACGCTGATGGTGACGGCAGCCGTGCAAGGCACACACCCACTCAACAAAATCAGTGAGCTCTACCTCCTGAGCTACTGCCACTGCCCCTATTGAATGGTCTATTAAATTCAAGGTTGGGCGAGAATAGGGATATAGGGTCATGCCCTCAGTATGAATGTCATTCATAGATACAATTTAACTGTATATAAATGTCAGTGTTTGCGTGCCTTGCTGAAAATTTGAATGTACCCATCAGCCAGTGCGGTAAACATTTCCATGGTAACAACAAGTTCTACTATCAGAGACGTCGCTATTACACTTAAGATTGTGGGTAGTGCAGTATTTCTCCATTACATCACAAATAAAACATGTTTTTCCTAAAGGTGCAGTGTGTAGAATCTTGTAGCATCTAGCGGTGAAGTTGCAGATCGCAACCAACTGAATACCCCTCCCCAACATGGCAGATGAGAAAAATGCAAAATGCTCCCTCTAGAGCCAATGCTTGGTTGTCTGTTCTGGGCCACTGAAGAAAAAACATGAAGGTGCAACATGGCGGCCTCCGTGAAGCATACCCACACCCACATAGATAGAAACGGCTCTTTCTAAGGTAATGTGAACACGATTCTTATTTTCATGGGATTCAGTGGGGTACCAAGAGTTGATTCCAAGACCATTCACAATCTAAATTTAATAAACAGATTTTTCTTTTAACTTTGAACTATGTTTTAGGTTAACATATGTAGAGAGATTTCAGTGGACCCTAAACTGAAGTATTGACCTTTGAGCCCCGACCAGAGGTCACCTTTGAAGCCCTATGTCTCAGTAATTAAAAGAGCTACCAAAATAAGGTCAACTGTTTGGACAGCTCTGGACATGTACTTTTAAAGGGGTCATGGTGTCAATAGTGGGCGCCATTTAAAATGGCCTATCACATAATTCACGGCTTTGCAAATTACATATGAAAATTCTGACAACGCAGGTAATATATTCCCCAACCAAATTAACCTCAAGTAACACATGCCTGTCGTTTATCACCCATACCTTCTATTCCTTTTTAGGTTTGGAATAATATAACTACTTTACTCATAAGGCCATTGCATCAAGATGCACAACAAACTTGTGAAGAATTGTCATTCTTGTAGTTTTTAGGGTTAGGAAGGGTTTCAAACATTTCTAAATTATTGTGTTAATATTACACAATGTATATAATTATGAGTTTTTGCTCCTGTAGAAGCCACAAGTCCATATGATATCAACCTTGTGTTTTGTTTGTAATGTCATGTAGAAGTACTACATTACCCACAATCCTAAGTGTAACAGCATGTCTCTGATCGGTGGAGCTCGCTGTTACCATGCAAATGTTTACCGCATTGGCTGATGGGTACATTCAAATTTTCAGCCATGCTTGCAAACGCTGACATTTATAGACATTTAAATTGTATCTATGAGTGAATTTCATACTAAGGGTATGGCCCTATATCCCTAATCTTGCCCAACCATTAAATATGGAAAAAGCCAAACCAACAAAATTTCAACCCATGCATTTTAAATATGAATACATCCATGCAATAAAGTAAGAGTTTACATACTTTATTGCAAATTTTTTCAAACAATATGTTTAAACTGGGTGGATTACACTAAAAGTCTCAGAATTCCGTTCAAAACTACATTTTTGATACCATTCCAACTGAGGGCGGCGTTTTTTAGGAATGTTCATCCATTTCGATAGTTCACTGACCATGCATTCTTGCCGGGAAAGGTGGACCCCGCCACCAACAATGGGAACAGCACATAGAGCGGCACATGCATAACCCAAAGACATTGGGCGGCTGTTTCTTATGCAGCAGTGGCTACCCAAAAGAACGTTTCAAATTTGGTATTTCTTTCACAAAAATAATCTCGTGGTTTGCCACTTTGATTTAGGTAATAGGAAAGGGTTCAAGGATTACAGATCAGAAGGTTATCAGATTGGAACATTTTGGTAGGGGCAACCGTCTCCCATCTGAAATCAAGGAGCTGCAACAAGCGCTACCACAAAATCTTCCCGTCGAGAATATTTTAAAGATATATTTATTATATTTTATTAATTAAACATTTGATTACTCACACACATTGTGGTTTGTTCGAGTCCCAAATCTAGAAATTAATTTATATATATTTTTTTACCAATTCTAACATTGCAGGTTCATAACCTTTCCCACCAATAGAGCAATGAGTCATGAGCATAAGGTAGAAACGCGACGCAGAGCAATCGATTTAACCCTAACTGTCCTAAGAGGTCCTCCGATATTTTACAGCGTGACCAGCGGATGAACCCTCTCCATGCGTGGCTTCCACCTTCACTGAAAGCTGAGAAAAACAAAACATAACATCATTACATTATTAATATTTCATTAGCGGCCGTCGAGAATTGTATCTGTGCGCGGCTGCCACCGTACCAAGGAGGCCTCTGAAATATTCATCCACTCCTAATTAATTGGCATCGGAGGGGACGCTTTTCTTTTTTTTTTCAAGTGGCTCAACTGTAAATTAATCCAGGGATTAGACTTTGAAATATTCAGAGTATACTGGACGGCGGGCGGCATTAGTGTACCGAGTTGTGGAATCAAAAGAAACATTATCTTTACACATCTAATCCCTTTCCGAGCGGGCGTCACTCAATGTGTCTTTGGTAATGAGTGAACAGGCGAAGATAAGGATCTGATAAGATAAGATAAAACTTTATTAATCCCCATCGGGAAATGTTTGTATCACAGCAGCAAAAAAAAAAAAAAAACGAAAAAAAAAATCAAGTACAAAAGTCAAGAAAGGGATAAGGAGTAAGATGGAGATCAAATATAAAATATAAGATAGAAAGGACATATTGTTGGGAAGGAGGAACGAGACAGTTTTAATACACAGTCACTTTTATTGCGTGAGAGCACAGCAGTGATCAACTAATTTGACGAGGGGAAAATGCAGGAGCGTCCCTTCTCTACCTCATTGTCTCTGTAATGGTACCGCAACAAAACAGATGACCGGACGACCTAATAAAACCAACATGTGCAAATATAACAATCACTCAAACTGTCAAAGATAAATGAGAAACTAAACAAATAAACAAAGAACCACCGTAAAACACAGCCAAAACATTACTAATGCTGGGAGTAGCACAATGCTAGCTAGTAGTACAGAGCCCAATGTGGGCAAGTGGCAGTTGCGCTATAGTAAGTGAGTATACAGTACTATACTTGCTCCCTCCTTTCACCCTACTAGGTCCCTACTACCATCCTACTACATCCTACTACCACCCTACTATATTCCAACTACCTCCCTGCTACCACTCTACTACACCCCTACTACATTCCAACTACCACCCAACAAAATCCCTACTACCTCTCTACTAATATTACCCTACTACATCCCTACTACCACTCTATTACATCCCTACTACCACCCTACTACATCCCGACTACCACTCTGCTACATCCCTACTACATCCCTACTACAGTACCACCCGACTACATCCTGACTACCTCCTTACTAATAATAGCCTACTACATCCCTACTACCACGTTACTACATTTCTACTGCCACCATACTACATTATGACTACATCCCTACCACCACCCTACTACTAACATACTGCCTTCCTGCTACCTCCCTGCTACCACATGCACTTATTGAATCTCATTGACCATCAATGGCCAATATCAGCCCAAAACAGCTCCAGCCATCACATTACATCAGAAATCAACAACAACATTCAAACATCTCCAAATAAAACACACACACACACACGCACGCACGCACGCACGCACACACAATGACGACAACAACAACAACAACAACAACAACAACAGCAACAACAACAACCTCCTTATCACCACAACCTCGATATCAATCCAACATCACTCACTCTTATTCCAGTCATATTAATTTCAGCTCAGTCTTAGAGGACCACGCTATCGATCAGGGTGTTTTTGTATGTGTTTATGTTTTTCGAGGTATGCACAGTCGTTCATGCTGTTGCACTTGTGTGTGTGTGTGTGTGTGTCTGTGTGTGTGTGTGTGTGTGTGTGTGTGTGTGTGTGTGTGTGTGTGTGTGTGTGTGTGTGTGTGTGTGTGTGTGTGTGTGTGTGTGTGTGTGTGCGTTTGACTTGTTTTGACGCCTCGCAGCCTGTGTCGGTCTGGGGTTGGAGATCCATCAAACCCTGACAGCTCCATTGTGCCTCCATGCCGTTCTTCACCGGCTCAAATATCACTTTCAATTAAAGAAAAAAAAGTTCATAGCCAGAAATTGAGGTGATTTTTCCTTGAATACTGCGACAAATGGAGCCATATCGACTTGCACATTTGTATTTTATGCATTAAAAAAAAAAAAACGATTGACAGAGATTTTTTGTAAGCAGCAAATTAGAACTTACAGTCAACCAAATTTTCAGTTTCAAGATTTCAAAATTTTTCGTCGTCACATGAATCTAAATGAATGACTTGACGACGGACTGTTGACTTAATTTCGTGAGACGTGAGCGTTTAATTCCAAATGTGGGATATGTGTCATTGTTTTGAAGTATTTACAGATCAAGACACAATTTGATGTCCATTTTGGTGTCTTTCATATAAAATCTTATGTATGTAATGTATGTAGATGTCCCATGTATCGTTCCATCCCATCTGTCTTTCCTTCTCTTTAATGTAGAAATTCAGGTACAATTCCCCTGGCTCACAGCTGTCATTCTTCGAGCCAAATTATAATAGTCATACCTTAAACATATGTGTCACTTCTCAAGATTTAAGACCGCACATAAAATGACACCGTGTCTCAGAATTAATCTTATTTATGTGAAACAAATCACTCTTTAGACCGCTTGAATTGAAATAAATGGGTTAGAGGCTAACTGTGCACTGATGCTTTTGACTCTTTTCTTCTTGGTCTATTCTTCTTGGAACAGACTATTCCATTCTATTCTCGTCTATTCTTCTTTCTGTCTGTTCCTCTCAGTGATTATTTGTCAAAGCGGCGGTGAGCGGACGTCCTAAATAGACAGCCACATCACAAAAATCGAATTACTCCTTTTCCCCCCGAGGAGTATTAATTAAATCCTTCAGAAGGATTTTTAAAATGATACCTTACTCCAAATCACCAATCGCAAGCTACGAGAGGCTCTCTGGATTCCAGAAATGAATGAATGAATGAATGAATGAACGAATGAATGAATGAATGAATGAATGAATGAATGCATGAAGGAGCGGGTGTGTGAATGAGTGATTGCTGCTGTGACAGGCTCGCTGTGATGGAATAACACATTCTGTTGAACAAATAGGCCCCTGAGTGCCGGCCGCGGTCCCTGGAGTCCACCCGTCTGCGGCCCCCCAGGCCAAGCATGGATATACACACTGACAAGCACTCGGCAAGGCTCTACCCCAATGCTAATGCACACACACACACACACACACGCACACACGCACACACGCACACACACACACACACGCACACACACACACACACACACACACACACACACACACACACACACACACGCACACACACACACACACACACACACACATATGGAACTCACACAGAAGTTGGTGTGTACATTCCAAATGGCTGATTAAGAGATGTGTGGATATACTGTATATTTGTGTCCAGGAAAGACGACAAGTCAAGGATTCTATATTCACATTCACCATTGAACTAAAATAAAAAGCTGTATACTTTCATAAGAAAGACAACCTCAAATATGATAAATATACAATAACCTAAACATCAACAATAAACAACGCAACAAAAACCTAAAAATGAAATCAAATTAATTCTGTTTTTAATTTATAATGTAAATGAACCAACGATCAGTAGAAAATTGGACATTACCCAATAAACCTAATGAGAAACAATAGAGATAAACCTTAAAGAAAATAATAATAATAATAAAAGAAAATAAATATAAAACGCTTTTTGGTAAGCACACTCAGATAACGCTTTATTAATCCCTGGAGAGAGTTAGAAATTAAAATGAGATAAGAAGTAACACATGTGCAACACATCCACCCAGACAAGGTAAGATGGAGTAGCACAACGCTGACCGGGGGCTGGTGAGACCAACATGGGCAGGTGGCAGTTTTGTGTTGGGAGTGGATGACCTTCGCTAATCCAGCTCCACCTTAAACCCAGGCCTCCACCACGATCTGCCGCCAGCATTGCACTGCAAGGCCTTGACGCGCAAAACGCAACATCATCGAGGGAAATTCCGTCATTGAGTACGCACACACGCACACGAACACGCACACCCACACACACACACACACACACGTGCACACACACACACACACACACACACACACACAAGAAGCGAGACTGAGGGAGGATTATTCACATTCAACATCGAATTTGAATCGAAACAAGCGGAATACTTTGGCTGCTACTTTGGAACGGGATGACCTCAGCTAATCCAGCTTCACCTTAAACCTCAAGCCTCCTCCCTCGCCAGGTCTTCATGGGGCAAAAGCCAAACATCATCTAGGGAAATTTCCGCCATTGAAGGGAAAAAAAAAAAAATAAAGTATTCTCCTGGGTTTTACCTTGTGGCAGCAGTGTGCTGTGCAGGCTTCCCCCCCCCCACCCCCCCCGCACATGAAAATTCCTCCTGGGCCGCGGCGACGGCAGCAGCGAAGGCACTGGTGCTCGGCAGAGCCCTCTGAGACCCACTGCTGCAGGGGCCCGAACGGCAACACCACGCGGCGGCCGCCATGATGTCACGGGGTCAGACACCGGGGGCCATTGTAGATCTGCGCTCCAGCATCTGCAGCAGAGAAGAAAAAGAAACACCCTCCCGGGCGCCTTCCTTTGACACATCTCCCCCCCCCCCCTACACTTTTTTTTTTTTCCGAACGGGCGTTGGACAAAAGCCACAGTTTCTTGTGTGATATCCTGTTAAGGCTGTTCTGGAGTCAGCCGAGCGGAGAGCCTTGCTTCAGAGAGCCGGGGCAACATCATTCAGCCGCCACCTTGTGATCCACGGCACACAGCAAGCCCTGTGGTCCACAGCTCAATGGCCAGGGGAGAAAAAAAAGCCCTTTGCACATATGCATGTTGCTGCTTTTTCACTGCCAAAACACACACATACACGTGAGTGCAAACACACGCATTAACGTTGGTATAGTGAAGGCAAAGAAAACCAAAACTTCTACGTACTGGTCACCGCACTAGGAAAAAGTTCTAAATTGTGGCCGAATGGTGTAAAAAAAAAACCATCTGCGATCGTCAACATATAGAATCAGGTATCATCAGAAAGCAAAGTAAAGTTCAGCTGAAAATTGTGACCTTTCCTTTCAAACGGGGAAAATCTACCGTGCGTTGTAACTTTGGACATTGGGTTTTGGAACACATCGCAGCTTCCTCTTATGAAGACACTCTGCAGGAACCGTATAAAGTATATCTGACATCCCAACAAGTAACTGCTGTTGAATGGACCCTGTGTCGGGAACAATGGGAAACAAAAGCCATTGTGTTCACATGCTCAGAGGGAGCATATATATATATATATATATATATATATATATATATATATATATATATATATATATATATATATTTATATAGACGGTGGCCTCAGAAGGACCCTCTGTTTTCTATGGAGCCCAATTACACCACAGAGAAGTCTATAATTAACACTCCCCCTACAGGGTAATCAAACAGAATCTCAATTAATAGCAATGCCGATGTATTGAGGAAAGGGGGTTGGGGGCGATATGCGGAATGCATTTCTCTGGGGCAAACATGATAGAATTACAAAACGAGCAGCTTGCAAACTGTCCGGGCTTTGATGAAGAAACATTTAATTATCCCCCTGGTAGTAGAAGGTCCCCTATTGTCTAAAGCTAATTTGTCCCTTTTGGGCAACGTCCCCCGGCCCAGGCCTGTCCCGTCTCAGGTTTCGCCCGATGCCACCCCTGGATATATCAGCGTCCCCTGCCCCACAGCCCCAGACACTATTTTGTTTGTTAAGTGTTGCCCCAAAGATCCGGGTCCCTCTCGGGAGGAGATGAAAGGAGGAGCAGAATGGCCGCCCTCGGAGAGAAAGGATCAAGCGGGTCAATTTCCTCCGACTTTGTCACCGACCTGGAGTTTGTGTTCCCTCCTTCGCTCCACAAAGGCGGCCATTGGACTCGGAAACCCCTCGCCCCCCGCCCCCCCCCCGGCCCCCGTTTTGATTCGGAGGAATAATAGATGGCGACGGTCGGCCTTCAAAGCGGCTTTATTTATTTTTTACGTGAAACGGGAGAGGACACTCCCCGGCTCGGAAGGGGACGTCCAAACAGAAAGCAGACACTGTATCATTCTCTCAGATATCTACACAAACCCCCGGTGCCACGGTGTGAAAACAAGTCTCTCGAGGAGGAAACTTTGTTCAAACACGGCAAAAAATAAATAAATGTTGCACAATATTTCCCTCGCAGTATATTATTTCCACCGTTTTTTTTTGTTGTTTTTTTTTTGCCCGTCGTTATCGCTGCTCTTCTTGTTTTCATTTTGGCTCATTTATCCTTGAACAATTTCTCATGCTTTCCCAGATGATGAAATTAAATATATTCACATTAACACTGACAGTGGATCCAGTTCACATTCAAACGCAATTTAAAAAGGGGGCATATATTTGCATAGTGAATTAAAATTAAGACCTAATTATGCAAGTAAATTATCCAATGTGACTGCGGATGGTTTTCGATTCACTTAATATCTCATTTTGTGAGACAATAGTCACTTGATAGTCCAAACAGAACCACACTCATATTGCCGCAGACTGACACAATGGTGTTAAATATTCAGGTTGGTATTTAATTACCAAATAAATAAATCATAAAAAATAGAAGCCGAAAATCTCCAAGCACTGCTTCTTAAATACACCTCGACAAATCCTTCTCCCCCCGGGACTCAGGTTTCATATAGATCCACTAATTCATTTTACATGAGGCCCTTTTGTCAGACATACTGCATTGGTGAAAATGATATAGGCGCAGGGTTCATGTTGGGTCAAATTCACAAAATTAAATTACACATTTTATTTATACAACTCACTGTTCCTTCAACAGCTGACAAACATCTCTTGGTATCGGTTCAACAGGGTAGAGTTGCAGTTGACCTTTCCTTATTTGTTATACAATAATATGTGTGTAAAGTCACCATCAAAGACAGTGTGATGTCATGTATGAATATATTAATATTCTTGAAATTAAATTGTTTT
>NC_137202.1:6060622-6083122 GCF_960531495.2 Zeus faber | reverse complement strand
TAAACAAGTGCTATATAAATGGTATGTGGCGATCTTAACATAAAAATATATATTATATTAATAACTCATGAACAGAATCACTGAAAATAAATGGGAAAGTAAATCAGTAAATCAGGGGTTGTGGTTTCTGTGTACTGCCAAAAAACGTGTCTTTGAAGAGGTGAACAGGTGGAAGTGTATGGAGAGGGGGAGAGAAAGAGAGAGAGAGAGAGACACGGAACAGGTCGAAGTGTATTGAGAGGGGGAGAGAGATATGGAGAGAGAGACAGGGAACAGGTTGAAGTGTGTGGAGAGGGGGAGAGAGAGAGGGAGAGAGAGAGACAGGGGGAGAGAGAAATTGAAAAGGATTGTCTCTCTCTCTCTCTCTCTCTTTCTGTGACGTAGGAAGAGATGGGGTGATATGGGTAAAAGAGAGGTGTAATTTGCCCCCCCCATCCACCTCAACCACCCTTGTCTCTCCACCTTTCTCCCCCTTTCTCTCTCTCTCGCTCTCTCTCGCTCTCTCCCACCTCTCTCCCACCTCTCTCTAGCTCTCTCTCTCTCGCTCCCTCTCCATTCCCCCCTCGCTCTCTCTCTCTATTTCTGTGACATAGGAAGAGATGGGGTGATTGGGGGTTAAAGAGAGGTGTACTTTGTCCTCTCTCCCACCCCCCCCTCTCTCACTCTCTCTCTCTCCCTCTCTCTCGCTCTCTCTCTCTCTCTCTCTCTCTCTCTCTCTCTCTCTCTCTCTCTCACTCCCTCTCTCCTCAGGTTAAACAGCATGTGTTCATCCAGGCTTGAAAATGGCCCTTGTCCACCCCTCTCTGTCCACCATCACCCAACGTTACATTTCTTTTTCCCGCGGCTGTTTGTCGTTTGTCCGTTGTCACGGTTACAAGCTCAAACACCATTTATGGACTGGCCGACCTCAAACAACCACAAATTTTTTTATCTGTTACTGGGCACCAAAATAACAATTAGTTACAACCTATATACCAATATAACATACACTATATCAGAGAATTAATCATTTAAAAAGTATTGAAGTAAGAGTATTGAAGTAATATGAATTTTATATACATATAATTATGTGCAAATATGTGTATTTATTTATTTATTTATTTATTTATTTATTTATTTATTTATTTATTTATTTATTTATTTATTTTATTTATTTACCCTATTCAAATGTTTCAGTTTTCACATTTGAATATTTTAATTCTATCCATGCCACATTGACTGGATTTTACATTGATTTTTTGCAGCGTTACATCTCAATCCCGGCACTTTTATCAAGGTTAAAGAGTGTGAATACGACCCTATTAATCAGCCGATAGTTCACACAACACAGCGGCACTTGTATTTAATGAATACGGCTAAATAGCCTAAACGCAATTTAATCCCCTCCATCAAAGTATGATTACAAAGGACGGGTCTATCAAGTGGTCCTTTCATTTGGTTAACATGATCAAATTGACTTCTTTGTCGTGAGAGATGACACCGGCAGTAATTAATTTCTCCATTAAGGGAGTGGACAATGTGACAGCCAGGCAAACACAACCCTACGCCACAACTTGGGTTGGGGGGGGGGGGGGCATAGACGAACACTGCGCCGCCGTGCAAGTATAATCGCATTATGTTCATTAAAGCATGGACACCGCTGTCTGTCAGCAGCATAGCAGCATACCGTATCATCAGTATAGTGGAATATCACCAGTATAGCATCATATCATCAGTATCGCATCATATCATCAGTATAGCATCATATCATCAGTATTGCATCATATCGTCAGAATAGCATCAGTATAGCAGCATTTTTTAAATCCCTCTTGGGTAGAATAATTCTCTGCATTTCCCCATGCTAATATGATATGGAGGAGATTGTTAGGAGCAGTGGGCTTCCACGTCGTGGAGGGGACCACCTCCAGATCTTGCCCGATGCCTTGCTCAGGGCAGGAGTATCTATGCCTGGGTTCAGACCCAGAACCTTCCTGCTGGGAAGCGACAGTGCTAAGCACTGAGCCGCCATGACACACCCATACACGTATACATCATCATACTGGACGTCGTCCGCATAGCGGCGTATCATCAGCGTATCTGCACATGCAGCAGATTCCACCGCTCCCATGCACGCACGCATGGCAGATAATGAACTTTTTAAAAATTCATTTCAAATGAGTCAAGTGGGATGATAAAGCCTGTGGGGGGGGGGGGGGGGTTCAAGAGCTGTTGTAAGGTGCCTTGAAAATATGGAGGTGCATTTTTTACTATTTTTACTCTCTCTCCCTCAAAATGTTTTAATCATAAATAGTGGTGATGAGGATGATTTAGTGAGTTGATATTCCCTGCATGGGGAGGATATCCCAAATACCTCCTGTACTTTACTGATGAATAACACCCCCCCTCTACTCTTTATGTGTGTGTGTGTGTGTGTGTGTTTGTGTGTGTGTGTGCGCGCATGTGTGCGTGTGTGCAAGTGTGTGTGTGTGTGTGTGTGTGTGTGTGTGTGTGTGTGCGTGCGTGCGTGTGTGCGTATGCGTGTGTGTGTGCGTGTGTGCGAGTGTGCGTGTGTGTGTGTGTGTGTGTGTCCGCAGGCCTTCTGCTTGCCTTCTGGGGGTTTTCTTCGATAGAAAAAGTGAAACCAACAGTTTTCTCCGCTTCCAGCAGCGGGCCCCGCAGGCTTCTCCCCGGGCGAAGCGCATTGTCCGGCACTTTCCCCCCACAGTGCCGCCATATGGGGACCAGAAGGATCCTCCGCTCCCCCCTGCAGTAAAAAGACAAACATCAATCCCCGATATGCATAGAATGGGTCATTTAGAGCCGCCGCTCCTTAGCATGACAACAGATGAAACACAGGAGTCATTTTGTGTCGCTCAAAAAGGCCTTTGTTGGCTGTTAAGCCATGCCTGGTGTGAGGCGGGATCAAGGCGGCTGTAAATAACAAAGGACACCTCACTTACATGCTTCCTAAATCCCGACCAATGGGGAAGAAACACTTTCCATTTCCTCCTCTCTTGAAAATGAGCTTAACACGGGACAAATGAATATCTAAGTGGATTTTTACTTTCTTTCTTTCTTTCTTTCTTTCTTTCTTTCTTCCTTTTTTTTTGGTAATTTTTGAGTGTTTGGGTGCTTTCCCAGCCAAATAAATTGTAACTTGGAATAAAAATGTACAATTTAAATCAGCGATGATCAACAATGTGTAATTGTGATCGTAGTGGTTGTACAATCAATATCCCCTTAATGAAATGTTATACAATTCGGAAGGGTGTGGCATAATTGTGACATAAATTGACCTCCATTTTCCTCCAAACCTATCTATCTATCTATCTATCTATCTATCTATCTATCTATCTATCTATCTATCTATCTATCTATCTATCTATCTATCTATCTATCTATCTATCTATCTATCTATCTATCTATCTATCTATCTATCTATCTATCTATCTATCTATCTATCTATCTGTCTATCTGTCTATCTGTCTATCGGTCTGTCTATCTGTCTGTCTGTCTGTCTGTCTGTCTGTCTGTCTGTCCGTCTATATACAGTATCTATCTCTCTAACTCAAATTTGAAATAAAACATGAATCTTTGATTTAAAAAGGAAGTTCCATTTGTTACCTGGCCTTGCATTCTTCATGACTATTCTTTTGGATTTATCCATACATGTTTCTGTGAGATCTTCTTCATTTCAACCATTTAATCCCCTATTTAATCAAGTGTAGAACAATGTATTTACAATTTAAAGTTACCGATTTCCACTTAGAACACCGGCCGTTTCGGATCTGCTCAAATGGTCACAGAGGCTTGATGACTTTAAAAATCTAACTTCGCTGTTGACCAACAGCCTTTAGCGACAGCAGGTATATTGACGCTCTCTGTGCCGTCGATTGGTTCATTTCATCATTGAAACCAATGAGCCGGTCGGCCATTTTGAGCAGGGGTGCGGGCGGGGCGACGTGCACTTCAGAGCTGGCCGGCCACTTAAGAGCAGCGCTGGCGTGGTAACGACTCGCTGATGGGACGGCAGCAATGGAGCTGAACATCTTGCATTCCTCTAATGCTGCCTGATCATTACTTTAGTGGAATAATGCTTTACCCTTGCAAACAACCTCAGGTGCTCCACTCCTCCCGGGAGACATTTCATTTAGTTGTTTTTTTTTATTAATTTATTATTTTTCTGGACTTCAGCGTCCAGAACTCTCAAAAAGAGGAGGTTCACTAAATTATTGACTGATATGATAAAAAATATACTGAATGATTCAGTATTGAGGTAAAAAGTATATTGAGTTCATGCATATGTAATAACCATGGCACGCCATTACAAATTCCATCATATGCCTATAACATTAATCTGGATAATAATGTTTATTAAAATGCTAGTTAACACCCTGCCGTATGATAGGAGTAAGATTCGTACAGTGCAGCTCAAAGGCAGCTAGGGGTCATATTTTTCCCTCTGCAGGTTCAGCCTTGACTCGTAATGCGTGCAGATCGCAGTAAATCAAAGACACGCCTGTAAAAGAGCCGTAGAGTGCAGCGGCCGAGCTTATTGGATAAGAGATGTAAGACCGCAAACTTAGTTGAAGTATTTATCAGAGCCGGGCTAATGTTCTGTGTTTAAGCCGGATCCGATCCCAGTGAAATATGACACGTAGTTTTAATATCCGGCGGGTGTCGGCCTGGAGCGGGAGGCACTCAGCTGCCGCGGTATAACCAAATGTTACAGTATAAAACAGCGTGTCGCGCTGCCATTTGACATGCCGGAATAAGATTAGATGGAATTCATTTCTAAGTGAGGGGAAATTACAAGCCTATTGGAAAGGGCTCACGCCGACCGCAGCCTCCGCTGCCTCGCCCCCATCGGTGGTCCGACAGCGGAGGGGGAAGCCAGGCATGAACAGAGACACGAAGGAGGAAGGACCACACATCCACACATCCACACATCCACACATCCACACATCCACACATCCACACTCGTTGCCTTCTATGGTGCAGGAGGAAGAGAAACTGCCTGGTTTTAAAGGTCATTATGGTGTCCGGAACCCTCACACACACACACACACACACACACACACACACACACACACACACACACACACACACACAAGCTTATGTCTTGACACATGAACTCAGCAGTTACACTGTAATGACTTTTTCTGGAGCTTTTGTTGTTGAAGTCCTTGTTTTACTATGAATTTAACCTTTTTTTTTTGGTTCGGTATTCTGGTTTCAAACAACCTCTGAAGACAAGCAGGTTGTGATATTTTAAAGTCTCTAGGGCCTGGAATAGTGTAAGTGATTGTGTCTGACTGGCATCCATGGACTGATGTAGGCCCATCATACATGGATGGATCGGGAGGTGGATGGATGGATATTTATTGCGGATGGGTATATAATCACATTTTCATCCTTTTTAATGGCAGAAAGCAAAATATGACAACTCATGAGGCAGTTCAGTTTTGTCGATGATTGGATGCCTGGATGCTTGGATGGATGGCTGCATGTACAGTTGGATGGATGGGTGGGTGGCTGTATGTAAGCACTGTATAGATGGATGGATGGATGCACTGGATAGATGACCAGATGGATCGATGTACTGTATGGATGGATGGACGGGAGGATGTACAGTATGTATGTACTGTATGGATGGATGGAAAGACGGATGGATACATGGGAGCATGTATGGATGGAAGGACGCACAGACGATAGATGGAAGGATGAAGATAGTAATAATTAGATGCATGGATTAATGGCTGAATGGATGTATGCATTAATGGATGGATGGATGCATTAATGGATGATTGGATGGGTGTATGGATGGATAGATGGATATTTTTGTGCCACAGAACGAGAATATGATCACATTGTCATCCCTTGTAATGCTGGGGTAAGACGTGCATTTGGAAGCAGCTCCGCCTTCATCACTGTCTCCCTGTTGACCTCTCTTCACGTAGAGAAGTTTTTGGCGAAGTTTTTAGGGAGGATTTCCATTTGGTCGGAATTCTTCCGACCAAATGGAACGTGGTGTCATTCATGTCGCCCGGACGCCGCCGCTCATTGTTCAAGCCGCGCCGTGACTGAGGGAGGCCCTTGACACTGTGATCCTTTAACACTTGTCTGGGGGATTCCAGAACATCAGGATGACACCTCGTGAAAGGGGACCCCCACCTTCAGCTTCTCCACCCCGGCAACACGTGTCTACCCCAGCCCCCCCGCCCCACCCCCACCATCGCCATCCAAACCGCTTCCGAGGGTCCTCTCGGGGGGGTTAAGAGGTTAGGCGGATCCCGCTCTTCCCCAAGACCACCATAATGACCGCTAATTACGCTGACATCTGCGGGGTGGGCTGTGTTATGTAGACACCTGTTCATTAGCGAAGAGAGGGGAAAACTTCTCACACTGAAATGTATTCTTTGAGACAAAAAAACAAAAACACGGTGGAGAGTTCTATGGCGGCTCCGCTCCACGTGCTTTGCGGGTTTTGCTGAATGTGGGGTTGACAGGGATCGGCGCAGACCTCAAGGTGAACCAAAAAAGCTATTTATTTGCACTGGGATAAATTTGTTCCGATTGTTATATTCTGGGGGGGGGGGGGGGAAATAAAGAAAAAATGATTCCTCTCACCTTTAAGCATAAAGACAGGTGCTTATTTACACACATACTGCTTTTGATAGTAAGTTAATAATTAAAGGTACTAATAAACCTTCCTGCGCGGTGAATTTGATGATCGACTGAGCTGTCCAGGAGAACCTTTCCTTGAATAAATACTTTCAGGTTATAATATTCTGGAAAAAGCTTTTTCGCACATCATTCATTCGCAAGTGGAGGGATGGGTGCAGCAGGTGGAGGAGGAAATCTTGAATTCGGCATAATTTTCAACGAAATCGGGGGACTCCCGCACAGAGAAATCGATGGAATAAGGCGACATACCACCAGCGAAATGTGGCGAAGGTGACCGTCTTCTACCAGACACGAGGAGAACGTCTGGGCCTCATGTCATTATTCACACACATACTGCATTTCAAACTAAGTTAATCATTAAACTTGCTAATAAACCTCGCGGCGCGGAGAATTGAATTCCTCTACGCCGCTAATTGATCGACCGAGCTGTCCCTGATACCTTTTCCTCCTTTTTCGGCTTTCGGAGAGGCATCAATGAGGCTAATCAGGCCAGCGGGCGGAGTTAGTCGGAGGGTGTCGGGAGGCAAAGCCGATAAAACGCCGGTGGATATCTGATGAGGGGAACCGCAGCCTGTCAATTCCGTGGACCTAAGACGGGATCTGCCATTAGCGAGCCGGGGGAGACTAATGACGGCCATTCCGCTGCCGGCACAGCACGGGGCCATACGTCAATACTGAGCGCCGCCGCTTTCACCTCCTTCCTTTCTGGTGTAGCCACCAGCACATGTTAGAAAAGGGTGGAAACGTTTTGAGTGAAGGTTTTTGGATCTTATATTTTTCATTTTAACTTCCGTTCAAACCAGGTTTTTTTTTTTCTTTTACTGTCAGGCAATAACTTTTTAAAGGACAAGACCGATTTCAAGATTGCTGGTCAGCACACACATTGTACATTACTGACCATTTTTCTAATGTCAGCTCGATTTTAGATTTTTTTTCGTTTTAACATTTTTGAGTTTTGTAAATAAGTGAAAAATATGGTGAGAAAACTTGCAATTAGCTCCTGGTCTCAATTATCAAAATGATTTCCTGTATTTCCTACAATTACAGTAGGCGAACGCATTTTTATTTTTTTTCAATTTTTCTATTTGTTAATTTGGAAGAACCTTTGCTTTAACAGCTTTGTCAGCCGGAGCAGAAGATCATGGAACGTTTCTCACCATATCTTTCAAATTTTCTAAATAAATAAAAAAATTGATGAAAATCAGAGACGATATTAAAAATCCATAAATGTGGAGCTATCATCAGGAAAATAGTCATGGGTAATGTAAAATATATGTGTGCTGACTAGTAAACATGTCCAAACTATTTTTTAATGCTGGCACGGTCCTTTAAATATTAACTATGATAACATGAATCACCCAAAAAAAAAAAAAAAGGAAATCCCAAGCTTAACTTTATTGGGGAAAATAATTATCTTTGAAGTGCCCTCCTCTCCTCTTTGCGAGCGCACCAGACACATCCATCTCTTCCATATCTCCCCGTTTACGATTTATATAAAGGGGTGATTGCTAAGTGTCACATATTTCACCATTTTTATCTGCGGACGCTTATGACTCCATTTAGCTGCGAAATCCTCCCTGAGAGCTTGAGCGGGCGCGGCCATCATAAAGCCAGGCGCCCAATTAGGGGATCTTGAAGGATTGATTTTGGAAGAGATGATGAATTTGGGATGTAAAAGGGTTGACATAGCCAGTGTATCTCTTTCATTGCGGCTCCCCAATTAAGTGAGGAGAGACAGATTTTTGGGGTTTTTCTTTTTTTTCCCCCTCTGAGCCTAACTCTGACAGATGAGCCGTTAATGAGAGCAAATCTCCCCGAAATCCTCAAGAAACATGATGAATTGAATTGTTCTTGCCCACATTCATTTGTTTTTCCTTCACAGCGGAGACAAAATGCTGTGTTTATTTGTCAACGGAATAGTCCATCATTAATATGTCATATCGTGTCAGCTTTTAAATGCAATATTTGTATTTGTATACTTAATATTTCTGTTTTATACTTTGGACTATTTTTATTTTTATAATAATTTCAATTTTTTATTTTTACTTTAATATTTTATTCTATTTAATTTAATTATTATTATTATATATTTTTTCCCTTAGGCTGTTAAGTCTTTAAAAATGCTAATAGTCTCTAGAAATGCACCAATAATCACCTTGATAAATTGGTACATGTAAAGGCACATGGCGGTATAAACTCACTCTGATTTGCATGACATACTTTAATTATACTGTAATAACCTTTTAAGACGTTGCAATGATTTAGCAATAACGATTTAGCAATAACATAACCTGTACCTACTCACTCATTGTTATCCATCCCTGCAGTATTGTATTCATTGTATTGATCTGTAGAGTACTTCCTATATATAACCTATACTTATAGGTGCTTACAGTATATGCATACCCATAACCACTAGCAGCCATATTGACATTTAGCCCCAGCTATTGGCTTTATTGAACTTAACTTAAACATCCTTTTGTATATTCTGGATATTTTGAAAGTTAGTTTTTTTGTTAACTTGGAAATCTTTCTTTGAAAATTTTGCAATTTGTGTACATTTGGCTTTAATTTTTCTCGGATTTTTTTATGCATATATTCTGTTCACGAATGCACAAATTTGTGCCACGACAAGGGAAATCCTCACTTAAGGAAAAACTTTAAAGGGGACCTGTTATACTTTCTGTCATATATATTATGGTAAAATGTGGGATGTTCAGATTAAATGTGGCCAAAGTGCTAAATAATAAACTAATGACAGAGTAATCGAGGTGAACAAATCGCTCAGCCTTCAAACTGCTCTGCACGCTCGGTCTTCAAATGTTTTTTTCTACTCTCTGCAAGAGCTGTCGTCAGGTTGTCACGGATTTCTTTATATGGTCATCCGCTCCATCCGCTCCGCTGTGCATCTCTCCAAACAAAACCAATAGAAATTGTGTTTTTATTGCAGATGTATTTATTTTATTTTATTTCTTTTATTTTATTTTCCGACGTTTACATGAAACAAAACAAGCCTGGAGCACGGCAACCAAAGTCAGAACAAACCTTTAAATGAGCCATCGTAGATCTAAAATGAAAGAAGATTCAGCAGCTGGATTGTTTCTCTCTCGCCTCAAATTTGTTCGCAAACAGATTTTAGTGTACTGATAATGTGAAGTCAGTGAAAGTTTACAAAGTAAATAAAACAGAGCCCGGAGAAAAGCTCAAACCCCATGGGCTCACAGAACCAGGAACTTGTGCTCAAACACTATTGGCATAGGGGCTTGGCTGAATTCATTATTAAAGCTACACACACTGAAACAGCCTGTTTTGGAACAGTCTAGGTTTAGAGGCATATCATAATGGCTCAAATGCGTAATCTGAGTGGTATTTTCAGCAAAAAACTTCAAAAACATATTTTGGGGACCTCAGAGCCCTATATTAACTTGTGTAAAAAGGAACATAATACTTTAAAGTCCTATTAATTCATCATGAGGGCAATCACATTGCCAAATGAAGAGGTCGCGATTGCCCAATTGACACCAATGCACAAGTCCAAATAATCAAACTTTGTGCATTCTGTATATTTTTTGTAATACAGTTGGCTTTTTCTGATCTTTATTATATTTTATTTTTTTCTGACTGTTAAGCTTCTTTGTTCTATTCCAGTCGGCAGTGCAGCATTGCACCAAACGTCACCACGACAAATTCCTCATGTGTGAAAATGTGCTTGGTGAAATAAACACATTGAATCACTGATTGTGATTGTGATTCAAATTAATCGCTCAGGATTTCCTGTTTCCCATTCCCTCTGTATTCATCTTATATTACACTGGTTTAAATAATAGACATATGTTCCGTCCCCGGGCCTCAATCTGCTTCCCTCCCCTAATATTTATAAGACAAATTAAAGAGGCGATCTCCACCATGATCACCTACCATATGCATCCTTACTATTATTATTAGACGTCCCCATTTTTTAAAGGTAAATTACCAATTCTAACCCTAATTTGTCTGGGAAAAACCTTGTTTAGTGGAGACGGTGTCGGAATGAGGCTGGGGAGAGGATTCCGACAGATGGCTTAGTCTTATGACTTGTATTAACACCTTCAAAGTTTAATCAACTGTTAATTGCTTTGCTAATACATAATGGGAACATTCAAATACGAGCGGTAATGCAAACAGATTAGCGTGCGGGAAAATAGATAACACGCTGTTCTGTTCAATGTCACCTTTAAGTACCTTCAAAAACAAAAACAAAACAAGTCGGGAGGACCAGAAAGTCAAATTAAAGTCTCGAAAGTACGCGATTCAAACTATTTGTGCAGTGTTATCTGTTGTCCAAGGCCGCTGTTCGTTTATTGGGAAATGCTACACACCAGATATGAAACATGAGCCATCGAAAAAATTACAAAGATATCACTTCATTCACAGTCTGGAAATTCAGGTATAAATTGGTGAATAAGATAAGTTAACTAAAGATACTTCTTGTATACTTGTTTTACATACTTATTAGATTTATATATATATATATATATATATAAATTTTATTTTATATATATAAATTTAAATATATATAAGTTTAAATTCAATTTAAAATTTTATTTCATTTTTTAATTATATTTTGCTTTTGTTTGAATTACTTCATTTAATAGTTTTATTTCACTTATAAAGTCCTTTAAGTCCTTTCATTTCCTGACAGTTTTCTTTGGCGCAGTTTTGGTTAGTGGTCATCAAACTGCTCCAGCAGGGCATGCTGTGTGTACAATAATGAGCTGCTATTTATTTTAGAAATATAATTTCCATTAAATGTACATCTCTCAACCCTACTCATGAAATAGCGTGACTGTTTAAAACTCAAGATTTACCGCTGTAGTTTTGTTCCGTTTGTTTTACTCGCGGTCGCCATTGCATTGTACTTAAGGGCACTCCTTCATTTGGAATAGAGCTTTAAATTAAATTAGATTAAATTAAATTAAAGCCCCTTTAGGGTCAATATACCTCTCTAATGAGTTGTCTCTTTTCATCACCAGAGGTTGGATTCCACCTTGATCGGCTTTAATGTAGCCGGAGTCACAGCTAAGCTTACAGTGCTGGGGTTTATTTTTGTGTTGTTTTTTTTTGTTTCATAATTCAAATAAAAGTCATTGCAAATAACGCTGTGCATGCTTAAAATCCATTTCCATAACTAAGTGTAATTCCCTCTCAGTTTGTTCCTGTTTAATGAGGTGAGGTCTTGTTTGTTCGCCTCCCAATGTCACCAGAGAAGGCACTGGAGCGGCGGCAGAATTAAATTAAATTAGCGTTGCCGCCATTTTACCCACCCCCCCCCCCCCCCCAAAAAAAAAAGAACACATTTTGTTTTTGCATCAAATGTATATCAAATATTAATAATAATTTTAATAATAATCGTCATAATAATATATGAAGATAAAAAAGTTGTATTTCCAATGAGAGATGATAGTGATGGGATGTGTTTGTGTCTTTATTTATGTGTGTGTGTTTGCGTGTTTGTGTGTCTGTTTGTATTTGTGTGTGTGTGTGTGTGTGTGTGTGTATGTGTGTGTGTTTGTGTGTGTGTTTACGTGTGTGTTTGAGTGTGTGCCTGTAAATGTGTCTGTGTGTGCATGTTTGTGTGTCTGTTCATGTGCGTGAGTCCATCTTTATGTGTGTTCATGTGTGTTGGTGTGTGTGTTGATGTGTCTGTGCGTGTGCATGTTTGTGTGTGAGTGCGTGTTTATGTGTGTCCATGTGTGTGAGCGTGTGTTTATGTTTGTGATCATGTGTGTAAGTGTGTTTAAGAGTGTTTATGTATGTGTGAGTTTTTGTATCGGTACTGTACATGTTTGTGTCTGTGTGTATGCTTGTTTGTGTGTGTGCGTGGTTATGTGTGTTCATGTGTATGTTCATGTGCGTGTGTGCATGTTTATGTGTGTGTGTTTGTGTGTGTGTGTGTGTTTGTGTCTGTGTGTGTTTATGTGTGTGTTTGTGTTTAAGTGTGTTAATGTGTGTGCGTGTTTTTGTGTGTGTTTATTTGTGTTTTGTTTATTGTGTATTGTTGTGTGTGTGTGTGTGTGTGTATGTGTGTGTGTCTGTGTGTGTGTGTTTGTGTGTGTGTGTGTGTGTGTATGTGTGTGTGTTTGTGTGTGTGTTTACGTGTGTGTTTGAGTGTGTGCCTGTAAATGTGTCTGTGTGTGCATGTTTGTGTGTCTGTTCATGTGCGTGAGTCCATCTTTATGTGTGTTCATGTGTGTTGGTGTGTGTGTTGATGTGTCTGTGCGTGTGCATGTTTGTGTGTGAGTGCCTGTTTATGTGTGTCCATGTGTGTGAGCGTGTGTTTATGTTTGTGATCATGTGTGTAAGTGTGTTTAAGAGTGTTTATGTATGTGTGAGTTTTTGTATCGGTACTGTACATGTTTGTGTCTGTGTGTATGCTTGTTTGTGTGTGTGCGTGGTTATGTGTGTTCATGTGTATGTTCATGTGCGTGTGTGCATGTTTATGTGTGTGTGTTTGTGTGTGTGTGTGTGTGTTTGTGTCTGTGTGTGTTTATGTGTGTGTTTGTGTTTAAGTGTGTTAATGTGTGTGCGTGTTTTTGTGTGTGTTTATTTGTGTGTTTGTGTTTAAGTGTGTTAATGTGTGTGCGTGTTTTTGTGTGTGTTTATTTGTGTTTTGTTTATTGTGTATTGTTGTGTGTGTGTGTGTGTGTGTATGTGTGTGTGTCTGTGTGTGTGTGTTTGTGTGTGTGTGTGTGTGTGTATGTGTGTGTGTTTGTGTGTGTGTTTACGTGTGTGTTTGAGTGTGTGCCTGTAAATGTGTCTGTGTGTGCATGTTTGTGTGTCTGTTCATGTGCGTGAGTCCATCTTTATGTGTGTTCATGTGTGTTGGTGTGTGTGTTGATGTGTCTGTGCGTGTGCATGTTTGTGTGTGAGTGCGTGTTTATGTGTGTCCATGTGTGTGAGCGTGTGTTTATGTTTGTGATCATGTGTGTAAGTGTGTTTAAGAGTGTTTATGTATGTGTGAGTTTTTGTATCGGTACTGTACATGTTTGTGTCTGTGTGTATGCTTGTTTGTGTGTGTGCGTGGTTATGTGTGTTCATGTGTATGTTCATGTGCGTGTGTGCATGTTTATGTGTGTGTGTTTGTGTGTGTGTGTGTGTGTTTGTGTCTGTGTGTGTTTATGTGTGTGTTTGTGTTTAAGTGTGTCAATGTGTGTGCGTGTTTTTGTGTGTGTTTATTTGTGTTTTGTTTATTGTGTATTGTTGTGTGTGTGTGTGTGTGTGTGTGTTTGTGTGTGTGTGTGTGTGTGTGTGTGTGTGTAAGTGTGTGTGTGTTTGTGTGTGTGTGTGCGTGTGTGTGTGTGTGTGTGTGTGTGTGTGTGTGTAGTAGACAAAATGACCAACATTGATTCATCGCGGCTGTTTATCTAATGTTGTGTTGTGGTTGCTGCCAGCAAGAGCACCTTGCCGTCTCCCTCCCTCTCTCTCGCTCTCCCTCCCTTTCTCGCTCCCTCCCTCTCTTCCTCCATCCCTCCATCCCCCGTTCTTCTCCTCCATTATCTCCGCAGCCCGTCGAGTTTCCTACAGGGTCGTAAATACTCCCCCCCGGATGCCCCGCTGCTTCCACATCATCCCCCAGACAGAGCTTAATGACAGCATCCCCTCTCTCTCGCTCTCTCTCTCTCGCTCTCTCTCTCGCTCTCTCTCTCTCTGTCTCTCTCCCCCTCTCTTTCTCTCTCTCTCTTTCCCTCATCCCTCTGTTCATACATGTTTTACAGTGAGTGGAGGTTTGTACTGACACCAGCAGAGGTGGAATGTGCTGTGGTCTCTGTGTCTTTAAAATGTACATTGCTATATGATACATGATATTAAATTTTACACTACATTAATACATGGAACCAAAAAAAATTATATATATATATATATATATATAAATATATATTTCTTATGATTTATATTGCTAAAACGATGTGTGAGTTTCTGGATATGGAGGATATTCTTTGGTCGTGTGAAGGAATGTCCTCGCTCTCCCAAAAAAGAACAGGACTGAATAACACGATTTAAAATGAGAATAAAGTCAGCATCAGAATATGTTATTCAGGCAAAGTACATTTCCATATATGAGGAATTTGTCCTGGTGAAGATTGGTGCGTTATAAAAAATGTAAAATAAATAAAAAATATTAACAAACTTACCAAATATACAAAGAGAATAGCCAAATGAAAAACAAACAAAACAAAATAGTCAAATAGACGGATAGTCAAATAGTCAGAGACAAATTGCTATGTATAAAAATGAAAATAACCAACCATACAAAGAAAACAGCCAGATAAAAAATAACAACAGCCAAATATACAAAAATATACAGAACATACCAAAAAGTGATTCTATGCACAGGATTGTGTTGGATTGGATTATTGTTCGGTTTAAAGCTGTTTCTAGGCTGTGGATATAAAATATAGTATGAGTATAAATAAAGATGGATATAATTTGTGGCATAAATGTAAACAATTTTATGGGCATTGATAACAATGTGGAGTAGTTATATTATATATATTTATGTTATTACTGCATTATTACAGGTTAGCTTATTAACATTTTCTACACTTTATACACAATGCAACAGATATTTAACAAAAGGCATCAACGACAGAGGAAGGAGGCATTAGAGACAATGAATCAGATTCATTAGTTTGACATGCCTGCCGTCCGACTCAATTAGAGAGAGAGCTGCACACAATGAAACGTCTGCATCAACAAAACACCCCAAATGTTCCCATCCGGGGAAGGGAGGAGAGTGTGTGTGTGTGTGTGTGTGTGTTTGTGTGTGTGTGTGTGTGTGTGTGTGTGTGTGTGTGTGTGTGTGTGTCTGTGTTTCTGCGTGTCTGCGTGTGTGTGTTTGTGTGTGTGTGTGTGTGTTTGTGTGTGTCTGTGTGTCTGTGTTTGTGTGTGTGTGTGTGTGTGTGCGTAGGGGGGGTGTGGGGTGTTGAGCATTCCTCTGCCGTTTTCGATATGAGAATGAAAAACAGAGGAGCGATCTGATTCGCTGCAAGGCTGCGAGGTCAAGTGGGCGCTGAATTGCATCATTGTTTGGAAGATCAGTCGTGTGCACAGCGTACAGTGTGCTTTTCATTTTGCCCCCTTCTCTGGGAAGAATAATCAACATGTTGCTCCAGACTAAACTAATGATCTGGCGCAAAAAATGTCCACAGGAGCCGTTTGACCCTTGAGCCTTCAAGTTTCCCCAATGTGCCGCCGTGCATCTGGAAGGTCCCTCTTACTAAGGTATAGTCCACTTTGAGGAGCCCTTTCCTCAGTAAGACACACAGGAAACAATACAACGGACAATGGAAAATAAATGGTGCATAGTGGATATATTAATCCTAAATTTCACACAATGCAACGATGGGTGGGAATAAGCCATTTTATATCCTTATAGCCATTTTATACCTCTTGCAATATAAAGCCGTCCAACGCTGCTATTGGTTCCCACTGTTTAAACACACATTTTAGACACAAATCAAGACCGAGATGTACCTTTATATGTACCATGAAATGGGAACATCGTTCTTCCAAAGCTAAACATGAATATTTGAACCCTTTAGATCCTGTTTAGACCCCATCTAGGCCTTGGCGCAAAAGGTTTGAGTGGCTCTGCACTGTCATGGAGATGCACATTGTACATATCGCTGTAACATGACCTCACATCACGTCGAGCGTAGTCTTTGTGGGGTCCCGGAGACGAGTCTGGCGCTTGTCTTTCTGAAGGACACGACTGGGTGAGCACTGCTCCAGTGAGTTGGCCTCCTAATAGAATGTCATGTTCTGGCCCGTCATTCAAGTCGGAGGAGCCTGTGCGCTAAATGAGCATTTTAGCAGGCGTGGCTAATGTCGACAAACCCAAGAGTGTTTAGTTTGCCATTAACAAAATGGCATTAGACCGAGTTGGACGATGATCAACCCTATAAGGTCCCAGCACATGGGGTGAGGTTTCTGGCTCATTTCCTGCACAATAATCAAGGCTCACACACCTTTAGTGTAAAGTTGGACATTGCACATTATGTCACTTTTTGACTGCTCTCATCACTGTACGCTGGATTTTGATGACTGGTACCACTGTATACAACTTTTTTATTTGCCCTTATCACCACTTTTTGGTGATAAGTGGGCCACTTGGGTGGCGTGGGGCAGGAGGATCTGCTACAGTCACCTTTAAAGCGTGGGCAGTGAAAAGATATATATAAATAAACAAACAAACAAACAAACAATCAAACAAACAAATAATTAAATAAATAAAGCGTGTGCAATGAATTAATTATAGATATACAGTACCACCTAAGTCACATAGGAATTACGGTCACGGTTGGTAGTAAATTGACAACAATTTGAGTCATGACTCAAATATATTTATTAAATTAATTAAACAATTTTGAAATGTTGTGTTGCAATAATGAGTATGAGTAGTTGCTTTATTTGCACACTCAGGTTACAACATGCAGATGTACGAGTGAATCGCCTCCAAATGAATCCCGGGTAATACATGCTGCTTCATCAACAACTGCCAAAAATAAATCTGTACAGTATGCATTCAGCACTTGTCCACAGTTTATGACTGCTCCCATCACCGCTGCGACTGCCGAGCGCTCATTCTCCAAACAAAAAATAATTTAAAACTATCTGAGGAACACAGTGGGACAGGACAGAATTTGCCGACAGGATTGGCCATGTTATCAATTGAAAATGACATGAAGAAGTTGGAATCATTGTGTGGATGACAAGGCGCACTGAGTGCAATTCAAATAGTGGTGAGTTCTTGATTAACTGATTTTATAATAGGTATAATATTATAATAGCATAATAATATTTTATATTATATATATAATATATATTATATTACTATAATATATTATATTATTATTATTATAATAATATAATAATAATATCATGACAGCGATTACAACCTTTCAGTGGTGCTGTGTGTGGGCACACGATAACATACTACAATGTCACTTAATTTTATTACTTTTCCACCATAAATTGGTGCAGAAAAGGCACAATTAGGTGCATAAAAAAATCACCAAAATGCAGGAAATGAATTGTTTGACACTTTGACTCGCCGCTAAGATGTGCCCATCCCTAATGTTCAAACTAAATCTATACCACTGCTGACGTGAAACTGGGCAAATGGGCAAAAAGAAGAAACCAACAATCTAGTAGATGCTTCCCTCCGAAGTCTCCTTCAGAATAGCTGCCCCTCGACACTTGCAGTTTCATGTTGACGTTTGGGTGGGGTTGGTGTCTGGTTGGAAAATAGGGCCTCACTGTTGCAAATGCCAGAGGTGTTTTTTGATCCCAGCCCGTCACTGCTTATGTACGCCACTTTTGTTTAACATCTTGCAATACTGTAACTTGTACTTACTGTAACCTTACTGCTACCTCAATACTGGGCTCACTAGTCACTGGTTTACAGAGTTCTACTCCATGTTAATTTGTGCAGATCGAAGCGTACATATGTGATATTTCTTATTTCATTTTAATTGGCTTCTCTTTGTGAGTGCACTGTTTTCTCTGTTTTGTCCTTGTCTTCTCTCTCCCTCTATCTCCCTCCATATCTCTCTACATCCCACCCCCCTTTTTTTCCAATGGAAGTGGGTGAATCACCTAATTAGGGACGTAAATGGAGGAGAGGAGTGACAAAGAGCTGGCTTGTAATTCGCCTCTAAATTGTCTCTTACCTCAGCAGAAAATTTATCACAGGAGACAATGTCAACTTTTACACGCGGGAGGGCGGACATTTGCATTTTTCACATTCATTACAAGGGTGGCGTCGCAATCATAAGCCGTGATACGAAGCCCTCACCTTCCTCTCCCCCCATCCCCCGTCCCTCCCTCCCTGCATCCACCCCCTTCATCCCTCCCTCTCTTCCTGAGGCTGCCGGGTGTGGGGTTCACCTGATGGGTTCCCCTTCAGTGGTCACTTTGCGGCGCTGGCGATGGAGGGATGGATGGGAGAAAAGGAGGAGGAGAAGGGGGTGAGGGAAGGAGGGAGAGACTGGGGGACAAACGGGAGGGGGCACTGGCGGAGAGGCGAGGAGACGAGAGGGAGGCAAGTGTAGGGGAACGAATAGAAGATTCAATTCAATTCAACTAAAAATTAATTCATCCCGAGTGATAAACTTTGAGGCAGACATAGTGAAAAACAACTTACAAACAGGACATATAAAGAGAATACATGACACACAGACAGCGGCCAAACACAAACAGTAAGGTACACAACAGCGACAGTACATGACAAACAGCAGTGACCATGTAGCAGAGTCAAACTGTCAAAAGTCCAGCGGTCATAATAAATAATAAGGCGTTAATAAGGGTGGTGGCCGGCATAATGGGTGGAGAGCGGGGGTGGGGGGCTGGTATGTGTGTGTGTGCGTGTGTGTGTGTGTGTGTATGTGGGTGTTTGTGTTTGTGTGTGTGGGTGTGTGTGTGCGTGTGTGTGTGCGTGTGTTGAGGTAAGTCCCAGGTGAGAGAGGAGGAGGGGGCCAAGGGCAGACTGGAGTTAAGGCGTTGCACAGCCTCGTGTGGGAAGGTTGCCTTCCTCCGGTTAGTTCGAAAGCGCAGCGCCGTCGCCCACTCAATAGAAGCCATTCAAAGGCCCGGTGTAGGACATGGGTGGGGATGGAGGATGGAGTGGGCTTTATGCGGCGTTTGCTGATCATGCAGTGAGACCAGTGACTGGTGGCCCTATGATTTGGGAGCAGATGTTCACTGTACTCTGGAGGCGCTTCATGTTTTGGATTGCGGGGGAATGGAACCAGCAAATGGATGAGAAGGTTATTATGTTTCTCATAGAAGGAGGATATAGCGATAGGGGATGAGGAGGCGTATGGGGAAGAAAGGGGGGAGAAGAACACTGGGCAGCGGAGGAGAGGTGGGAGAGGAACAAAAGTGGTGGAGAGCGAAAGGAAGAGGGGATGAAGGGATGGGGGAGGAAAGGAGAGATGAGAGAATTGGCAGAAGAACATTGGGCAGTGGAGGTGAGGAGAGGAGGGCGGAGGAGAGGAGAAGAGAAGAGAGGGGAGGATGGCAGAAAATAGGAAGGAGAGTTTACTCTGTGAGAACAAAGGGAAGAGGATGAAGGGGGAGATGAGGAGGTGAAGGAAGGCGAGATAAAAGAAGATAGGAGGGAGGAGAGAAAAGTAGCAGAGATGAGAGGAAACAAAAATATGCACAAAAATATATAAAAAAAAAAAAAGGGGGTCAGGGTTGGGTTACTGGAACTAGTTAAGATTTGGTTTTCTCTCTTTTTACTGGGGATTTCCATATTTATTTGGAGTTTTGCAATAATGTCATGTTTGTAATGTTCGTTGAAACTGGTCAACTTAGACGAGTGACAAAGACTCTGCAAACATTATGGCTTCAAAGCAGAGTAGAATGTGTTTAAGTTGTTTATATTTCAAAGAATGAATTCCCTAATCCAATTTAATTTCATATATTCATATTATTCATACTAAGATCATTGTAAGAAGGACCCAAAACAATTATTTGACATTATTTGTTTGTGACAAAAGGTTCAAACTCAAACTCGAGTTTATATCATTTCCCCTGGAAGCGGTAAAAAACTAATATTAATAACAATCATAACATTTACAATTATAATTTCCTCTATTGCGTATCCATCTCTGCCTCTGCTTTTGTAGGCAGCCATCTTTTAATTATACACACACACACGCACAAACACACACACACACACACACACACACACACACACACACACACACACACACACACTCGCGCACACGCACGCACACACACACACACACACACACACACACACACACACACACACACACACACACACACACACACAGCGCCTTTCTCCGTCGTTAATAACACAGTATAAAAGCACTGGCAGACAGCCCCCTGACACTTTTAGTAGTTTGGGAAAACAAGATGTAATCTGCCTGCGGTGCCAGGAGCCGACCGGACCAGGCGAGCGAGAGAGAAAGGGCGGGAGAGAGAGAGAGAGCGGCCTGTAATTCAATGCTAACACAGCATTGTGAGGACCTCCCTGATGAAGACATTATCAGTGAGTTATGCGCTGTATGGGGACCATAGGGGCCGACAGGCCAGCGACACAACATGGCCGCCTGCCATCGCCCACCAGGGTTCATCACTCGTGTGTACATTGTTTTTATTGTTTATTTTGAAACAAGGCTGGACAGCCAAGAATTGCGGGGACAAATCACTCGGCGTTAATTGTCTAATGCGTGGTGGCTCTATGGCTCGCCCAGCGTATGGAGAGACATTTTTGTGTGTTCTGCGCTAATACTATACAATGCACAGAGTCCCCTTGTTTTTTATTACTTACCTAGACTTTGTAGTAATGTAGTAACTCCATAGTATTTTCTGTATATGTTTCATATATTTGTCTCTTTCTCTTTGTACCTATTTGTGTATATTAGGCTATTTTTCTAGGTATATTATTTTATTTTTACAAAATGTGTTAGATAGATTTGTATATTTGACATCATTTTTTTATTTGGCAAATTTTTTTCCTTCAGACTTTTAGGACATTTTTTTTTAATGCTCAGCAATCCTCACCTCAACAGATTGTGATTCCATTCGTATGCACCATAATATCACATTCTCCCCTTTTCCCTGTATTTACTGAATATTGTGCATATATTTGCAGTTGATGTGGTGTGTTGTTGGCGCCACACTTTGCACCAACATTAAGCGAGTGGAGCAGCAGAGGAGGAGGAGGAGGAGGATGGGGGTCTTTTTAGCAGGACCCCTGGCACCCAGCTCACCTTGGCAGCCCAGCAGGCGCGCTCCACTGGCGCTGAACGTGCTGCGGTTCGAATCCAGGGCTGCATCTGTGCAGGGGTGTACCGGCGACCAGGGGGAGGAGGAGCAGGAGGAGCTGCTGGAGGAACCTCCATTAATATCCCCAACAGCACCACATCACATAGGTTAGAGCTCTGGTGGAGATCCATCTTCCAAAAAGAATAAGTGGGCATAATGTTTTAACGTCCATAACCGGTTTGCGTACATTAAAAGCGGGTGACCCAAGGTCGGTCCCTTCGTCATTGTCGGCTTGTTTGTGTGTTTGTTTGTTTAATATAAACCATGAATTCTAATTGTTGAGGCGCAGAACGGCCATTAGCCAGCCATGGCAGTCTGGGAAGAGTTCCAGCTGGAAAGGGAAGAGGAAGGGATGGGGAAGGGGGAAGGAGGCAGCGGCGGGCGGGTGGCAGCCGTTGCCCGATAAAAACTGCCGGCTCCGCTACGAGCTAAACGGTTACTCATCTCCAAATGGTCTGTGAGATGAGAACGGGGGGGTTAAACCAAATATTTAATAGAACAGATATTCAGTATGGGTTCCACCCCCGCAACGGTCATAATTACACTTTGATTTGTGGATCGGGCTTTTGTGTTTTTATTTTTTATTTTTTTTATCTCACCTGTGTCAGGGGGGAGGCGGCAATAATGGTGGGGGGGTGTGGGGGTGGGGGTGATAAGAGGGGAGGCGCCATTACATTATATCCCCATTGGAATGTGAGAGAAACACCATGATTCCAGATAAAGATCTATTCCCCCGCTTCCACCTCCACCACCGCCCCCACCCCCGCCCCCACCCTCCCATTTTCGGGCTGAGTGGGGGTCTGGTCCTGTGTCTGAAGGTGGGGTGAGGGGGGGGGGGGGTCTGGATTAGGGCCGGGTTCAGGAGAAGTGCAGCACAGGGGTTGTGTGGGGGTCGCTCCCTGGAGCTGGTTTCAGACATGGCCAACACCCAACGTGAGCACCCTGATCTGAACACCAAAAAAAAAATCCCCCACATCCAGACAAACAAATGGA
>NC_137202.1:6053122-6058122 GCF_960531495.2 Zeus faber | reverse complement strand
ATCTATCTGTCTATCTATCTATCTATCTATCTATCTATCTATCTATCTATCTATCTATCTATCTATCTATCTATCTATCTATCTATCTATCTATCTATCTATCTATCTATCTATCTATCTATCTATCTATCTATCTATCTATCTATCTATCTCTCTATTTTACTTCTTATCCATTTCTTGATTTTTTTTCTGGACTAACAAAACAAAACATTTGTTGCTTTAACACCTACATTTTCCTACAGGAATCAATAGTCTAATCTTATCTTAAACTCTAAATAACAAACTGAGTTGTTGCTCTGTTTTGGAGACTCATTCCTTCTCACTTCACTTCCTTCCAGTAGCAAGCGTCATGGTGGTGGGCGGGGGGCGAGGGGGCGCGGGGGGTGCGGGCTCACTCGGGGCGGAGGAGGGAAGAGCCTGTAATTCTGTCCGCACATATTAACTACTGCAATCATTCTCTGGGAATAATGATTAGCCTCCTCTCCTCCTCTGCCATTCCATCCATGCCTCACACACACACACACACACACACACACACACACACACACACACACACAGACACACACACACACACACACACACAGACACACACACTCAGGAGAGTTTTCTAGTGGCCTCCCTCCAGCACTCGCAGTCTATGACAAAAACATTATCCTTCTGGTGCTAAACAATCCAATAAACCTCTCCACAGGGAAGAACTTAACCTCTCCTCCTCCTCCTCCTCCTCCCCCCCCCCCTCCCCACCCCTCACCCCACCCCACCCCCTCCTCCTCCTCCGTCGCCCACAGTAAATTCAAATCATTAGTCTTCTCGCTCCGCCATCACAACAACACGGGGTCCTGCTCTCTATTAGTAATGGAGACCTCGTCCCCCGTACCTCGTCGGGCACCGTCCTCACAATTTTTTATTTTTTATATTAAAAAAAAAAGGCCTCTTCCTTCACAATTCCCACAGGACGAAGAAAAAAAATCCCTACACGCAAAAAAAAAAACAAAAAAAAACCCTAATTCTAATTCTCTTTTAATAATCTGTCATCAGGACCAGAGGCGGTCATAAATTATGTAGGGGAGCATGTGCGGGAGGAGCGGGCCACGAGGGGGACGGGGGGATGGGGGGCGGATTCTCTGGAGGGGATGGGGGAGGAGAGGGTGGGGGGGGGGGGGGGGGGGGGGCGGACAGGAGGGGGGATCAAAGGCTCTAGTTTGTCAAACTTTGCCGCCAAAGATAAATAATAACTTAGAAAACCAGAGTAGTTGTCGAAAGTCGCGGTCGAGTGCCTTGCCAAGCGGCCGCGGTGGGCACACACACACGTGCACACGCTCACACAGACACACACACACGCACACACACACTCACACGCACACACACACGCATACACGCATGCACGCACACACGCACGCACGCATGCACACACACACACACACCTGTCATTACGCTCTCTCTCTCTCACCCTCTCTCTCTCTCTCTCTCTCTCTCTCTCTCTCTCTCTCTCTCTCTCTCTCTCTCTCGTTCTCTGGTGTCCCAGTCTTTAAAGGCCATCACCACTGCCGCCGCACTTTGTTCTCAATGCAAAACTTTGTGTGTGTTTCATCACATCGACCCCCTCTGGATTTTTGTGTGTGGTTGTGTGTGTGTGTGTGTGTGTGTGTGTGTGTGTGTGTGTGTGTGTGTGTGTGGTGTGTGTGTGTGTGTGTGGGTGGGGGGCTGCAGGTTAGGTGTAAGGTGTTAGGTGTAGTGGACGTGAGGAGATCCGTGGGAGGGAGGTTAAGGTTTTTCTGTTTAGACTGTTGTTGTTCTGTGTGTGTGTGTGTGTGTGTGTGTGTGTGTGTTTTTGGGGGGGAGTGAGGTGTCTGAGAGTACAGAAGAAGAATTAGGGCCAGGCAAAAACCCGATGGCCCCCGAGTTAGCGTAAACAATATAATGTCCCTCACCGTGTTTTATCCACAACTTTATATCCAGGTCCTGTTCCGGGGAGCTGAGCAGTGAGAGCACCTGTCCACTGCACATCTCAGTTGCGGTCTTAAACTGGCTGATCGTTTTACCGAAATGCTGCCTTGTTTGAGATAAACGGGGGCACCCCGGATGACTCCACCCCAGCGGAGGGCTGCGCCAGCGGCAACGCCCTCCGCCCACCGGGCCCTCCGGCCCTCCGAGAGGCCGCTCCCGACCGACCGGGCCACGTAGCGCTCCTCGTGGGGGAACACCACCGAAGGACAAAAGACAGGTTCTGGAGGCTGACTTCCTGGGCGACGGCCTCCAGAACCCTCTCTCCACGCCCGGGTCCGACGACACCTCCACTACGTGGGCGAGAGACAAAAACGGCGTTGGGCTGGACGCCATGATGGCAAAACCCGTCATGGCTGAAATCTCACAATGTATTTTGACTTTTGTCTTGGAATTCTGACTTTATTCTCAAAACGTAATTTCCATTTTAAAGTCGGAATTCCGACTTATGCTCGAAGCAGGGGGGCATATATTTTTTGCGTGGCCCTGATACTCTTCCGTATGAGAGAGAGAGTCCTGGTCTGTGTCAGGAATTTAAAATAAAAAATAAAAAATAAAAAATCTGCTAAATTGATTACACCAATCAAATGAAAGTCAATTGGTGAGGTGGAAGTGTAAAAAAAAGTCTGTTAATTAATAAAAAAAAATGTATAAAAATGTCTTAACAATAACAATACATGCCTACCTAAACACCTTTATTTTTTGTATTTAACATAAATAATAGTGATACATTTGAATTGTTTGAATTTAAATACGTGACATTACATCACATTACATTTTATGACAATTATTCAGTCTACATATCTCACCTTGTTAATGTGCATGTATGTGAGTTTCTGGTGTGTGTGTGTGGGTGTGTGTGTGTGTGTGTGTGTGTGTCAGGTGTGTGTCGTGCTGAGCTGGGGGGTGGGGGGTTGAAGGGGCGGTTGGTGTGGCAGTCGTTATGGGATGGCGACGCTATGAGCCGTGGGGTTGTTCTCTCAGCGTTTCCGTGTCAATATTTTGCCGGAACAATCGCCGTGCATCATAATGGGCTCTTGGTACCCAAGCGGGACCTCCAGCAGGAGACAGGGAGCGGCCCAGTGATGGATCCCCAGCTCTGGACCACCGTGAAGGGGGCAGCTCCAGCCTCGATGCTGCCTCTTGTCTGGAGCCGCTGGATCCATAACCATTCAATCATCAACAGAGAGACACGCTGCTGCCAAGCAAAAGTGTAAGGTCACACCGGACTGTTGCTGTTGCTTGTTTCTTTCTGATGAAATATTAATTCATCCAATAATTACATTGAGAAGATGAGACAAGATAAGATAACACTTTCTCTATACCCCCCCCAAAAAAACGTATGTAGATGTATGCTATGATTTCTACGGGGGATTAATAAAATAGCCTACTATCTTGTCTTGTGTTATCTTATCTTACAGTAACATGTAGCATTCTTCATGGAAATTTGGGGGGAAATAGATTTGCAGAATTTATTATATTTGGTACCGGAAAATATTTTCAGTGCATGTATTGCACCAAAGTTCCCCTCTTGGTATGAATAAGTATCTATCCAACTAAAAATGTCCAATTACATTACAGTACAAACCATCATATTTTGCATTGGAAAGTCAAGTTTTCGTTCTTTTAATTTATTAAAATTTTAATTCCTGAATTTCCTCACAGGGATTAATGAAGTTTTTTCCCCCTCTTAATTTACTTAATTTATTTGACTTATCAACTGAATACAATACAAAGGATAATCCATTAGATCATCCGTGTTGCTGGATTATGTACAAGTCCATTCCAAACTGAAACATTCAGCTTTTTTTTTTCAACATCGGGGTACTGTATACCCTTGTCTTCACTTTCCTTTCTACAAAGTTTTCCTTCTTCCGATCGCTTTATTTGTTTTGGGGATTCATTCTTGGTCACTGGAGGTGGTGGGGATATTTTTTCATCATTATTTTTTGTGTGAATATTCCTCCATTACAACAGTTTGCTGACCACAAAACCCGCTGCTTTATCAGGTTCAACACGGCTGCGTTTCATTTCTTCACATAGAGGAAGCGCAAACATAACGCAGATACATTGGATGGCTGTTTCAATTTAGATACTATCTTAAAAAATAAATAATAATAATGATCTTACAAGTTACCACTTCAAATTACACTCACATACATACATGCAGTGATATGGGATTTCAGTAAAGTAAAGTAAAGTAAAGTAAAGTAAAGTAAAGTCAAGTCAAGTCAAGTCAAGTCAAGTCAAGTCAAGTAAAGTCAAGTAAAGTAAAGTCAAGTAAAGTAAAGTGCTCAATTTGTGTCTGCTCTCTGGCGATAGCGAAGCAGCTCCATCATACGGTGACAGTAATACGAGCCAAGGACAGCTCACTCACTCTCAATCCCAACACAGGCTAACTGGAGCCGCGGGCTGAGTGGAGAACAGGTCCCAAATTCAATTCAAATCAGAGCGAGTGAGTGGGTGAGTGAGTGAGTGAGTGAATATGTGTGTGTGTGTGTGTGTGTGTGTGTTCGTGTGTGTTTTCGTGTGTGTGTGTGTGTGTGTGTGAGTGAGTATGTGTGTGTGAGCGAGTGAGCGAGTGAGCGAGTGAGTGAGTGAGCGAGCGAGTAGGTGTGTGTGCGTGTTTGAATGGGTGTGAATGAGTTAGTGAGCGAGTGTGTGAGCGAGTGTGTGAGTGAGTGAGTGAGTGAGTGAGTGAGTGAGTGAGTGAGCGACTGAGTGAGCGACTGAGTGAGCGACTGAGTGAGCGACTGAGTGAGTAAGTGAGCGAGTAAGAGATTTGGCGAGTGAGCGAGTGTGTGAGTGAGTGAGCGAGGGTGTGAATGGGGTGTGAGTGAGTGAGCAAGGGTGTGAATGAGTGAGTGAGTGAGTGAGTGAGTGAGAGATTTGGTCAGTGAGTATGTGTGTGTGAGCGAGTGAGCGAGCAGTGAACGAGTGAGAGAGCGAGTGAGTGAGCAAGTGAGTGGGTGTGAGTGAGTGAGAGAGCAAGTGAG
>NC_137202.1:6008122-6048122 GCF_960531495.2 Zeus faber | reverse complement strand
AGCAGCCAAGTGCTACGCAGGCTCTTAGCGCCGCGCTTTGCCTCCTCCGGTGATTCGGCCAAACCAATCCATCTTCCTGAGCCGCCGAGTGGCCGAACCGATGCTCCCGTCAACAGGCTCCCGTGGGAGATGGATTGGGGGGCCTCCATCGCCCACCCCTGGTCCGGTCTGGTCCGGTTCCGGTTCCGGTTCTAGGTCCGGGTCCGGTACTAATGTCAGTCCAAAGTGGCAAAATCTGGGCCCTGGCACATCACATACCAGGGAGGCACGTGGTGGGTGCCACATGACTCCGAAAGGGGACGGGGTGAAGGGATGCATAGCATAGTTGAATGGAGGAATTGAGCGATTGATGGAGCGATGGAGGGAGGGGTGGAGGCAGGGAGAGATGGTGGGATGAGGGATGGAAAGCTGGGGGGATGATGGGATGGAAGGATGGAAGGATGGAGGATACAGCCACTTATTCAGAGTCCAGATCTTCAGGATGGAGTTATGGAGGTGTGAAGGTATAAATGTATGGAGGGATGGCAGGATGGAGGGATGAGCGGACACAGCCACTCATTCAAAGTCCAGATCTGTGGGATGGAGGAATGGCTGATACAGCCACTCATTCAGAGTCCAGATCATTGGGATGGAGGGATGCAAGGATGGAAAGATGGAGGAAGGGAGGGATGGTGGGATGAAGAGATGGAGGGATGGAGAAATGGTGGGATGGAGAGCTGGAGGGATGGAGGAATGGTGGGATGAAGGGATGGATAGATGAAGGATGGAGGGATAGGAGAACGCAGCCACTCATTCAGAGTCCAGATCTTCGGGATGGAGGGACGAAGGGATGGAGGGATGGAGGAATGGAGGGATGAAGGAATGGAGGCACAGAGAACGCAGCCACTCATTCAGAGTCCAGATCTTCGAGGTGGAGGGATGGGGAGATGGAGGGAGGGAGAGATGGAGGGATGGGAGGAGGCAGTCAGTCATTCAGAGTCCAGATCTTCGGGATGGAGGGATGGAGAGATGGAAGGATGGAGCAATGGAGGGGTGGGGGAACGCAGCCACTCACTCATTCAGAGTCCAGATCTTCCTCCTCCGCAGGGAGCTGGACCTCCTGTTTCCTGTTGTGGTTCCACTCGAGCGTCGTAGTCGTCGCCCGGGTGTGTCTTCTAAAAATGGATGCTTTTTTTTTTTTTTTTTGGATGACAAGAAAATCAGCGTAATTTGACAATAATATGATAATAATGTGTCTTCTGAAAAACATGGATGGCTTATGTATTAAAGCTCAGAAATTATCTTCAAACAGTTCCTCTTATAGTGATGTCCTTCACTGGTTATTAGTCATCAAAATGTTTAATGGGACAACAACCACTAATAGATAAAAGCTCCAATTCCCTTCTGATCCAATTCATCTTTTTAAATGTACGTCCCGTCCTTCGCTCGGAGGAGGAGTTTGTTCCCGTCCTTTTCGTGTCGTTCATCATGACCGGCTCCGAAGCTGAAGTGAGAGCTTCTTTTATTAATCACAAAGCGCAGGAGTCAAGGCTGTGCACTTGGCTGCTCGCATCCAATTTACCATTTACGCCGGCGATAATTCATGCTATGCTAAACATTTCTTGTAAAATGTCACTTTGTGTTTGCAATTAGTTTCCAAATTATCGAGTAAATTCTCCAGGGTCACGCCGTCAAACTGTTTGAAAAAACCCCACATGTTTTCTTTTCTTCTTTCAGTGAATCTAGGTGCCGCGGTAATTGGAATATTATTCTGAGAAAATAAACACATTACAGTGAAAGTTGGGGAAAATAGTGAGACAGGGAGTGGGAGAGAGAGAGAGAGAGAGAGAGAGAGAGAGAGATGCAGAATTAATATTATTTCATTTTTTTTAATTGGGATCGAGTCTGTGTCTTATGGAAAGAAATGCACATCTTTTTTGCACAAACGGGTTGGGATCTGGGGTTCTGGAGGGAGAGATAGAGATGGATGCATGGAAGGATGAAGGGATGGAGAGATGGATGGATGATGGCGGTATCAGGAAGCCAAGTCCGCCCGTCTGCTTGAACACAGTTATAATTATGAATCAACTCCAGTGGATGAGAGCTGACAATCAGTCGATGGGTGTCGGTGGCTCCATGGTTTGCACTGTTCCCTCACAGCAAGAAGCTTTCGGGTTCTAATCCACGATCTGCATTTTCTCCACATCGTCATGTGGGTTTCCTCTGGGTGTTCCGGGTTGCCCCTCCCTTCAAGACAGGCATGTCTTAAGGGGAAGGGCTTTAGGCTCCTGCCGATGCCCCTGAGCAAGGCATCGGTAAAGATCTGGAATGGCGTCACGAGGGTTGGTGTAACACAGTGCTTGAAGTGGAAATGCTGGTGCTTATTCACATGTTGGCAGCGGGGGGCTCCTCTACAGACCCTGAGAGAGTGACTGAGAAAGTCTCCCCGTTACAGAAGGGCAGTATTTATTATGCACAAGTAAAGTGTATTCACAAAAAAAAAAAAAAAATCCCGTTTTGGCAAAATGAACGCCCTTTGCAACGGTAAGCAACGGGGAGACGCACGTAACGAGGTACTGGGCTTTTTTAGGAAACTCAGGAAAATAAATACATCTAAAATTAAAACCCACTGTTTTTATTTGTTTTGTTGGGGGAAACAGGGAACGGGGACACGCAGCGGAGCGGAGGTCGCTCCCTCTCCATTACGGATTTCGTATCAAAATGCCTTGTATGTATATTGATACAGTAGTAAGCTGGTCACTAATTACAGACTAAGATATACATTTTTAAAATAATCAATTTCTGCTGAAACACTGCAGAATTTTTTGGGTGTCATTTTGGTGTCATCCTCCTCTGATGGTGTCACCCGGTGCCCCGCACACCCCTAGTGACACCACTGCTGTCGTTACATGGGAGCCCACTGCTCCTAGATAAGTACAATACTAGGATGGGTCAAATGCTGAGAACTAATTCCCCCCAAAAAGGTATTAACAAAGTATTCAAAAAAACCGAGAGAGGAGGTTGAGGGACTCTGTGTAAGGGCGGCCATGAATTCTCAAGTATTTTTTCCTTTTCCAAACAAGTGGTCTCATCTCCGCGCCGCTTGATGGCAACATCCATAACCCATCCTTTGATACTGTGATCGATACACAAACGGAGTGTTATTTCAAAGGATGGTGGTGGAGGCGGTGTTGATGTTGGGTGGGTGATGGGTGGTGTTACACAGTTCAGACTTCCAATTAACCTGAGAGGATCCCCACGCCACTCACACTGCGGGGCTGCTATCGACAAGCCACATGAAAAGAATAATGTTGTAAGGATGATGTGGCTCACACAGCCTCCCCCCGTCTCCCCCTTGCCTCCCCCGCCTCCCAGCGCTGACAGCGGCACTGTAGCAGTCATTTATCACCTCCTCTCTGGGCTCGGAGGGGCCAAACAGCATTGCATGGCTCCCACACTCCACTGGCGCTTCATCAGACCATGCGGGAGGAGGGGGGAAAAAAAGTGTTTTTATAAGATAAAATATAATATAATATAATATAATATAATATAATATAATATAATAGAATATAATATAATGTGAAATAATATGAAATAATATGAAATAATATGAAATAATATAATATAATATAATATAATATAATATAATATAATATAATATAATATAATATAATATAATATAATTATAATTATATTATATTATATTATATTATAAAACCTAATCTTGTAAACCGTAATATTATATTATATTATATTATATTATATTATATTATATTATATTATATTATATTATATTATATTATAATATATTAAATACATAATATTATATATAACAGAAATTGTGAGCAATCATTAGTGACAATTGACAATTCAGATGTTTATTGCCGCTGATCATGCGTGAGTGAGGCCCCGGTGCTTGTTTGCTTGTTTGCTTGTTTGTTTGTTTGTTTGTTTGTTTGTTTGTTTGTTTGTTTGTTTGTTAATGGGTCCCTCCCACGCCATCATCCCAGCCAAACGAAGACGCTCATTATCCCCTGTAGTGCTGGTGGGGAACAGTGGAGGGGGTGGGGTGGTAGGGCAGATTAGGCAACAAAGAAAATTATAATAATAATAATACAAAAACCATTCCTAGATATTAAGTGAACATGAGCCATGCAGGAAGTCACATATCCCATATCATATATATCCCTATCCTAAATTTCCCTTATGTTATATTATGTTATGTTAGGTTATGTTATTTTGGTGTTGGGGTGGTGTGTTTTGAGCAGCCACACTTGACCTGGGTCTAGATAATTAGGGACCCAGCATCAGAGTGGCTGCATACCTGTTGCTGGTTGGTTGGTCTAATGAGCAGCAGGTAAAACCCTCATCCCCACACACACTCAGGAGAGAGGATCATGACATTTGTCATGACATGTGTCCATCTGCTCCAGGGCTTGTTCTATCAAGCCCCCTCTCCACAATAAACTTGTGTGTTTTCTACAACCCCTTTTTCTGTGCCGGAGGTCCCTGAAAACTTGGGTGGCGCGTGGTCAGCGAAAGCGCCACAGTTATGATATGTTAGGTTATGGTATGTATGTGATGTTATGTTCAGAATTATCTGTGCATTTTCATATAGAGTACAAGGAATGTGTGAGTTTCTCTACAGGCAATAAGCGTTCAAAAAAAAATCTACATATAATTATTATTAATAATAATAAAAATAATAATAATAATAATAATAATAATAATAATAACAATAATAATAACAATAACAATAATAATAATAATAATAATAATAATAATAATAATAATAATAATAATAATAATAATAATAATAATAATGGAAAAAAATAGCTATATCAATATCAATGTAATAACACAATGTACAGAAAAAACAAAGTGTTCACTGTTCTATGTACGGGATAAATAACTGCTATAAACCAGTCTATGGCCTGCAGGAGGAAGTGTACCACACCAAAATAGAATCAAAATCATCAAACAAGCCCCGTGAATCCCAGGCTGTGTTCCTACCTGTGCCTGGTGTGATCACTGGCTGCTGTCTGAGGATAAACCTGCTCTAACTGCTGGACTGGGACTGAAGATCACTCCATTTATTTTTCCCGTGTCCACTGTGAGGCAGCGTACAAATTGAGACGGTGTCTAAGTGGGAGCAGCCGCCCTGCGCGGTGATGGAGCGGGTGTTCAAACGCTCAGGGACAAGGTCTAAAAGCAGTGTTACGCCGACAAGGCCGCGGCACGGAGAAAACGCCGCGGTGCCATTACTCCCCATTTGGAGAGAGACACTGCCACCGGCCACTCTGGTATTGATTATTTGGGGGAAAAAAACAATAACCAAAAAAAAAAAAACAGTTCAAGGAGCACGAGCATAAAGACAAATGCAGTTCCACTCAATGGCAAATCCACTAAGACTAAGATTTTTGTGATAAATGTGTCGCTGTTTCTATTCTTATAAAAAAAGAAAGAAAGAAGAATCAACATTTTTACACATTTAATTCCAAATTATTTTCTTAAATGTGATCAAGCGGCAATCATCAACCACATATGTTATTGTTTGGAATTGAGATAAAGCCAATATACTGTGTGTTTGTATACACATTTTTATTTCTATTTATTTATCCCTCACTACTGTTCTGGGTCAATTGGATGAAGATAAAAGTTACAAAAGGCCCAAAAAGTGTACAAATCCTTAATTTCATTTAATTTGATCTGTACTGGTGCACTTGTTGATGCCACCTTTCCAGGTTAAATGTGACCACTGTACCTTTCAGGTAGTTAAAATAAAGTAAAAATAAGCAGTTATTCATCAATTGAATTCCCTATTTAAGGTGCAGCGAGTGGAATTTACGGAACGTACTTGCCAGGAATGTAATATAATATTCACAAGTATGTTTTAAATAGTGTATAATCCCATTTAAAATAAGAATCGTGTTTTTGTTACCTTAAGCCGTTTTTATCTACATTGGGAGCAGGTACACTTGACGGAGGGCGCCATGTTGCACCGCCACGTTTCTTCTAACGGACAAACCAGATACTGGCTCTCGGGAGGGCTTTTTGCGAGTTTTGCGGCCATCGTCTCTTCAACGGAGGCCGCCATGTTGCACCGCCATGGGGAGCGGTATTTAGTAGTTTGCGATCTGCAACCTCACAGCTAGATGCCTCTACATTCTACACAATGCACCTTTATCTTAAAATAAATGGGAGAGGAATTCAAATAACATATGACAATGAAATACCATTATAAACATACTGATAATGTTACCAATTGTTATAATGGCAATTTATTTTTTATTGTTGCTTCAGTAGCCTTCAGCAAAACACATTTACAACTCTGTAAAAGTACAAAATAGTTTTGTGTACCACATTTTAAAGTTGAATGAACTGGAACCTTTCTGTTGGGAGGAAGGGGGCGGAGCCTGTGCTTTCTTTCCGTTTGGCAGCGTTTACGTCCCCGTACTTATAAAAAGTGATATGGGAGATGATAAGTACCAAGGATCCCAGCAGCAAACAGGACAGGTGTGTCGCTGATTCTCTGTATTTATTACCTCAAACGTGATTAATGGTTTCCTTAATGTAGCTTATTCACCGTGGTAATGGAACCCCCCCCCCTGTAACACACACACGCACACGCACGCACACACTCACGCACGCACGCACACACACACACACACACACACACACACACACACACACACACACACACACACACACACACACACACACACACACACACACACACTCCCCCAAAACGACTAACCTTGCATAAAAATGCAAATGAGCGCAGACAAAGTGCGTAAAAAACACGGTGGGCCGGGCCGAGGCCAGAAGCCCTGTAAAGTGGGTGTGCATATTTCTCTATTTCACCTTAAAACTAAAATTGGAGATTAAACCCCTTGTCGGATTTTGGAATAATTAACGAATTGCTGCTGCCATTTCATTATGAGAACATTCTTGGTGGAACAAGTAAGCTGACAAATAAAAATAATCGTCAAACAAATAGTATTAGTGATATTTCAAAATGATGTTTTATTTACACATTGACAAGCTACATTTAGCTAATATAGAAATTATATACCAATAATTTATCCTGCGCATATATTCAGTATATTCAGTATATTTTTATATATTAGGCTATTTTTGTATTGTTTTTATTAATTTAATAATGAATGAATGAATGATTGAATTATTATTATTATTACTATTATTATTATTATTATTATTATTATTATTATTATTATTATTATTATTATTATTATATTTAGTCATTAATTCATTTATTTTTCAGAATATACAGACATCCACCAATCCTCACCATGACAAATTGCTCTTCTGTGAAAATGTACTTATACTCAAAATAATAATAATAAATCATATTAAACTCTCATTCTGATTTTCATGCAAACTCCTGTCTCACATTATAAAATAAATCCACAACAGCTTTTATTTTGATCCAACGCCACATGATTGCTCACACAATTATGACGTTTTTCTTTCTTTTGTCATCATAAATAATGTTGATTAATTAGCAAGTCAAACGCGCTGGGGATAATCAATGTAGAATATATCACTGTCATGGAAAAACTGTTTAATATTTAATTTAAGCCATGAGCATTTTAATTATGAAAAAAAAAAAAAAAAACTTGACATGCCACACTCGGTAGAATTTAGGAATAATAAGTTCAGTTCTGAGAAACTTGAGCTTGAGAAATTTTCTGATTCTGTTAATACATACTGTGATGTCTCACCCTGCTCAGTAGTGTCTTCACTTCCTGGTTTTGATGTTTCCTGCCTGCATGAATGTCTTCCCTGCCCTGATTAGTTTCACATGTCCCTTGTTTACCTTCCTTCCGTTGTGTATTTAGTCGGTGTGTTCCCCTCTCTCTGTGCTAGTTTGTCTTTGTACCATGTGTCAAGCGTTCCAGCATTCGGTCTCTCGGTCTCCTGGTATTTTTGATTCCTGTTATGAACACGGATGGGACCCAAATGGACATGGATCCAGAGTTTATTTTTAAGGATGGGATCCTGGCATGGAGGCAGAGGAAAGGAATAGGGATCCGGATGTAGCAGACAGGGGATGCAGGTGCGGGGCTGGTAGGTAGCGTGGTGGCGAAGCAGTGACAGACAGGCAGAACAGCATGCAGGAGGGGAGATCCTGGGCGTGGAAATGCAGCACAGATAGGACACGAGAAATGAAAGAAAACTTGGATCCGGGCTTGGCTGGCGTGTAGTACCACGGAGGTGAAACAGCAATCTGGCGATGAGTGGGTGAAAAGCCGGGGTTGATATCCTGAAGCCATGATGAGGCGTAGATTGCCTGCAGGCGTGGAGCCAGGAGCCGGGAGATTGGAGACAGTTGACGCGCCCGCACCAACACACACACACACACAGACACAAACCAGAGAGACAGGAGACACAAGGGAATAGGAACTGCGCTGTTCCCTGCTCAGTTTCCTGGACCTTACTTTTGCCTTCTCCCTGCCAGACTGTTTGCCCAATCCACTGACCACCTGTGTACCGAACTGCCTCACCTTGTCTAGGCCTTGTTGGAATGTTTGTTCTGTGTGCCGATCCTGTTCAAGTAAAGACTGTTTTTAAAGTTCCTCGTGCATTGAGTCCTCTTGCCTGTCTTTCCACCAGTTGTTACAGTACAAACTGGCCAAAACTATGTACTCAGCCAACTCTGATCCTGTGTGCTCCGCACTCGATAACCGACTCGATAACCGACAAGCAGTGCATGGACAGGCAATCGTCGCCTAGGAAGTCATGTTCGACTCCCATGAAAATTTCTCCTTCGTACCAAGAACAAAAATTTCAAGCCAAGATTCAAGATTCAAGATTTTTATTTGTCACATACATATACATACTTTCATACATATATGCAGTGAAATGTAATATGTTAAGTGAAATACCTGTTAAGTGAAATACTGGCCCAGTTACGGAGGTCCAATTCAGCTCCAGTTCTAACCGTGGCTCCAGCTCCAGCCCTAGCCCCCATCATCACATCGCCAGCCCCCAGATCTCATCCCTCCAGACCTGAACGGTTTTCCGGGGACTCCGGGTACAGCCGATCCTTCCTAGTACAGTGTTGGCTGCATATTGAGCTATGTGTGTCCTCGTTTCCATCACAGTGCTCGAAGGTAGCATACTCGAGCTGAAGCCTTTGCTACCGTCGAGTGGTCCAGGGGTTCTCCTGTATGCACTTTGTTGGAGCACTTCTCCAACACCTTTTCCAAGATCTTCGACCACACTATCCCAGGCCAAGAGCTGGCTAGAGCATTAATGGGCTTGCGACAGGGTTAGCGTCGAGTCTCCAACTACACCATTGAGTGCCAGTAGATGTATCTACGGTTCTCAACTGGGTCACTTCATCTCCATGTGGCCAGTAAAATGCAAGGCTCATCAGTGAATGGAAGGGTGATCTGTCCCTCTCAGACTACTTTACCCAGCCAAGAGGCTGATACTCAAATTAATTCCCCTGCCTAAATCCTTGGAGGCTAACGCTTTGGATGGACATCTGCTGTATTGAGTCACTAACCGCACACTACTCATTCAACTAGTCATCGCCAATAACCACACTGAGTTCCTGAGCCTCCATGTTTTCAACTCCATTTTACACCATCTCATCCTGGGCTTTTCCTGGCTCACGAAACACTCACATTGGCTGGTCCACAAGGGGAGTAATTGGTTGGGGAAAGGAATGCTCATTCTCCTACTTCCTGTCAATTTCTACTTCTGAGCTGCCTTAACACCTTACGCTGAGATCTGCCTCCTGTGCTTCCCAAGTCTCCAGCAGCTTTAGAATTTCTTGAAGTTCCTGAGTCTCCTCTCTCCCCATCTCCTTCTGCATCGTCAGACTCTTCAGATCTCACTGAGGTCCCAGCCTGTCACCTGGACTTCAAGAAGGTTTTCGACAAGGCCCAGGCTACCTCTCTGCCCTCTCACCGACCCGATGACTGTGCGATTGACCTGCTACCAGGTACTTCAACCCCAAAGGGACGCCGATATTCTCTGTCAGCACCAGAGATGGAGGCGATGAGGAAGTATATCGAAACCTCACTGGCTACTGGAATTATCAGTCCATATTCCTCTCCTGCTGGGGCTGGCTTCTTATTCGTTAACAAGAATTACCAGACGCTTGTTCCCTGCATTGACTATTGAGGCCTGAACGACATCACCATCAAAAACAGATACCCCCTCCCTCCTATCTGCATTTGAGTTACTAAAAGGCGCTAAGATCTTTACTAAGCTCGATCTGAGAAATGGTTTCCATTTGGTGAGGATAAGGGAGGGGCACGAGTGGAAGACCACTTTCAACACTCCTAGTGGGCTTTCCGAGTGTCTCGTAATGCCCTTTGGCCTCACCAATGCTCCAGCTGTTTTTTAGTCTCTTGTGAATGACATCCTTCGAGATGTGCTGGACGGGTTCGTCTAACGGGACGATATCCTGATCTTCACTCCTGACGAGAAGACTCACGTCCAGCACATCATGTTCTTCAGCGCCTCTTCGACAACCAGCTCTTTGTAAAGGAGGAGAAGTGCGAGTTCCATGTCCACTCCGTCATGATCCTGGGGTTTATCGTCTCAGTAGGCAACATCCAGATGGATCCCGCAAAGGTTACTGCTGTCACTGAGTGGCCTACCGCCTCGAACGGAAAACAGTTGCAAGGTTTCCTGGGCCTCGCCGTTGCCTTCTCCCTGCCGGACTGTTTGCCCAATGTACTAAGCACCTGTGTACCGAACCGCCTCGCCTTGATTACTCCCTGTCGGATTGTTTGCTCTGCTGACTCACCTGTGAACCAATCCTGCTTAAGTAAAGACTGTTTTCTTTTATCAAAGTTCCTGTCTCAGAGTCATTCTAATGAGTCCTCTTGCCTGTCTCTCCACCAGTCGTTACACGTACAGTACTAACATTGTCAGTAGTGCAATATTAGAAAATCTGCAAAAATTAACACACATTAACACAACATTTAACTATATAATGATTAAATCCCAGGCAATATATAAATATATTGCCAATCAAGAATTTATATAAACCATCAACTATTCAATACAAAACAACTATTTTCAATACAAATAGTGAAAATGAATTATTTGAGGTCATGTATCACTTTTGCTTTCCAGTGGGTGATTGACAGAGAGATAGAAAAAAAAAGAGCCTTCTGACAACTCTGAGAAAATTTTCGAGACTCCACTGTAAAAGATTCCTCCCAAAAGGTTGTTCCTCGTTCATTCGCAGAAGGCTCCACTGTAAAAGATTCCTCCCAAAAGGTTGTTCCTCGTTCATTCGCAGAAGGCTCCACTGTAAAAAATGCCTCCAAAAATAGTTTGTTCCTCATTCATTCTCAGAAGGCAATTTTTCTCTTTCTGTCTGTCTATGTCGATCTCCCACAGGAAAGCAAAGATAAAATATTTTACAGTGTATTCTAAAAAAGGCCAAAAGATGGTTTAAATGTTTACCCCTTAACGCAAATGTGCCATACATCATATCAAACAATTAATTTTCAATATTAATATTTAAACGTTGCTGATGTTTCTGATGTTTCGATTAAAAGAAAAGTTTGACTTAGACACTGTATATTAATAATAATCTAGGTTTGCTTTCTGTGATTCAGACTGTTGTGAAAAAAAAGCTGTTTGACTTCTGTAAACAATGTATTAATTATTATTATTATTATTATTATTATTATTATTATTAAGAAGATGAAGAAGAAGAAGAAGAAGAAGAAGAAGAAGAAGAAGAAGAAGAAGAATTATATGTATTGTTTTTATTTCTTCTTCTTCTTCTTCTTCTTCTTCTTCTTCTTCTTCTTCTTCTTCTTCTTCTTATTATTATTATTATTATAATTATTATTATTATTTACTTTTTTAACAATATGTGTCAGAATCTCTCCGATCGCTTTTAAATGCGCTCTCGGGCTGCTGCCTTTCAAAAGCTAACTTGGGAATCGAACCCTCAACTACACCAACCTGAAACTCTTCGGGCGACCGAATAGTATTAGAACATCTGCAACAATAATTATACGTTGTTTATGACCAAAAAAAACCCCCAAAAAACATTGGGAGTTATTAGTTTTGAGAAACTTGGGTTGAACTCTTCAGATTTTGTAAATTAATGCATTAATACTTACATAGTACATTTTTATAGAGCAATACTAGAAATTCTACAGCAATAATTCAACGTTTCTAGTTTTTGACAAAAAAACTAAATTCCGAAGCCTAAAATATGACATTGTTATAAAATAACTCGCCACTAGAATAACATTTGGGAGTTACGGTTGAGATTGAACTTTTCAGATTTTGTCATTTTCAGTAGTGCAATATTGTAAAATATGCAACAATAATTCATCATTTCTAGCTTTTGACCAAAAAAATACATTTTCGCCTAAAATAATAACTGAAAAAGCTAATGCAGAACAATGACTCGCTCGTTGCGCGATTATGGGATGTGCTGAACGCCCAACATGGAGCTGAAATGACTGAACCAAGCATGAAAAAAGCTTGAGTGAGGTAGTCATTTGATTAGTTAAGGTGTATTTAAGAAACAACCCTTAAAAGTTTAAAAATGAAGATTGATGCTCGCGCCTTTGGTTTTATTAATGTATTGACGATGCTGTCAAATTAATTCTAGTACAATTTTTTTCCTCTCTATTATATATATTGAAACACAAGCTCAGGTAATTCATTAAAATCTCCGTAAAGCACCTTAATTTTTTTCCCTATTTGTCTACCATCTGCTGCAGTCAGAGCTCCCACAGGGACAGCGGTGATGGGCTGGAATCACTCTTGATGAGAGTCCTGAGTGAAGAAATATACTCACAGGAAGATTTATGGTTATCCTGTCCAGGGTGTCGTATTCAAATAATTATAATAATAATAAGGTACAGTTAAAAAATGAAAGATTTTTACACTGCATTACACTCCATTATTATTTTACATTATTTTGTTTGATAATTGTTTTATCTTGTCTATCTATCTATCTATCTATCTATCTATCTATCTATCTATCTATCTATCTATCTATCTGTCTGTCTGTCTGTCTGTCTGTCTGTCTGTCTGTCAGTTTGTCTGTCTATCTATCTATCTGTCTATCCATCTATCTATCTATCATAAGCTCTGTGTGAAAAATACAGCGCATTATTCCAAAAATATGAATTCCTTATGAGAGGTGAGTGGAGGTGGAGGTTTGGTTGGAGGTGGGTGGTGTTTAATCTGAGTGTAATCACGCGGGGGGGGGGGTGTTGATGGGAAATGAACTGTGGCCAGTCTCCTTGACCAGTTCCCAGTGGGCAGCGGTCCACATCCAGCACGACCGGACTGGATTTATTGCCACTGGGCCAAAGGTAACAAATACATGCCATATAATGGAGGTGGAGATGGACGGCATTATTATTATGGGATGAATTTGGTGACCCATCGTGGGGGCGGATGGGGTGTGGGGGTGAGGGAGTGATCACATGGAATGGGCTGATACCAAGAGCAGTACTTTTATTAATATTACCCGAATACATATATAGCTCCATCTCCGCCAATCACAGGTTCAAAAATTTGTTTCGTATGATATCTGGATTTACCTCGTTCATTCATTCATTTATTCGTTCATTCATTCATTCATTCATTCATTCATTCATTCATTCATTCATTCATTCATTCATTCTCACTTAGATTCACACACAGCCTGTGCATTATATTAGAATAACACTGTTCACTTCTGTTGTTCTGTATTTTTGGCCATTTATGTCTGCACATAAATTCCTTGTATACAATGATCTGGATTATTTATATATATATATATATATATATATATATATAAAATGTATTATTTATTATTTACAGCACATACTGTGCTGCAAATAATTCCTGAATTCTTTATTCCTGAATTCCTGTTTTGTTGTCGTCAGCCCAGCCATAACCCTTTTGGAGGCACAGTCCTTTTTGCGGGGAGGTTCCAGTTGGCTGAGGTAGGAATATCTTCATCTTCATCTCCATCTTCATGGGGGTCGGCTGGAGGTTCCAGGGAGTCCTTGGAGAGGTGAGGGGAGGTGATGAGAGGTCGTGTAGAACAGCTCAATGTGACAGCCTCTCAGAGACCTTCCCCTCCCCCGTCTCACCCGCCTCACCCGCCTCACCCGCCTCACCCGCCTCACCCACCTCCCGATGGAGTCGCATGAAACAAAGGGAAACACAAACCCAAAGACAAACAACATAACATCCCTTTAGGGGCACTACAGTAACAAGTTTATTGATATGATATATTATAATCCATGTCTATTATTCATCTTTATTATTTGTTTATTTATTTACAATAGACTTGTTTGTTTATTTATTTATTTATGCTTTATTGATTTATGTTAGTTACTCAGTTACTTCGTTGCTAAGTTAGTTACTTAGTTACTGAGTCAGTCGGTCGGTCAGTCAGTTAGGCAGTCAGTCACTCACTCAGTCAGTCAGTCAGTCACTTAGTTAGTTAGTTAGTTAGTTAGTTAGTTAGTTAGTTAGTTAGTTTGTTCGTTCGTTAGTTAGTTACTTAGTTAGTTAGTTAGTTTGTTAGTTAGTCAGTTAGTCAGTCAGTTAGTTAGTTAGTTAGTTAGTTAGTTAGTTACTTACTTACTTACTTACTTACTTACTTACTTACTTACTTACTTACTTACATTGTTACTGAGTCAGTCAGTCAGTCAGTCAGTCAGTTACTTACTTGCATACATAGTTACTGAGTCAGTCAGTCAGTTAGTTAGTCAGTTAGTTAGTTACTTACTTACTTCCTTATTTACTTACTAACTTACTTACTTACATTTCTACTGAATCAGTCAGTCAGTCAATCAGCTAGCTATTTCATAATATTTATTGATCCATCTGTTTTTTATTCATTTATAATATTTATTCCTTTGTTTTTTTTGTGTGTTTGCTTGCTTATTTAAATGTATCGATATATTAACTATATTTATGTACTAACTTATTTGCTTATTTCCTTGATCATTTATTCAAATATGTATTCATTCATCAGTGTATCTATTAACTTATAATGTCAATTTGTTCATTTAAAACATTACATTATGAAAGCACATTTTATCTAATTTATTTATCGATGTATTCATTGATTTATTACATTTGAAATTATCCATATATTTATTAATCTATGTTTTCCATAACTTGTATTATTAATTGATCTGTCTGTCTGTTTCTGTGTTTGTTTATTGACTTATTTGCTTATTCTTCATCTATCTATCAAATCAAAATGTAATATCAACCACTCCATACGTTTCGTTTAAAAAATGTTAGGTAATAGATTTTTAATGTCCATTTGCCGCTGCCCTGTGGGCCTACGGGGTGTTTGACATTGTGAAGTGATTGTTGTGAGAAGGATCATCGCCGAGGGAGGAGAGTGAGCGAGTGGTGTGCGGATGGTTTGAGTAAGTGACTGTTGTCAGACAGTTTATTTGTGACATGATTACCACGGGCACTGCCCCAGGACGGCTATTAGGGGACCTCGGTCATAAAGACCCGGCTAAAATCACCTCAAACTTAGCGCCTAATGTGACAATTTAGCAGACAAAGACTCCCTGTGGAGGATGTGGAAATGAGGGGGTGAGAAGGGGGGAGAGAGGGATATTATGTAAACAAATAAATTGTAATAATAATGATAATAATAATTATTATTATTATTATTGTTGTGACTGTTGTTGTTTTTATGATTATGATTATGATTATTATTATTATTATTATTATTATTATTATTGAGGCTATCATTTAGGTTAATATAATAATACAATTAGAAAATAATAATACATTTACAATAAAAACATATTGTAGTAATAATAAAAATAATAACAATAACATTTGGAGAAAAAAAACATTTGTTGTTTTTATTATTATTATCATGACTATATTATAATTGTTATTATGTTGTCTGGGTTAGCATGATTAACATTGGCGTTATTTGCATTATTACATCATGTCAGAAATTACATGTCTGCTCAGACTGTCTGCTCAGCATTGTTCCATGTTCCAGCATATTGCCCCAAGCCGGGCCTCCGCCTCCTCCTCTTTGTACCTTGGGCCAGTGGGTGGGCGCAGATCACATCCTATCCATCCCAGTATTTAATTTGACGTTCTAATGCCCTCACCCCCTGTGGCACAAACCCCCAAAATCCGAACAGAGCGTTTAGAATCCCACTGGGGTTAAGATTATGACGAGATTCCTGTCACTCCAGCCATGTAAACACAGTACAGTCACGTTCACAACACGCGCTTGAGCGATGAGGATGCCATATTTGATTTAACGACACATCAAACTTACCCATATAAAATTTTCTACAGTTTTTATGCTCCATCCGCTGGACGTCTCCATGGTGACTTTCTCGCCTGTTTGGGAATGTCTGTAATCTCTTGGATCCTGTGGCTGTGGCTGGCTGTAAAGTGGGCACCCCCCACCCCTGTTTGTCAGCTAAACCTCAAAGGAAAGAGGGGATGATCGGAGGACAGGAAGGAAGCATGATGGAGGAGGAAAAATACTTAAATGAGGAGGTAGATATAAAGAGAAGGCATGGATGGATGGATGGATGGATGGATTGATGGATGGATGGATGGATGGATTGATGGATGGATGGATGGATGGATTGATGGATGGATGGATGGATTGATGGATTGATGGATGGATGGATGGCTGGGTGGCTGGATGGATGGATGGATGGATGGCTGGGTGGCTGGATGGCTGGATGGATGGATGGATGGATGGACGGATGTATGTATGGATTGAAGGATGAATGAGGGATGGGTGGGTGGGTGGCTGGCTGGCTTTATGGATGGATGGATGGCTGGATGGCTCGATGGATGGATGGTTGGATGGATGGATGGCTGGATGGTGGGATGGATGGATGGAATCAATGGGTGGGTGGGTGGATGGATGGATGAATGGATGGATGGATTGATGGATGGATGGAAGGATGGATTGAAGGATGGATGAATGGATGGATGGCTGGGTGGCTGGATGGATGGATGGATGGATGGACGTATGTATGTATGGATTGAAGGATGAATGAGGGATGGGTGGGTGGCTGGCTGGCTTTATGGATGGATGGATGGCTGGATGGCTGGATGGCTGGATGGATGGATGGTGGGATGGATGGATGGAATCGATGGGTGGGTGGGTGGGTGGGTGGATGGATGGATAGATGGATGGATGGATGGATGGATGCCCGATGGATGGATGATGGTTGGATTAGCTGTGTGTGTTTACATGTGTGTGGAATCCTTCAATCATCCGATGCGTGAAACCATGAACCACCTTTTCTCTGTCTCTGTGTAAATGGGGATGTAAATGGAGTCATCCTTCTCTTCTGCATCTGGAAAAGATGAACAAGAAAAAGGGTAATTCCCCCCCAAAAAGAGAGAGATTTTGGGCTCACTAGTTAGCATAGTGCTTCTTATCTCTTTTTAACTGATTATCTTTCTTGACACTGTTTTCACCGTTTTTTTGCTGCTGGAACGCCTGAATTTCCCTCTGGGGATTAATCAAATGTTTTTCTTATCTCATCTTATTCCATCTTGATAGGGTTAAGGAAATCATTTGACAACTACGGACCGGGACCGCGAATCACTTTAAGATTCAGCGTTCCTGTTTGCTTCCCCGCTGACTCTTCCCTGAGTTTGTTGGTGAAGAGGCAGAACCAAGGCTTTTCCGGGGGAGATTATGCTAAATCGGGGCCATTTAACAGAGGGGGCAGAGTGGAAGTCCAGACAAAGACTGAAGAGGATGCTGCCGCCGCCGCCGCCGCCGCCGCCGCCGCCGCCGCCGCCGCCGCCGCTGGCAAATGAATGGGCCAGAGGATTGTGCAGACCACAACCCCGGACCAGTAAGAGCAGAAAATCAGAACAAAAAGAGAGAGAGAGAGAGAGAGGAGGGAGAGAGGGAGGGGGTGGGGGGGAGAGCTTCTCTGCTGTGGCAGACATTTTTCCCTGGCTCCTCAAACAGATGCTGGGGCAGATGGTAGTGAATTAACAGAAAATGGGAGACCAAGAAATGGGGAAAAGCCTAAAACGGGCCCATGGAGGACAGACATTAAAAGTGTGTGCCTTGGTGGCCATACGTGTATATGGATGTTTGTGGCTGTGTGTTTGTGTGTGTATGTGTGTGGTAGTGTGCGCTAGTGATGATCAGAGTGGAGCTCCTGGGTCCAGGGGAGAGGCTGTTAACCACTAGCTGGAATGATGGGAGAACTAAAGAGGATGGGTGGAGGATTCCCACCCAGAGATCAGAGATGGAGCTGCACAATAATGGTTTGCAGGCGTGAAATTACAATGGTGATATTTGTGGCACCCCGGGGTGAGTCCTTGCTGGGCCAATCAGAGCTCAGGGGGGGCTCATCATACGACGAGAGGGCCGGCTTCCACCAGCGGTCATCACCGATCAGAAGGATGGGCCAGGGTACATTGGCCATCATAGGTATTTCAACGCAGACTCTCCCAAAAGTGTTTCGTCGATCTTGAGAGTCACTTTTACCAGTAGTCAGGTCAAGTCAAGTTTATTTCTACAGCCCTTAATCTCAGTACGGTCTCAACAGGCTTCACAAGCTTCGCGTTTCACATGGAAATCAACAAAATCGCTCTAGTCTTAGCCCACAAACCCTGCAAAGGAGAAACTCACCCAAAGAAAAGCGGTTGGAAAAAAAAAATGGAAGAAAGCTTGAAAAGGAGATCAAAGAAGGGTGGCCAAAAGATGTCACCTGTGCAACATTAGCATTAGGATAAGTCTTAGCCTCAGCATTGTTAGACCCTTAGTAAGAATATGACCCTTTTTGCCAAACATTAGTCATGGGGTCAAGCCAAGTGAAACAGTGCCTTGACGGCACTATATCATAGAGCTGTCTGTGCTCCTTGAATCTAAACCAAGAAAGATCCAAGATCCAGCCCGGAACGACGTCCCCAACCGTCCCCGCGCGACACGTGACAAGATGTGACACCACATTTTCCATTGCTCTCGTCCACCCGTCCATCTGTAGGGGAGGGGTGGGGGGCCACAGTGATGAAAATGGCCATCATCGCCGTCATCCCCTGCCCCTGCTTCTGCGAAAAGGGGCGAAAGTGAAAAGTAGATGTGTTGTCAGGGTAAAACTGATAATGGAGGGGAGGGGGGCGGTAAAGGGGGGAGGTGAGGGGGGAGTAGACTGATCCCAATTGCACTGCTTTCAGCCCCTTTCAGCCCCTTCGTTCCCCAGCACTAAAGGACCCACTGACAGATGGGACAGGGCGATGGGGGACAGGGTGCTGAGTTGGCATAAAAAATACCACCAAATAGGCCCTTTTTTTCTTGGCAGCGGAGCCGTCCACAAATAGTTTAGCATTTGGACAAATGTTAGCAACCCTGAAATGTTTTCCAAGCCATTCTCACAAAGTCTTTAATTCTGATCTTTATTTGTGGTTAAAATGTTAAAAAAATATATATATATTTGAAAAAACTGGCCGACAGCAACAGAACACCTTTGTTTCAATTTGGCACAGATTGCACAACTCATGAATTTATCATGATAGTTCATGGTCACGGACTCCCACTCACACACACACGCACACACACGCACACACACACACACACACACACACACACACACACACACACACACACACACACACACACACACACACACATGCTTTGTCCATCATTTCAATGTTCTTTATAATCAAAGGCTCTTATCAGCTCGGGGGAAAGCTACAAAACCCACATTCCAGTTCTTCGATGTTTTACAGTTTTTCACCGGGAGCGATGCCAGTTGGACGGAGAGTCTCGAACCTCCTCCTCCATCCGTCTGGCCGTCCACCTTCTATCGCTTGTGGTGACCAGAATGGCTTCATAGCTCACTCCATATCTCCATTCCATTCAGATTATCTCCACTTCTCAGCCGAAAGGGTGGAGAGATAACTAAAGAAGGGGGTCTATCGCCAGAAAGGAGTGAAAAGCAAAGGTCATTATAATGTTATCATGTGAGAAAGAGGGAGAAAAAGATGCTGATGGGCAGTGGCAGAGAGGAGGACAGACCTGGAAAATAACATTTCGATGACATAGACTGGAATATTTTGCAAGTGAAATGAAAACCGCTCTCTCTCTCTCTCTCTCTCTCTATCGCTCAAACCCCAACAGGGACCCGTGGGGTAAAAATTGTTTGTTTCCACAATTCTGTATCAATTTCCCCCCATATAGCCTATGTATAACAAATTAAATATTGCACACTATTGTCTGATTTATTCTTTTTATTATCCACAAAATAGCATGCCAGGCAGTGAAAGGACGCCTCTGCTCCATCGGGGGCCTTTTCCTCACTCGGGGCCTGACAGCCAATCAACCTTCCATGCATAAACAGGTCGGGATCACATCGCTGCTCTGATGTGTTATACTTAAGGGGATTTACCATGCCCAATCTCACAAAAAATAAAAAAGTAAAGAAAAAAATCCTTCAGGCATATTACAGACTTCTTTTTGGCTCTACACGCCACACACATATTAATTGAGAAGCAACAAAACACAATTCCCCATATTTCAAATTTACATAACATATAAGGGGACACGATAAAATGATAGATTATTTTTCTTTTTTTTTTTTTTGTGCTGACACATAAATCACCCATCCTACCAGCTTGTGGTTCTTCTCCGGAGAGGGTTGTTGTGCTGTTGTAAAGGGAAGCCACAAAGCCACAAAGCAGCAGAGACAGATGCCCAGATCCCGTGGCCGTTTGGTAACACAATGAGCCTCATCAGCGATTAGTAATTGACCATTAATGAACTCCCGATGACGGCCCACCGAGGAATAACCCACGAGGGCCGTGGGGACCGTCAAGCGGCAATGGGGGGAAAAAAAGGGGCCTCCCGGCATTAACATATTCCCAAGGCTACAAGAGGCTTTTAAATGGACAATCAATAAAGAGCATTAGTTGATGGTGCCCTCAGAGACGCCCTGGAGATAGATGTCTGGATCGGTATGAGAGGCAAAACTGAAGCAACCAGGCAAACAGTACTGGTCTCTGGAAGTCCATCCAATCCAGCGCATTGGGAGGTGCGGTTTTTCGTCAGTTGGTTGGTTGATTGGTTGGTTGGTCAGTTGGTTGATTGGTTGGTCGGTCGGTCGGTCGGTTGATCGGTTGGTTGGTCGGTCGGTCGGTCGGTCGGTTGGTTGGTTGGTGAAGGAAACAAAAAGCCATTTGCCTTGAATCTGGAGGCCAAAAACCTATGAAAGACACCGAACTAAGTTATACTTATACAGTAAGACAATCAAAGATCCGAATCAAGTACATTTTAATGTACAAGGAGTTCTTCATGGTATATAATAGTTAGTGCATCGTGGTGCAAACAGAAATCTAGCAAAAACAAGAAACAGTATATACAGGTTATTGCAGTAGGACCCCCTCCCTAGCCCCCTAGGGGCCGTCGTAGCGCATGTTAAATGTCTGGACTTAAGTGACTATGTCTGAAGTGACTTCCGGTCATGGATTGGATTCCGGCCGGTTTGTCCGAGAGTTGTAAATGTCATTGCTTCCCTATTTGGAATCCAACTTTTACATAGACATGAATAGACTTCCTTTGAGGAGTTGTTGTTGTCGGATTCAGTGTAAAGCCAATAGTTTTCCATATTGGGGTATTTTGGGGTTTTTCAGGTGCTGGTGTCAGCTACAGTACTTTGATTGAACAAACTAAATTGAGCTCATCAAAGATGTTATAAATGACGGGTAAGTAAAAGGTGAAGGGGAGCAACACTACCATGTTCCACAAATCATCACAACCAATATGAGAAGATGCTCTCACCTGATGTTGATAACTCTCCTCTGCATTAGCACTCTGTGAAAGCAAGACAACATCAACATTTTAATGGCCGCTGTAAAGCCCAGACAAGGGCATCACAAATATCAAGTGACATTTACTGTACATTTTCTATAAAGGTAGCACCTGCGCTGCAGCGAAGCAGTTTTATTCTTAATTTTCATTTGTGTTATATGGGCGTCTATGAAATGGATATCATTACAGCACAAATCCCGGGGTGCTTTGCCCTTGAAGGCGACGTTATAAACCGCTTCATCACCGGAAACCCTACATGACATCCAAGGCGAATTTACGGCTGCCAATCTTTCCCATCATCACAACATGAGTACTCACTAAAAAATTCATTGTTACTCAGAGGGAAATAAATAAATTTGTGGCCTAACCTTGAGAGGGAAACATGATGGACCTTCCCGTGTCCAGCACCTGTTTTCTCCTCCCGCCTTCTCCAGCCAATTGTAATAACATTGTAATAACATTGTAGACATTCTAATCATTTAATATTAAGATAGTAATAATTTAGACCTTCTCATTAATTGGTGTCCATAGTCGTGTTATTGTCAGACTGTTAAGATTTATTTTCGTTTTTATGCATTCTGTACAGCAATGCACCAGTGTAAAGCTAATGGAAAGTGTTTCCCAATCTATTTTTCTGCCGCGGCTTTACATTGAAATAATCCGGCCTCACCATAACACTGTCCTGTTCACCAAAGGAAAAAGGCCACAAAACACCATAGAGACATAGAACTGTGCTTATTATTATTAAGGCCTACTAATCGTGATGCAAGGCTCACAAACCATTTGTTTGTAGCGAGCCAATCTTTGAAATGACTTGGGAGTCGGGACTCACTCGAATAAAAGAGTGAATCTATGACTCACAAGCTGAAAATTATTACTGACGACTGACGGCATTTGCAGGGGAGCCCCCAAGGGAGGGGCCAGGGGGGCCCCCTTCACCAGTCCCACCCAATCAAAAGTTTTGAAAAAAAAAATTTTCAGGCGTGCTCTCCACTCGTTTTTCAGCCACTGTCCATTCCATCCCCGCCTCCAAAGTCTCAAAGGTCAACTTGAGGAGCGAGCAAGTGTTGATCAGTTGCGAGCGTGTAGGGAGGGTTGAGTGCGTAGGGAGGGTCGAGTGCGTAGGGGGGGTCGGGTGCGTAGGGGAGGTCGAGTGTGCCCGCGTAGCAGCAGCAATGGTGGTTTTCCTCTCAAACAAATAACAGTGTGTTTTTATTGTAGATTCATTTATTTTTGATTCCTAATTGAATCAAACAAAAAAGGGCACTGCGTGAATACGCTTTTGGTGTGCCATCCCAATATTTTCAGCGGCCCCATCTGGCCACCCCTATGAAAAATCTCTGGGGGCGCCATTGGGCATTTGGCATAATTCATATTGAATGTGACAATTTTATTTGTTTATTAACCAGGGACAGTGCACATGAATCAACATTTCCGTTTCCACATCAATGTGCCAGATTTCGCTAAACAGCAAATTTTCATCCGTAGTCCCTGGGCAGGTCTCTCTTTTTGGCGATGGGAGGAAACCAGAGCAGCCGTAGGAAAGCCATGCAAACACGGGCACATGCATACAGAAAGGACCTGGGATGGCCCAGGACAGTCTTGCTGTGAGGCAACAGTGTTAACCTGAGCCACCGTGCCGCCATGTTCACAGACTTCCATTAAAAATCCAGACTCAGAGCCAAACCGACTCCTCCGACTCACAGGAAGTTCTCCCTCGCTCACCGTGCATTACACCAACTGATTCAAACAAACAAATAGTCGGAAAATTGAGACAACTCTTTTACCGAAAGACTCGCCAAGAACCGAATCTCCAAAAAGAGTCGAAACCCTAAATCACTGTACTAATAAATCTCACTTTCAGTGTGAAACTTGAGCTTGTTCTGATGACCACAGAGCTGATGTTCTGCTGGAACTCATGAACGAGATTTGATAGAGAAGCCTCTTAATTGCCCATAATTTATGTATTTTTGAAGTGGAATTGGAAAGATTTTCAAGACTACACTCCTGGTGGATAAACACCGGTCTAGACCATGGTAGGTGTGAGTGGGTGGTGGAGGTGGGAGTGGGCTGCAGAGTCACAGCAGAGGCATATGCAGCAAGTCTCATTTAAATCAAGATGAAAGACAGAAGTCTAAAATAAAGAGAGGGAGCAAAACATCTGGACGCGGCCCTCTAATGGAAACACACGATGGAGGGTGGAGGTGTTTAGCACATGGATAATCTGAACTGCCAAAAAAGTATATGTTTATAATGAGATGCATGTAACCCCCCTTTCACATGTACCACAATTTACCACCATCAAAAAACCAAAACAAAAAAAAAACCTTGTGCTGCTGCTGAACTTCAATTTAAATCGACATCATCGCAAATAAAAGGTAGAGTAGAAGTCACTTTGAGAACAAATCCTCATAACCTATCATGTCACGACTCCAATTTAGCTTTTTAATCTCTTCCTTGGGGAGTTACGGTGTCATCAGAGGTCCATTTAAAACAGACGAATAGCGCCATTAACCTACAACATTTTTCTTTCATTGTTCTCGAAAATGAGAAGTTATTTTTACGTGGATCGGTGTGTCTTTTATTTCCCCCCCTTCCCCCCATTTTTAAATTTTTTTTGCTTGACTCATAATCCAGAAAATGACCACGTAAAAAAAAATTAATAAAATGAAGAATAAAACGGAAATCTGTCACTTGGCCGGGTATAAAAAAATATTAAAATGACCATTTATCTTCATAGTATATCGTCTAGTGACAAGGCGGAGTATTTGAAGTCCATTAGGTTCCGGTGATAAGGAGGGGGTTGGAGGCAGAGAAATGAGAAATAAGGAATAAGAGCGAGACACTCATCGAGAAACAGCTGTTTGCAAAAAAATTAATAAAAGTAGCTCATTAAGTCTTATTTGTTTGACAGGATTAGGTGAAGGTAATATAAATTCTCATTGATCAATTATGACTTAACAGTGTGTTTTCCAACCATGAGACGAAAATAACTCCACTTTCCCTACAGTGTGGGAGTGGGAGTGGGGTAGAGGATAATGGCTTTAATCTGCCTGTTGTTGGTCTCTTGGGCTTTAAACACCATCTTGGTATGAGCGGGCACCGTGGGAGCCCTCGTAATATTTAATAGGTCATCAACAGGAATTGGGGGAGTCGACGGCTGACATTTGCCGGGATAGATTAGGAAAAAAAAACTAAAAAAAACACCCGGGGAGTCGTCGTTCAGTTGACTCATTACCACAGAAGCACCGAGTCCTTAAAGGAACCAATATACTCACAGCAGAAAACAGAACTTTTTAGAGGCAGAAAAGGTCAATTTAAGGAAAATAAAGGATAGCCATTTACTAAATTTGTCGTTTTTCAACCCAAGCCTTATTTCTTGTCAAAATGTTGCCTCCCATCATCACTTAAAACTGTTTATAAATGTTACTGTTTATTTACAAACATTTCTGTTGAGAAACGTAGCACTCTCCTGCAGCTTCTCACTTGGCTTGAATGCAGTTCAATGGGGAAAATGCTTTTGAAGCCTTCAAAAGAACTTTAAATATCCTTTTCAGAAATAGGAAACTTGCATTACAATGCGTGGGAATTTTGGTTCCCATCACTCATTTTTAACTTGAAAAAAAAAAAATTCTGTTTATTTGCCACCTCGCTGAAGGCTTTGCTACGGAGGAACTGGCCACTCTGCTGTTTGAAGCCTGAAAAGAAAAGTTAAATCTCCTTTCCAAAGATGGGACCATTGCATTTTAATTTAAAATACTTTTTTAAATTGCCGCCATGCATCCCGAGCATAATGTTGTCTGCAGAAGGTTTGCCAGTAGGAAGCGACCTAACTTCCTGTTTCTAGTCTCTGTTGTTACGTTGTTACGCAGATGTGGCCAAAAGAGCTCATTTGCGGGAGTCCGAAAACATCAATAAAACCCTGGAAAACCCTGATAAAATGCACAGTTTGGAACCAAAATGCACCACCTTTTTCAGGCAAGAAGGCAAATGTCAGGTATGAACAAGAAAAGAGAGGAAGTGGCGGTGAATTTGATGAAGCAGCATAGCGAGCAAGTTGTGGCCAGTAAGCTCAATTCAAATGGCAAAGGTGACCGTTGAAAACGGTCATCTTGCGGTTTCTAATGGGATTTCGGGTCTTGTACAGTAGTCCAGCCAACACAGACAATCTGATGAATTACCACTTTAATTAAACTGAATTACTCCTACAGTTGAAACAGAATAATGGAAAGTTGTATATCGTAAAGCAACCAGAGAAGCTCAGGTTGAGGATGTAAAAGATATTTGATGTTTCCTCTCAGTTTTAGTGCAACACTCCCTCAAGCATCCAAGCACCTGCCCACTCACTACCTCTGGTCAAAGATTAGAAAGTGCAGAGGAGCGCGGACGGACAATCATTTGATGCTGCAACATTCTCCACAAACAGGAAATGAAATGGGCAGAGAAGTCTCCAGCTGCTGACCTCCTCAGGCCTCCTGGACCGACCCAGTGTCACACCAAGGAGCATCCTGGTAGATAGATAGATAGATAGATAGATAGATAGATAGATAGACAGATAGACAGACAGACAGACAGACAGACAGACAGACAGACAGATAGACAGATAGACAGATAGATAGATCGATCGATCGATCAATAGACATATAGATAGATCGAAAGATCGATAGATAGATCGATAGATGGATAGATCCATCCATCCATCCATCCATCTCGCCATCTATCCGTCCATCCACCCAAGATGACTATGACTGATATCCCCGCCCACCCTCCCGACCACCCCCACCCTCTCTGTCCGAAATCCTCCCTCTCTGCCTCCTTCTCCTTCCCTTGTCCCTTCATTTTCTGGCCGTTGTGTTGATGCGTGGTATATGATGAAAGAGTGGGAGCGAGGGAAGCTGTGACCCGGCAGCGGGGTGAGAGAGTTACAGTGCAATCTGTGTGTGTGACCTTGGCGAGCAGCTTCATCTATTTGTCCATTTGTCCGGATGTGTGACACATTACTTTTCATTTAAGGGGGAACGCTACAGATCATCGCGTCTCGGCGCGCGGCGACGATTCTTAAGCCGCGTTTGATGTTGTCGATGGTTACCGCTTCCTCCACACGCTGAGCTGACCAGATCGGAGGAATTCAGAGGGCGCTCCTGGCGTGAACTGCTCACGACGTCGTCCCACTGCTGATTTTGTAATGTGAAAGGTTGAAAGATTTTGTAATGTGTGACCCCCTTGTCATGTAGCGTGCAAACCGTGAGACCGCAAGATTCCCGATCACAAGACAGAAAGTTGTGTAGTGTGAACAGCAGAGGTGTGAGTATTCACCGGCCTCGCGATTCTATTCCGTTACGATTCACCGGTCAACGACTCCAAAGCACAGCGATACTCGATGCGTCTCGCTGTGTGGCATCCCCCATTTTCTATACAAGGCCCACGCCAGGGAGAGGTTGAATATGATGGTGAACACCGGGGAAGTGGGGCGGCACAGGTCGTCAGAACATGTCCGGGGGATGCCGTCCGGACCGGCTGCTTTCCTGGTGTTCTCCTCAGAGCATGATGGGAGGAGGGCTGAGCGTGCTCTCGCCTCCTGCGGCGGAACACGGTTCTGTTGTGCTAACCAGGGGGTGAATGCGAAAAGCCTCGGCATTCACCGTGGTGGTAGCCCAGCCTCTGCAGTCCGTTATAGTCCGTGATCCCTGTCGCATGTGTCCGGGTTCGGACAGCTGGAACTGAGACTCCACCCTTTCCCTCCACCCACGCTTTGCCTCTTTCACAGCCCTCCTCAGTTGGTAAGACGCCACTTTGTAATCGTCCATGTTCCCCGACACGAGCCACATTCAGTGTGTCCTGTATGGATTTGTCAACCCGCTGTATCCCACCGTTACCATGGGAGCCACATCTTCCACTAACTTAGCAATGAAGTTCATCACCACCCTCGGGTGTGTGTGTGTGTGTGTGTGTGTGTGTGTGTGTGTGTGTGTGTGTGTGTGTGTGTGTGTGTGTGTGTGTTCGGGTGGGGTGGGTGGGGGTGGACGGGGGGGTCCTTGTTCCTTTGCTATTCACAGGCAATTTGTAAGGCCGGCTGTTGAAGCCGGGCCGAGGCCTGCGGAACAGCTGGAGCCTCTCCATGATTGATCAACGCTGCGGCGAGGACTTCATCTCTCTCTGAATGAAGACAAAGGCCCCATGGCGCAGCTCCGCCAGGGGGCCACGCCTTGCCGTCGCTAAGTGCAGGCCACCGACATGCCCCCCGGTCCTCAGCTGGGGGAGTCAAAATGCCAAGAGAGGGGTCAAGACCCAAGCTAATTACCATTTTATGACAAAACGCTTCTTTTGTCAGCGTTATATAATTGATTTACCTTTCAGTGGGAGATCATTATGAAGTGAGGATTAAGGGAGGGAGGCTTCAGAGGGAAGGGGATCTTCTTGTGCACACACAGATTTCTCTACATAGACACGCGCGTTCTGTATTCCCCGTGGGTAAAGAACATTAAATGTGTTAATGTGAGATCACACCTCATGCTGCACCGCTTTAAAGTGGTAATCCGTAAGATTATCTGTTTAACAAAATCCCATATTTGATACATAATTCAGCTGGCACTTCTCGGGAAACAGCTGTTTGATGTATTTGCGTGATAATAGTTGTTATATTTATATGAATAAAAAAAAACATTCTATCACATGTATGGAATATTTGAATAATTACGACTGGGTTTAGCCCCAAATCATTGTTCAGAACCCAGTGACCCCATAAGCGGAACTAAACCATCTACTGACACTATGTTCAGTCCACCAAAACGAAAGCGATCAGTTCCCGATTCTGTTTCAACTGCGGATGATGAAAAAAAATTTATTGATTGTGCGGCTAGGTCATGGATAGATTTATCAGAAACAGATCAGTATCATCTCCTGCTCCAGTGTGGTGAACTTGTGCCCAGTTTGTGACCCATGCAGGGCCAGGTCATGGAGGAGCATCTTCATCACGGTCACTTTGGCTTCGGCTGCTTGGGATGTTTGTCTCTGACAAATCAATGTAGACATCCTGCGTCCTCTATCTCAGTCAAAACATGTTCAAATACCTCTCTGCGCACCTGCAATTTTTCCTCTAGTTCCTCAGTTCCAGCAGGAACACGATTCAAACTGAGAAAGAGGACTGTTCTTTCCATGATGAATAGTTGGATCATTTGTTCAGATCCTCACTCGGTAAAAAGAGTTGTTCCATTTTTCTGATTCTTGTGCAACTTCCTGAACGATGAATGAGAATCGGTTGTGAACGCTATTCTCACCAGAGTCATTTTATTTGTTTCAAAATGATTGGGTTTGCTGGAATGTAAAGAGTATATCGGTCACATTCAAAATGAATTATGCCAAATTCCTTTTTGAACTTAAACTTAGTCTTCAGTAATTATTTTCAGTTTGAGAGTCGAAGATTCTCTCTTTTTACGGAGCGGCTCCTGATTCCTGAGTCATTAAAGAAAAATGTTCGCTACGAACGAATCGTTTGCGAGTCGGCATCACTATTAGTAGGCCACAACAATAAGCATGGTTAGGGGCGTTTTTGGATAGTGGTGTGGGATAGCGGGATTCATGAGATAAATGTATTTTTTAAACACATTTCCTAACTTAGTAATGGTGAGGCTTGTTTCAGATCGTTACTGGTTGAGAAGAACGAGAGCCATGTTTCAAGACAAGGGGGCCGGGTTATTGTAGTGTTTAATCCCCCCCACACTCTCCCTCCCCCAGTCGCACAAATTTCCCTTTTTCACGAAAACGCGCAATGTCGTGCAGAAGCGATTCCAACTTTCTTCTCTGTCGGCCGATGTAGCCTGGATACATCCATCCCTGACCTATTTAATGGCTGGATTGCGTTGAGGACCCGCGGCACAAATTGAAAAGTTTTCAGCCACTAAGTGAAATGTATGGCTCTGCCTCCGTACCCCCCACCACCCCCCACACACACACACACAAATATTGGGGGTTGTTCTATTTAATTCCAAACCCAATTCCAGGCCTCGGAGTGGGTTCCCGTCCCATCCATCGAGCGCAGATTCCAGCTGCCACAACGTGACGCACAATGAATGAGTGAATATTGATGAACACAAAAAGATAGATGCACCGGGAGCCATTTTTCCCTGTTATTGCCGTTGTGGCGACGGGGACGTGTGAAGCCCCCCCCCCGGGACTCCTGGGATGGATCTCTCGCTCTCTCTCTCTCTCTCTCTCTCTCTCTCTCTCTCTCTCTCACTCTGTCTTTCTCTGAACTTCACTGGGATGGAGTGAATATGGAGAGAGAGATATCAATCTCACTTTGAGGCTGCGGGGCCTTCAGTCATTCACTCATTCACTCATTCATTTGTTTGTGAGGGACGCACGCAGTGCGGCTCAGGCGACTGCGCCGATTCTTCAAAATCCACTTACGGTAGACATGCACACAGACACATGCACATGAGTTTTGTCACCACCTGCGAGTTAAGGATGAAGGAAAACGACACCATGGCTCTTTAGGCACAGGGGACACAACTGTATATGCTATACATGCTTTATATGTTATATTATTCATGTGTGGGTTTTCTTTGTGTGTGTGTCTGTGTGTACGTGTGCATGTATGTTTGTGAATGTGTGTTAGTACCGCATAATTTCATTCAATCATGTTTCATGTTTCAATCATTGGAGGCCATAGCATCTATTCTAACTATTTATTTTATTTCATTGACTTAATTCATTATTAGCTCACCATTTGTTGCCAGTCAACGTATTTTTATTTATACTTATACCCGTGTATATGATGTCTACAGCGTATTGGGTATTTAAATTGATATAAATATTTAATAATTAATAGTAACGGTAAAATAATGAATTTAATCCTATAATAAATTAAAGTAATAATAATAATAATAATAATAATAATAATAAATAAATGAATATCCTTTGTATCCCAGATTTTAGTCTATTATCAAAATAAATAAATCAATAAATCCTATTTTTTATCAAAAAAATGCAAAAATTCTCTCCAAAGTGAGCATGAGTTGAAGGATAACATAATTTACCTTTACATAAACAAAGTGTGTTTCAAGATCAAAATTGCAGGGCTGCACTAATTCACCAGTTCCAGCCAGAAGAGCAGCTCCAACTTGAAGGGACAAAGTGATGAAGTCATAGTCAGATTGTCCCTTAAAGTTGTTCATCCTCCTCTCTCTCTCTCTCTCTCTCTCTCTCTCTCTCTCTCTCTCTCGCTCTCGCTCTCGCTCTCTCTCTCTCTCTCTCTCTCTCTCTCTCTCTCTCCCCCTCTTTAAGCTCCGCGCTGGCAACCAGGATCGGAAGTAAAAAGCGTAATTTGAGGAACACGTGGCTGGCATGGCGCAGCGAGCGAGGCCCAAAACGACTCCACGAAGAGAGATAATGAGATGCAAGCTGACAAACACAGCCATTCCTCACCTCACTGAACAGCCCTTTCTCTCCCTCTTTCTCCCTCTCTCTCTCACCTCTCTCTCTCTCTCTCTCTCTCCCCCTCTCCGCTTGACACGTCTTTATCTGGCCTCGCTTTAGCAACGTTCGAAAAACACACAAAATACCTCTGTTGCTTTGTAAAAAGAGACTATTTGATCCTTATGCTGGAGACACTGGTAAATACCAATCATACCAACCTACTGTATACCAATCATTTATCCCGTGCATGTATATGAGAATGTACTTGGCAGAATAAGGTGATTCTGATTCTGATTATTGAACATAAGATAAGATAAGATAACTTTTTTTTATTGCCTTCGGGCAATTTGGGTGTTAAGTAAGAAGTAATATGCAATACAAAATAAAAATAACAATGAACATAAAATAAAGATTAAAATAGAGATAGAAATAAAAATAAAGATACAAATAAAAATAAAGCAAAAATAAAAATAACGATAAAAATTAAATAAAATTAAAGATAACATATGTACATGAATATCAACAAATTCAGCACTGTGCAGCCCTGTGCTATACTGAGCCCAATGTGGGCAGATGGATGGCACTTTTGATTTCTCAGTCAATTTTGTTCTTACATTGTTCAAACACAATTCCTTCCCCCTCCCCCCTCCCTCCCTCGCTCTCTCTCTCTACCTCTCCTTCTTGCGTTCTTTCACTCTCTTTCTCTCTCTCTCTTTTTCTGTCTTCCTGCCATCCTCTCTCTCCGGGCGTCCATCCTGGTGGTGGCTGCGTTTTTAGCCGGGCAATGGGCCGTGCAGGCCCATTCCTCCTCCCCACCGTGGATCTCCTGAGTGGGCCTCTCTGGCCTCTCTGCGGTGCTGAGTGGGCTCTGCTTTACCCACACTACTGATCGCAGGTGATGTTCTGGACTCACTCCAGACGACCTCGCCGCCACATCACATGCATCATTGTCCGGGAGACGGGAGGAGCGCCGGAGGGCGGGCGGACGCCGCCGAGACAAACACCGAGATCTTTAAAAATGGACGCCGTAGCTGTCCGTGCCCCACGCGCTCTTCCTCGGCGCGCTCCTCTCTTCCCTCCGCCTGCTAATTAGAAATCTTAATGTGCAATCATGTTAACATTGGCTGTAATTTGTGCGGCGTGCATCTTTGTTTCCCGAACACCTCACCGCTATTGATGAATATCTAATGAGAGGCAGAGTCGGCTGCCAGGGGGAGCGGCGCTTCCTCCGAGGCGGCGGGGGGAAGCACGCCTTAAATTAATTAACATCGGACCTCTTGTAGCCACTCACTTCTGTAAACAAACATTTTAATATGCGGTAATTAATTAAATCTGCCAAGCTCCTCCGCCGCCGCCATAGATCTTCCTTCACTCTCACTTCCCCCGTCTTGTTAAAGAGTTTATTACACTCAGTGCGAGAGACGACGGCCAAACGCACAAGTTTGTCTCCACGGTGCCATCCATCTCGGCCTCGGAACTACAGCGGCGCTTCAGCTTTAACCGTTTGGGGAGGCCACGGCGAGAGGCCCCCGACGGTTCATATATGCAGAGGGGGAAGTATCAAACGGTTACTGCAATTCCGTTTGGTTCTTCCTGTATCAGCCTCGTGCTCAGGTGTTCATGACGTGATCTAATCGGATCGACTTTAGGAACTGTTTCGTTTTTAACGTGGCGATCCACAAGATCATCTGTGTCGAGTGGATTCCCCTTCAAATCTCCCATTCTCGTTGAAACGGGGATACAGCCGGGTTGACCCTCGTCACTTTGTCTACAGAAACGTTGGTCTTCTTCCCATTGATTTATTGATTTGATATTGTTTTCTACTCGGTCATTTGGGGTGAAGGGAACATTTTTTGTTATTTTTTGTGAATGGTTCTCCATATCTAGCTATGCTGCTTGATCGAATTCACCGCTGCTGCCATTCACTTCTTGTCCGAAATTTCCATTCTTTCCAGGCAGGGTGGCGGACAATAATGAATATAGCTGCAGGCAGCAATACACGGGGTCCAGTTTATTCATGTCAGGTATGTGTTTCAGTTTTTTGGTATCTGTGAAATGCATCAAGTTACTAAAATAACAAACATAGTGGAGTTACATCGAGGAGTTACATCCATCATACTTTTTTTTTTACAGTACTGTGACTAACCTTGAGGACTGGATTGTTGGCAATGGCTTCTTTATTGTCTTAGATTTTCTGCATCTGGAACAATATCAAAAACAAACTTTGTAATGATTTTTCATAACAACAATATTAAATACATATTATTTGTAATTACTATTTTATTGAATTTCTGTTAATAATGTACAATTGAAAAATTCTGTTAAATAGATAACTTGTCTATATTGTAATGCAGACAACATTTATGGAACTTTAGCATTAATTTGTCATTAGAATTATTATGGAAGAACTTGTCAATACTCAACACTTCCAGCATTTCCATTTATCTGCTACATTTAGATGTAGGAAACTGTTTATACATGACGTTTATTTAAAAAAAAAGCGTTTATGTTTTACTTTAAACCAAATCTTGTCATTGTTATAACTTACCTTGTTGTGTGTAAGTACACCAGTGTCAGTGAGGACAGGTGACGTTGTGTCTCGTGTGCGTCAATTATCACATATTTACGTAGGTTTACGTATTTACGGACTTATGTATTCTCAGTGGTGACTTTCTTTCCTTGGATTACATTTAAATTACATATTAAATAAGTTACATTTCCATGAAATACCAAAAACTTGGTTGTATTTCTGTAAGTAATTACCTTTGCATGGCTTCTATATTTCCGACGCCTCACTGGATCTTGAACGCATCACTGAGTCGCACATTTCAGTGGATTCAAGTCGACATGGTCACAAGTTTTTGTGGACTACTTTTATTTCATATTTTTCATTAATCTGGCAAAGTAATGGCGACCATGGAGATGAAATATCAAACGGACTGATCCACAGACATCTATCAGCTGAGGAGGTACATAAATACACATATAAACGCATAGTTTGTAATCTCCAACCACTACAGAGCGACGGAGTCTACACTGTACACGGTGCCAATGTACATTCTGAATCAGAACCTGTACATTTAAAGTAAATTGTATGATGAAGTCATGAAGCGTCTTACTCTAAATCTCATCTCGTGCATTTTGTTTATGTACCGTGGCATATCGGTCAAGCAAGACCAGCTGAGTATTCAAATATTTGAATATCGATCAAATTTGGTCACTTTTTCCACTAATTTCTGCTCCGTGTGTGGATCAATTTGGATGAAACTTTAACCATGAGGTGTTTGTGACATTCCGGTTCAAACAAGACGTAACCGTGTACGTAACTTCTGTCATTCTTCGGTTCCAAATAGTTTTAGATTTCAAATTCAGAGAATTTTCCCGGAACAATATCAATAGGGGCCCAGCCCGTACGGCTCGTAGAGCTCAATAATAAAAAAATAAATAAAATAATAATAATAATAATAATAATAATAATAATAATAATAATAATAATAATAATAATAATACATCCATACTTTAAACTAATTGGACTACATGTTTAATTGTAAATGTGCTTCAAATAAAACATGTTTTTATATCAATACTATTACGCCAGTGGGTGTGGAAAGACTCATTGAATGAATGGAAATGGCCCAACGCGCTGCATCAGAATACCAATGTGTCAAATGGATAGGTATTTACTTTGACAAGCTTTTCCATTCGAGGTTTTTTCTTTTTCTTTTTCTCCAACAAATCCCTTAAATGATCTACAGCCGCTCCTGTTGAATTCATCAAAAAATAAATGAAAGAAAAAAGAAAGAATTTGTTGAGAGTTTATGGAAATGCACGTGGAGGAGGAGGGCTCCAGGGGCATCGCTGCACAGGTAAGCTGCTTTTGGACGGTTCATGTAAATCCTAAAGTCCAAAAAGTCAATTACTGGGGCATCTCAAGCGTGTGCGACTCAAAGACTCTGATGTTTTATTGAAGAGAGACTTTAATTCAGCAGGCCGCCCGGCTCCCTTTCATGCTTCCTGGAGGAGGGGAGCGCCGCACCTCCTTCAGACGGCTGGGCTCAAATAACACACAGTCACAGCCCCACACACACACACACACACACACACACACACACACACACACACACACACACACACACACACACACACAAAGAGGGAGAGAGAAAGAGAGGGAGGAAGAGAGAAAGGAAGAGAAGGGAACACACACACTAATGCCCAAAAACAACTCTCAGGTGGTCCGTTTTGCTCCAGCGACCAGGCCATTACCTCCTAAAAACACACACACACACACACACAAATGCACACTTACATACACACATGCACATGCACACACGTACATTCACACACAGACCACACGGACTAAAGAAATGTCTAACTTGGTCGTTGAATGTATTCGGGCGACTTCCCCTAAATAGCTAAGAAGACATTTTCTAATAATTTTCCATATTAAATAAAAACAATAACCACTTTACCGATTTAAGTAATGTTTGTTTTTGTTTTACTTGAGTCAAAGGAGCACAAGGCGTGAAGTCGGTCGCCAGGGACACTGTGTGGACAAAACAATAACAGAAAATTCACCTCAGTTGTTCTTTCGCTGGAAATAGTCACAAATGTCTGCCCCAGTGTGAGACCAACTCAACACCGCACAGGAGAAGGGAAGGGGGAAAAAAACATGAATTTATTACAATATCGATAAATAGCAGGGTGGTTATTTCCAGAGTCTTCATTTGGAGTTAATGGGTATTTGAGTTCTCACATCATGAGACCTTTAAAAAAAATGTCTTCTATAATAATGATCAATCAACAAACCACCAACCTTGAATGAGCTTATTGTTATTGTAGTTTTTGTTGTTGTTTTTAATTTTTATTATTTTGTTTTTCCCTCTTTGTATTTTCTCCACAGCTGGAATTCAAACGCACACCGACATCGCCCCGAGTCAGACACAGCGACGGCTTATTTTTCCATTGTGATTATCCAAACACACACACACGGAAATGGGATATGGATGAGTTTCTCTCTCTCTCTCTCTCTCTCTCTCTCTCTCTCTCTCTCTCTCTCTCTCTCTCTCTCTCTCTCTCTCTCTCTCTCTCTCTCCATCTGTCAAGACAATAGATTTTAATCTTTAATCCATGAGCAGCCGCTCAATACCAGTGAATCACAAATTACAGATGTTTTTTTTTCGTGCACCCGCTCTTGCGAGCCCCCCTGCCTTGCTCATCTACGGGGCACTGTAGCTCCCGACCGCCACTCAGACTGTGACACACGTATACACACACACACACACACACACACACACACACACACACACACACACACACACACACACACACACACACATACACACACAGACAAACACACACAGAGACACACACACAGGTGAGTGCATGTACTTGTTTGTACTCTTGTTTACATGCAACTGACACACAAAATGTAAAACACACAGGACGACGTCAAGTTCGAACACACACACACACGCCCAAACCCACATACAAACATATGCATACACACACACATACACACACGTAGCTTTGTGTGAGAAAACACACACGAACACACAGTCACACACTTACACACACATACAGAAGTGGGTGAATGTGCACTTTTCTTACGTGCACAAACAACAGACACAATAGGTCATAAAACACACAGAACGGCGATGGAAGGATTGAATACACACAGGCCCAAACACACATACACATACAGACCTCCGTGCACTCATAATACATACACACACAAACACACATACACACACACACACACACACACACACACACATACACACACACACTCACACATTTGCATGCACGCGCACATGTTGTGAGCCATCATGACACCATATGACACTGTCATCATTTGGTAATTAAACCCTCGCTGGCTTTAAATATAAAAAGCTGGCGAGAGTTGAGGATAATGATCCTGGCTGTCGCTCAGCCCATGACCATCCGGATGTCAGACAGGAAGCAGATTGTCGCCTTGCCTTTCCCAGGCTGGCGGCCATTTTGCCACCATAGTTAGAGGGAAATTTTCAAAATTGTATAAAATTCATAGGCACACCGATTATATAAATGTTGCATGAGAAAACGATATATATGTATACAAGCAGTGATCTGACACGGAGTTAGAGCGGCTCCTCAGGAGGGTCATGCCAGATGGAGTGGCGGGATGGAGGGGTGAGGAAGAGGAGGAAGAAGAGGAAGAGGAAGAGGAAGAGGAGGAGGAGGACGGGGAGTGAGTGAGCGGTATAGTGGAATCATTTTTTCCTCCGGCCGGTGGGGATGAAGGTCAGGAGTGGGAGCTCTGGTGAAACTGTATGTGTGTGTGTATGATTGTGTGTGTGTGTGTGTGTGTGTGTGTGTGTGTGTGTGTGTGTGTGTGTGTGTGTGTGTGTGTGTGTGTGTGTGTGTGTGTGTGTGTGTGTGTGTGTGTGTGTGCGTGTGTGTGTGCGTGTGCCCGAAACAACACTTGACAAGTTATCAGAATTAAATTGATCCTCAAATCTAATAAAAGTAAATAAAGGTAAAAGAAAAAAATATATATATAACATATGATATGAAAACTACTATACTGTAAGACAAGGCACATTTTATTGATCCTGTAGTGAAATTCTGGTGTCACACCAGCTGAAAATAGAAAATAAAAAATTTAAATTACCCGAAACCTCACCCTACCTCCCTATGCCTAACCTGACCCTAACCACTAGATAAGATACATTTTATTGATCCTGAGGTGTCACATCACCTAAGAGGTAAGCTGAAAATAAAAAATGAAAAATAAGTATTCGTAGTACTAGTAGGAGTATCATCAATCATTACTTTAAGGAACAAATATTTTGCAACTATGTCAACCTCTCAAAACAAACATATAACTTAACAGATATTTCAGCGCTATGATGTCATTGTTCCCAATGTTCATTTCTTTATGTTGTCCGGTATATTGTGTTAAATAGTGAATTTTGTCAGCATCAGTGGGAAAAGGTTTCTTGTTCAATATGATTTTCCATTGAACTAATCCAAGATGGCGGCAGTAAAGATGTGGAACCTTTCAGCTCAAATAGTCTAATACACTTTGATGACATTTCCAGCAAGGTTTTATTTTTAACTTTTATTTTTTTATCTTAGAAGGTAAAAGCTTTTCTACTGTATCCAGTTGGTCTTTGGTCCACTAGTGATCTTATTGCCGTTTTAGGACCCGGAGCACCACAAAGAGCGTTTAAACACAAAATGTTTGTCAAATAGCCGTGAGAGAAGCTATAATCTTTTAATGTTAAATTTTATGGCTTTCTCACGCTCTGTCGTTCGTGTGAATATTGTGGTATTGCATTTTTACAGGTTATTCATGTTCCACTTCCTAACTTTTATACTCACCTTTTACTCACCCAGTGTTTAAGCACACACAGAAAGTTCTGTGCAGCTCCAGGAAGGAGAGATCCCTCCTGAAATACATACATAACCCAATATAATAAACCCTATATACATGAAATCCCTATAATATAAAGGCTGTTCGTTTTTTGCTTTTTGGGGGGTTAGGGCTTAAGTTTGAATATCTGCTTTGAAATATTGTGGCGTAAAAGTCAGTAATAAAAGATGCATTTAAGTTACTTTTCCACCAAAGTAAACTACTTGTTTTCATGAGGAACTGGCGAATCTCTCAGAAGCGAACGGAGCAACTGACTGATTTCAATGCGTGCATGCGCGTGTGAGAGCGCGTGTGCGTGCAAAAAAAAAACAAAAAACGAGATAAAGGGGAAGAGAGAGAGAGAGAGAGAGAGAGAGAGAGAGAGAGAGAGAGAGAGAGAGAGAGAGAGGGGTAAAAGAGAGAGAAAACATTTGAGCGTTTGAGAATAACGACTGATACAGCCGTGAAGTTGAAACATAAGTTTACACATTTTTTAGCAATTGTTTGTTCTTGCAAATGAAATATTCACACTAATATGCAATACAGATGTAAACTAATTTAACCAATTTTTTTTTTCCTTTATCTAGCTCCCAATTTCCCCTTAATTATACTTCGTTACTTTCAACTATATTTTGGTCATAACTAAGTCAACTGAGGCTGCAGGATTAAAGCTCGACCAATGGGCATCTCACGTCGACCTATTGGCACAGCTGCAACTTTTAATTTTAGGAACTTTAAATAACGGAGCCCCATAAAAAGGACAGTAAGCTATAAATAGAAACAATACATACCAGCGTGACCTACGCACCGCAGTTTAACATGTTACACTTCACCTCCATCGGTGCTGTTTGTGGTCCTGCCCAGACCCGAGGGCTACAGCTCCCTAGCGTGCATCCAAAATCTTAAATGTCCCCATGTCCACATCCGATCGGTAAGTTTTATTGTTTCCTTGACATCACACCTGCAACGCCCTGCGTTCTTTAGTTTCTGTTTCTCTCCTTTTTATCACTTCCTAGATCATTGGAGCAGGGTTTCTTCTCCGTTTTGTTGTCGACTAAAGCGTTTAGTTTTGGATGATCGCTCAGAGATCCTGACAACCGGCGGAGAGACGCGGGGCGCGCAGCCGGGGAGGGAGCGCGGGAGGCCGGGGAGGTGAGTGGAGGAGCCGTGGGTGGGGGGTGGGGGCAGCGGAGGGAGCGGAGGAGGCCGGGGACGGAGCACATGAGGCCCGGGAGGGAGCGGAGGAGGCCGGGGAGGGAGCGAAGGAGGCCGGAGAGTGATCGCAGGAGGCCGGGCAAAGCTGCTGGGAAGGAGGGCGGACGGAAGGAGACCGGGGAGGAGGCGGAGGAGGCCGGGGACGGAGCACATGAGGCCGGGGAGGGAGCGGAGGAGGCCGG